>NC_136509.1:17304520-17447020 GCF_053919585.1 Euprymna scolopes | reverse complement strand
ATGTCCTAAATACATACATATACAAAAACGAAAAATTAAATTTAGACTGTTTGACAGCTATTTCTGTAAAAAGAAAAGTATTCTGAGAGGACCTTAATAGAGACAGTTCTCTCTCACACACAGAGACAAAGTCATTCCTATATATATATATATATATATATATATATATATATATATATATATATATATATTACTTGTTTATTGTTATATAAACATGCTCACATCCCGCTGCTACAAATAGCCACTTGTTTCAATCAAACAACAGATATCATCAGGCAGCGACTTGACTATTCAAAAGTTCAATGAATAATGGATTTTTATTTTAGGTAGGAACTCTTTAGAAGTTGGAGTTAAAAAACTTAAAACACAGGACTTTAATTAAATAAAAAAGTAAAAAGGGAGAGGCAATTTAAATAAAGTTAAAAGATTACAATGGGGAGAGAGTGATTGAGAAGAGAAAAAAGGAATAGAGACAGAAATAGAGAAAGAAAATATAGAGAAAACAAAATAGAGAGAGAAAGAAGAGAGAAAAAAAATATATATATATATACATATACACACACACATATATATATATATATATATATATATATATATATATATATATATATATATGATATGGAGAAGAAAAGAAAAAAGAAATAAATTGTTATAATAAAGAGAATAAGACCTAGAAGGAAAAGGAAAGAATAATGAGATCTAGTTAAATAGAGAAAGAGAGAAAGTAAGAATTTGACAGTATATAGAAAAAGAAAAAGAAAAAGAAAACATCTGCGTGCCAACCAATTTATGAACAATTATACAATTCAGTAATGAAACATATTATTACAAATACAAACAGAAGATACAATCCAAGCGTCAGAAATGAACGTGTCAAAAAAGGCAGTGAATGTATTCGGCTAGCATATTTATCCTCTTACATACGTCCACGAGTAAAATCAACGCAATTCAAACATACGTCTACCATTAATTAGGCCCTTTATGCTAAATGATATGTTTAAAGTTTTCGCGTTTTTATTAGATAAATATATGAATAAAAGAAGAAAATAATGATAAAACAATATTAAAATTATTATTAATAACAATAAACATAATAGTAATGATAATAATAATAATAATAATAATAAAAATAATAATAATAATAATAATAAAAACAGAATAAAATTAATATTTATTATCTTTTTAATATAACATATTTAGCCATAAGAGGGGATTAAATAAATTAAATAGGTCCAATAATTATAAATAAAAAACTACTAATATTTATGTATATAAAAAGAATACAATACAAATATATATACACACACACACATATATATACCCAAATATACACACACATACACACACACATATATATACATATATATATATATATATACACATATACATGCACATAAGTAAAGGTGTAACTATACTATTAAGTTGGAAGTTTAAGCTATTTAAGTATAGATATAAAGTCATATTAAATCACAAAATAATACATTCAATACCAGACACTGAAATTGAAATTATACGGACATGTAGAAATACTACATTAATTAGTGGAAATGATCAGTGGTTGAAAAAAGATCAAAATGACCTGTTTGACATTTCCATGGGGTCTTTGGATTCGGCTGAAATGACAGACTTAGTAGGTCTATTCATACTATACAACTTAACCAAAGACATCAATGTCATAGATATAGGCTTGTATCGTGATGATGGACTGATGATCATCAAGGAATCCAACGGCCCTAAATGTGAAAGAACCAAAAAGATTATCTTAAATGAATTCCGTAGAATTAAATTAAAAGTGGATATTATATCAGATGTTAAAACTGTAAATTTTTTGGATGTGAACTTTGTTTTAAGGAAAGGCATCTCTCAAACCCAATTTATGTACACCCCCCTATCAAATCACCCAAAATCTATCATTAGGCATATCCCCAAATCCATTAGTAAAAGAATCAGTGACAATTCTTCCAATCTTGAAACATTTAATAAACATAAATATTTCTATAACAGGGCCCTTAAGGATAGTGGATACAAAAACACCCAAATTGAGTTCATAGAAGAACAAATCTAGGAATGAAATTCTTAAACTTAATTAAAAAGCACTTCCCTATTAATAACATACTACATAAAATTTTCAATAAAAATACAATAAAACTTAGTTATAGTTGTAATGAAAACCTTGAAAAAATAATTAAAAAACATAATAACAAAATATTAAACAAAAATAGCACACCCATTGCTACCGAAAGTTGTAACTGTAGAATTAAATCAAAATGCCCTCTTAAAGGAAATTGTACAAATTACTTCTGTAGTGTACCAAGCAACTATTTCTACTAAGGAAAATCCGAATGAAAAAAAATATTACATAGGAATGACAAATAACAATTTTAAAGAAAGATAGGATTCGCTTATGCGCTGAGAGAGAGAGAGAGAGAAAGCGAGAGAGAAAGGGATATATATATATACATATATATATATATATATCCATATATATATAAACATGTCCGTGCGCTAGAACGTCTTTATCCTAAATTATACATATATATATATATATATATATATACATATATATAAATACATCTATATACATACATATGTATATATATATACCATATATACATATACATACCTATATATATATATATATATATATATAGAGAGAGAGAGAGAGAGAAAGCGAGAGAGAAAGGGATATATATATATATAAAATAAATAAATTCAATAAAATAAAAAGCTATAGCAAACATCTAAATGACTACTTTAAACACAGTTCCTGATTTCAAAAAAAGAAAAACTAAAAGATTCATCTGCCTTACTTTTAATGCTAGGTTTATTTATGGTGTCTTTTAAATTCAATAAAAATCCTCCTAAATTTGCTGATGAGGAGACCGTGCTTACCAAAAAAACTATATATAATTGTTCTACATAACTTCATGTATACCACAAATAAAAAGCACGGATTTCCGAAACGATCGTACAGATAATTGACTTTGTTGTTGTTCCTTCTTATGAAAATGATTTTTAATTTAATTAAAATTTGATTTTTAAATTAAAAATTTTTTTTTTTAATTTTTAAATTGAAAATCACTTTACTTAATATTGAATTAGCTCTAGGACATTTAACTATCGAGCTTATTATATATCTAAATTACAACGAGCATTTCCTGTATTTTAATTAAACTAGTAATTTCACTGTTACATTAAAATACACTTAGCTCTTTAGACTATTATTCTAATTTCCTTTAAATTATATATATATATATATATATATATATATATAAACATGTCCGTGCGCTAGAACGTCTTTATCCTAAATTATACACATTTATTCAAAATGTAGATACTATGCAGAAACAGAATTTAGTATAATAGTTAATTGAAACCAATAATCTATTAAGAAACCATAAAAATCTGTATTTCTTTATAAAACGAGAGTCCATTCATTTGTTTTAAATATGTAAATTAGTTAACGTTCATAAAGTTGCTATTCATAACTGAGTATATTAAAACTCCGTTTTAATTATTTCATGAAGAAAATTCGGCTGATAATATTAACGTCAGAGCAAGAAAATCTTTACTTTATATATGTATAGCATATTTATTTTTTTAATTGTGCACAAACATTATTGACTACATATGTTCATACGTTTTTCTGCTGGAATGCCTTTCAAATTTGACCCTTTAGCAGCCATTAATTGCGGCTAATAACTGAATCGAGTTTGCTTCACGCATCCATATTCCCTTCGTATCAAGTTTCAAGTCTTCAGACTAAACATTGACGGAAGAATTTTGTAGAAACTGTTTCCTACACATATATATGCCCGTCAAAATGAATTGAAGTGTGATTTGACATGATTAAAATCCGAAAATCGGAAGAGAAGCTGCAAATAACTTTATATTTTTCCATTACGTAATATACAATTTTTATAAAAAAATTCCCAGAAATAAAAATTCAATATGGCGTAATGAAAAAATATAAAGATATTTGCAGTTTTTCTTCAAATTTTCAGATTTTAATCATGTCAAATCACACTTCAATTCTTTTTGACGGATTGATTGCTGTTACTTCTTCTGATGAGTTAAGGGCATAATAGATTCACTGATTGATATAATAAATAATTGACTGATTTTGCGCTACCAAACAGATACTGTCAAGAATTTTATAAGTCCACTGAATTAAAAGAATAAATTATAAGATGGTCAACATCGTGAATTTTGGAATATAACTTTTCTGTCATTTATTCTCTATATTGCTCTGTAATTACATTGAGCTTCTTGAATACGGATTTATATATATATAAGAAAATGTATTTTTACAGAAATATATATATTTGTAGTCATCGACATACAGTCCTGTTGCGTTGTATCACAACTCATCAGTGCCGCTAGACTAGCATTTTTCCCAAGCCAAGGGTTGAACCTAGAACCGTCGTGTTGACAGTCGGCAGTCCTCCCACTCGACCATGGAATCGACGCTCGTAAATAACTCGTCGGAATGTCTATTTAAATAGACACCCGCCACCATCTTTATAGTGCTCAAATCGCTTGTTCGTAAACAAACAAACAACGAGCTTATATAGTTATTGTTTTGCTGTATCACAACTCATCAGTGCGGCTAGACAAGCAACTACCTCAAGTAAGCATTGAAACTCGACCGTATAGACGACAGTCCACGTTTATATAGATATATAAATAGATAGATAGATAGATAGATGTATTCGATACCATGTTGTAACTCTCCTTTGATCATAGCCTCATAAAGCTTCTTTATTGACAACCTTATTTCCTATATTCCTTATTCAGTGAAAAGTTTAACGTGTTCCGGTTGATACAGTTTTAAAGTGTGCATGACTATTATGAACTCGACTGATATCCGAAACGATAGTGTAGAATGCAATAAGGACTTCTTCACAAAGAGGAACTGAATAATGAACGATAAAATGTGGTTGAAAAGGGGAGATAATAAGCCTAAAGAATCCGACAAAATGAAAGCGAATAAAATAAATACAAAGCAGACAAAATAAAGAAGAAAAAAAAAGAGGAAAGCTGTAAAAACCTATATATAAAAAAAATAAATTTCAATACAGAGCGATAAAGGGAGATAATTCTTTGATTTAGCCAGCCTAAGAAACGCAATCACTCTGCTAGTTAGATCTTAAATCTACCCGCTGTAGCCGCGGGGCGGCATTTACCGGCAGACGCTCGGCAAATAAAGCTGAAAGAAAGCACCAATAAGCAGATATAAGAAGAGGGAGGAAAAAAATAGAAAATGTTTCTGGCTTTAGATACGCTTGCCAAAGAGCTATTTCATCAAAGACATAAGCGTCCTAGGAACACAATTTCGGCGCTTTCCTTTTCTCGTCTTGAATTTGTTGTTCTTTCTACAATTATTGCTAAACCCTTTCATGGTTAGAATCAACAGAAGAGAGAAAACTCGGGTTGCATTGTGTTGTTGAAAAGAAGAGCCCCCCTCCATCTCAACACCACCTCACTGACGCGCATTTGTTACATATGTTTGTCTACGTAAGTTGCAAGATAGTCATTGCGAAGTTCTTTTTGCTTTGCTGTAGTCGTATCTGAACAATCTATGGACGACGACATACTACTACTACTACAACTACTACTACTACTAATACAAATACTACTACTACTAATGATAATAATAATAATAATAAGAAGAAGAAGAATAGTGATAGTAATAATAAATAATTGCTGTTGCTGTTGTCGTAAGAAGAAAGAAAATAAAAAAAAGGAGAAGAAAAGAAGAGAATGAGAATGATAATAATGGGAAGACGTAGAAGAAGAAGAAGAAGAAGATGAAGAATAAACTGTACAGAATTATAAAAAAAACACAGAAAAAGTGACTTGATGCCATTGCAACAACTCAAAGTATAAACGCAAAAGAAATTTTGGACGATGATCAAAGCCAAGCCCCTGGGGTTTGTTTTGGCCAAATAAGAGAACTATTAGTTAAAGAAAAACAGGCATTTGCAAAAAGAAAAAAATAAAATAAAATAAAATAAAAAACGGGTAATTCAAAGTTACACTTATTTAATATATACGTTTGCTGCTGACAGTTTTTTTTTTAACTCGTCCAAGTTTTACTGATGCATTCAAGACTGTTGTCAACAATCCACAGACCATTCCAAAGTCATCAGTATGCATGTATATCGCGGCATCACAGTGGAACTTTTGATATTAGACCAGAATTAACGGCGAATGTAGAAATCAGCACCGTCCATCAAATATCATGTCAGAAGTTACTCAACCTTATTTAAAACGCATCTTTAAAAAAAGCAAAAAAAAAAAAAACGAAAATGTTCCGACATTGTTAGCCTTTCCTTTTAATTGACAGAACAACTACTTTTTGCATTCAATACTAAGTGTACCGATCAATTGGCAGTTTTATCGGTATAGCCCTATTATTGAATATCGGTCTTATCAGCCACTTTGCTGATTAATGAGTAATCGATTGATTAACTGATTAATCAGCCAGTTAATTACTTTTCTCTTTCCTATTAAATTTAAGCCCATTTCTCTAATGCCAAGTGACTCATCAATTAGCTTTGACACATTGACTGTCAATTTAACTCGACATTTGTTCAGTGATTTCCTCCTAATTTGCCTTTTGTATTGCTTTATTTATTGAAATTACAAAACGCATAGTACAATTTCCAATTATTAAATGAATATAATTAAACGACTAGATAAGAAAAATAGAAATTACAAAACACTACGAAGCAAAAACGTTACTCTGCCCTTGCTGATCTACTTCCTCTTTTATTCTTGCCGCCTGTTTCTTTTTACACAGGAGTCACCACTTATCAAGGCCCAGAGGCCACTCGAGGATAAGGGTTAAATTAGGCAATGAGACAATATCATAGTAATCGTTAGTAGTGGTAAATTGGATTACTGAAGGGAACGGCTCGTAAAGAATTTGTTTACGTTGGACTTGAAGACGACCATATTGTAGTCAGCTAGAAAGCAGGAAAATGGAAGAGAGTTCCACAGGTGTGCAGTTCTAAGAAACAAACTTTGTTCATGGAATCTATGTTTAGGTTTAGTATTTTTGCACCAACAAGACCAGTTCATGACCATGTTTTAAAAATAAATATCGCTAAAGAAGGTAGAAATTTTATTTCTATCCTCGTTGTATGCTTAAAAAAAACGCTCGGTACTTTTCAGGCAACTAAACAAATCCTTTGTTTCCTTCCGGACACGCTTAAGACATTTAACCCCTGAAAAATTATCTCTCGTGCAAAACATCTTTCCACACGTCACGTGACTATACCACACGTCTCCACACGTCACGTGACTATACCACGAACTAAAGGCCTTGACTTACACTAAACTTTTAAAACTTGATATTGGAAAAACGACCTTTCAGTCCTGCATGTGGGACGATAAGTAAAATTCATAATACGCAGATGTATTAGTTTCGTGCAAAAATAATGTCGTTTGTTTTACTTGAAGTTGAACGTAAAAAACGACATTATTTTTGCACCAACTTAATAACTCTGCTGTGCGTACGAGATAATGACTTCAAATACGTTTAACATATGACCTGTGACGCAACGGATATAAGTGCAAACAAATCACATTGTCATTAAGACGTAAGGAGCTAGAGAAAATTACGAGTCATATTTATAGGAACATAATTATTACTGAATTGTACAACGCGATTTTTTTCACATTACATTTAAATCGTCTCATGCTGATACAATAGGGAAGACATGACCCGCAGAGGGTGGGGAGATGAGCACTTCGAGAAAATAGAATATTAAAGTAGAAAGTAGTCCATCATTTGGTGACCTTTACAGTGAAGGAGTGGAACTTTGCCGCTTATTGGGTTGATCAGAGGTTATTTGAATTAAAGTGGTTACAAGTACAGCAAGTTTATCTCAAGACATTAGTGTGATTTACTTGTAAAACACGCACTTGCAGTGATGGGTTAAAGGCTTGAGTGCAGCATCAATGTGGGGCATATTAAGTTAGAAACTCTTTATGAACTCTGTCCAAGAGGGAGAGACAACAGGTGCTGCACCGATCCCAATAAGTTAACAATACTTAATTCATTTACGAATGGTTATTTTATTTTTATGGCATACGGCATAATCACGTTGACACACCGGTTACCGCTGGATCATCGAAGTTAAGCAACGTTGAACCTGGTCAGTACTAAATGGGTGACCATTTGGCATTTCCAGGTGCTCTCCGTTTATCTCGGCATTGCTTCCAGTCGTCCTGGTCTTCTCCTTGCCACTGGACTCAAACAGTGTCGATTAAGGAGCGATGTGGTTGGAGATTGCGCAACGCTTGCCTCAAAATTACACGCGCTATTGCCACATAGGGGTATCCTTTGTCTTTCAAGACTGGACTGAAACATGGATGGATGGGTATTTTATGGAAGCATAGGATACTAGCAAATGCGACAAGTAAAAGAATGAACACGTTGACACACTAATTGCCGTTTCATATAAAAAGAAGAGTATGAACCACATACGGGCAGGAGCAGCTAAAAACAGCCTACCCTGCCTTGACAGAGTACAAAATAGACTTCGTGGCTTAGTTGAGGATGCCCTTTTTTCTTCCCTGCAACCTCTCTCCTACAGAAGAGACGTTGCGAGCCTGTCTTTGTTTTATCGTTACTTCCATAGCAAGTGTTCGTCTGAGCTCCAATCTGTGCCCGCCTCGCCAATCTTCAGTAATATTACTTTAAGTAAATTGCCCTTCTACATTTATATATCTTCTGCTCACGCACTATCTCTGTCTCACAGACGGAATATCATTAGTCTCAGTCTTTTCTATAAATACTATTTTGGAGTGTGTACTTTCGAATGTGTGATTTATTATCTGCTTCGTTTGTTTCAGCTCGCTTGGACTCGTTGATCTAGTGGTCTTCATCAATTTGTTGTTTTGGTATCTCCTTCTTATATAGTTTCCTATTCCAGCTAATTTCCAAGAATTGCAAGTTAGTGGAATTCTCTTTCTGCTGACTGTTTTCGTCCTATTTATAATTTTGTTGTTTTTAGGCTAAGGTTAATAAGTATCTCTTGTCTGTGAGATAGTTTACTGCTGGTAAGCTCTTTACATAAAATGGATTTCTATCATGCCTAAAACGATTTCTATTAAAAACAAGTGAAGCATACATGGTTCCCCGTAACTGCACAGTGAACAAGGCATAAAAACTGACTAAGTTCAGCATTCCCCCCTTAAGCCCGCAAAGTCTCCGGGGAACGTAAAATCCTAGTGAAAATGAACAAACGATGCAGTTGTATATCTTAAAATATGTAAATTTGAGTTCAATACCATGCAAAAAAATAAATAAATAAATAAATGACTAAGTCCATCATTTGATCCCCCCATTAAGTTTCAAAATCCCCAAGACCTAAACATATTTAAATTTGAGTTCAGCACCATGCAAAAAAAAAGAAATGACTAAGTCCATCATTTGCCCTCCCCCATTTAGCCCCAAAAGTCCTCAAGGTCTTAACATGTTTAAATTGGAGTTCAGCACCATGCAAAACCGCTAAATAGACATTCACAGAAGAATTTGGACAAATATGGTAAAATAGTCCCAAAATGGAGTGTTTTTATTAGTCCTAAAAGAGCCCCTGGGGCACACCTAAGAGTTATCCCGAAGTATAGACAAACAAAATTATATAGAAATCAGTTAGTTACAACTTTTCAGAAAGTTTTATAAAAATCCAAGGCATCAATTTTTTTAATAAGCACAACAGTGTCAATTTTCGGCATTTAAACCCGAAAGGCACCCCAAGGGGGTCAACCGGAGTTTTCCCAGAAAATCCGTTCTGTTACTTTTTTTTACTCATATCATGTTTAATGTTTGTGCAAATTTTCCAAAATTTATTATTATTGAGAAAATTGCGGACAGACGAACGGACGAACGGATAAGGATGAATTTACAGGGCCCCCTTTCATTTTGTCGGGGGACAAAAACAAAGAAAAAAGGATAATACAAGTTATGATAGAGAGAAGGAAATATATGGATGTAGTTATCAGATATGTCTCTGCTGGTTTAAAGCGAGGAAAACCATTTCGTACATGTAATATTTTGCCTCCTTTAAATGTTCAGCATAATTGAAAACTACATTGAAGCTTATACAGTGTGCCGCAGAAGTCACTTTACCATTTTCCAATAAAACATCATTTTTGTAAATGAGTGTAATTTATTAATCCTTTTTTGTTTGTTTTTTTACACAGTATAAAGATTGGAATTTTTCTATCTTGATTGATGTATTAAAAGTAATGTTGGGTAAATGGCGTCAATGATCAGCTTCGCTAACACGAGCTCGTTGTAAGACATTTTCCATGAGGGAAGGTGACAGTAGGTTAGTGTTAAACGACATGGACTGATGACCTGGATGTACAAGGTTTGAATCCAATTCGTTCCACAAATATAACTTTCACTTAGGACATTAGCAACTTTCACGTGACTCCTCCTATAATCTCCAATGTTTTTCCAATAAGAATTCTGACTAGAAAAATATCGGGAACATTAATGCCAACAAGAGAATCTGCGGGTTCATACGATATAATGATTTTCCATGACAGTTTTTTTTTAATCTGATGCTGAAGGGAATGGATTTCCGTCTGAATGTTTGCTTTAAGTTGGTGGTTCGAGGTTTATTTACTTACAGCTTCACACATGTCCAAGTTACTTAAATCTAAATTTTCAAGTTTTTAGATCCAAAATTGGCGGAGAAATTTGGTAGAATCTGCAAAGGTTAACTTTCAACTTTCACCTTTTGGCAGCCAAATTTTCGCCCCAAAACTGATTAAAATACTTGCCGCATGTCGGAATACCCGTTATGTATAAATTTTAAAGGTTTAGACCCAAAATTGGCTGAGTCGTTTGCTATACACCGCAAACGGTCAAATATTTTGAATTTTGGCCTCTTGGCATCTTAAATTTTAAACCCACCGATTAAAAAGCTTGCCTTATCTCTGAATACACTTTATGTAAAATGTCAAATGGTTAGACGAGAAATTGGCGGAATAATTTGGTAGAGACCACAGAGGTCAAATTTTATTAAACTTTGACCCCAATTTTGACCCTTTAACATTATTTTTTGAGGGCTCAAATCAAATTAAAAAGTTTGATCCATGTCCAAGAAACCTACATTTAAAATTTCAAGTGTTTCGACCCAAAATTGTCGGAACAGTTTGGTCGAGTTTTCAAAGGTCAAATCGTTAAATTCTGACACCTTGACGGCCAAATATCTGGCCGAAAACGGGTTAAGAAGATTTTCCCAAATCTCAATACCCCTTATCTCAAATCTCGAGTGTGTAGACTGAAAATTGACAGAGTTATTTTGTAGGGAAACACACACACACACACATATTTTCATATTTATAGATATATAGATTGAGTTACTGCATGTCAGTAGAATAAAGGAAGCAGAGAACCGGGGTGGGTGGAAGTAAGTTCGAAGTCTAGTAGTTCGAGGAAAGAAACTATCAGAGTAAAACGTAAATAAGTTCTTGATCAGCCGTTCCATATAAGTTATCAAATTTACCGAATTTTCATTACTAATGATTACTATATTGTCCAATTTCTACTGTACACTCTTTAACCCTTATCCTTGAGTGGCCTCTTGGCCTTGATAACGTGGTGATGTATGTGTAAAAAAAAAGAATTTACATCCAGATATCTCTACCGTGTAAGGGTGGAATTTTGCTGCTTATAGGTTAGTCGAGGGTATTTACGTCAAGGGGGCAGAAGTGCTATTAGTTCGTCGTTAAAATACTTGTAAACAAGGCACAGGGATGCAACATTTCAACGATGGGACAAAGCTTTGTGTCTGGTTGATAGTGCAGTCCCTATAAGTTGGAGACTTTTTTTTAGACCCCAAGAGCGAGAGACTAGCGGTAGATGCCCCAGCCCAGATATGTCAACAATTTTCCATATATAGGAAAATAGTTGTTTATTTAAATATAGAATACTGTCAGGTGTGTGTAGAAATTTTAACAATTTAATTATATAATTCTGAAAAGAAAATCAAACTTAATTTGATTTGTCTGTCTCCATATTTTGAAACTACCTCTTCCGAAACTAAAAGTCGCAGAGCGTCGCTAGGGGCCTCAAATGATTTGATGTTTTTTTTACGAACAGTTCTGTTATGAGTCTTTACTCTGTGAAAATGTTTTTTAGGGGGAACAAAGAGGTAAAAATGGAAAAATATCGTTATACCTTTTGTACATTCATCTTAGTTTATTTTTAATTCTTAATTTTTAATCAGCTCATATTCGTGTCACGTTGGTACAGTGGTAACGTCGCCGGCATTGAGTGCAACAGTTTCGGTTTCGATTCTATCTGATGGCAATCAAGTACTTTTTTGTTTTTATTTTGAAATCACGACTCTGTAATAATATCCACGAAATCTGGACGAATTAAAATATCATATTTAAGCGTATTTTACCATTGGCCAAAGCTGGGCGCCCTCTCTTTTTTAGTGTATTGAAAAAAAAAATGAAATTTCATGTAAAAATTATAGACTGACATACGCACAACTCTGCATCTATAGAATGCATTCTAGCTTGAAAAACACTGTAAACTTGTAAAACACATTTTCTATGGTGTTTACGCGCATATCTCGACAATTATTTCAAATTCCGCATCAATTCTGACGCTCTCCATAATTAGACATTTTCTGGAGGTCTTCGCCCTCACAAGCGATTAAACCGTTATCGATAAGTGCCGGAGAGGTGTGTGCAGATGAAGCAAGGTGCAACGGAATTTAGATAATGCAACCTGAATCGCATCTATTTCTGCATGACAAGCGGGGTTTTGATAATCGCATCATGATTAATAGAGTCGCTAAGATGAATTTCACTGTGGGTGTTTGTTCATCACGCACGTGTAAGCAACGCCATCAAGGTGCTTATAGCAGAGCGTTAACATTTTCTATTATAAGACCGGTCCCTTTCAGAAGAATTCGGAAAGGCATGAACCCTGAGTAAATGTTCACAATAAACTTACCGATATATAGATTTTAAAAAGAAACACGCCATAAGTTTTTCCGCATAAAATTTTGATGTTTTCATTTAAAAATAATTTAGCGAGTCTATATATTGCATTACGAGTTGGACGCTGGTTAGTTTGTTTTAAATCCAGAAAAAGTGAGTTTGTCAAAACAGTAAAAAATCCATTATAGGTCTTTTCTTTTCACAACAGCTATGGGTAAATTATTATTATTATTATTATTATTATTATTATTATTATTATTATTATTATTATTATTATTATTATTATTAATAATAATATTAATAATAATAATAATAATTGTGGCGATAGTCTCTCTTTCTTATAAAAAACATTTCGATTTTCTGTTTTATAGTTGAGAGAGGGTGAGAGTTATAAACAGTAACTTAACAACAAATTTTTGAATTGGTAAAAACCTTGTTAATTATAGTTAACTAACTGGGGGAGGAGGGGCCTAGCGTTGTCCAGTCGTAAAATACGATTATATATATATATATATATATATATATATATATATATATATATATATATATATACATATATATATATATAATGGGTTAAGACATTCCAACGAAAGAAAGATGTATATTTAGATAAGGGGGTAGTCACCAACAATGTGTATTTTTTAACATTATTTTATTATTCCGTGTCTTGGTTTTTCATTGAGAATTATGTTTAGATCATTGTAAAAATGTTTTTAAATCATTGAAATCGTTTTTAACGCGTTTCAGACGTTCTGTGAAGCGTCCTCTTAAGAAATTATTTTCAAAATGTGTTGGAGATGTAAAAATAACATTTTCGTAGTTCATTTGAAGTGTTTCCAAAGGGTGGAAACGTGTAAGTGTCTACTATTCATTGGAATGTTCAATTTTTATTACTCTTTTATTGGGCTGTGGTGAGTCGGCTGTGGTCACTCCTGTGTCGTGTTTCTCTCTCTCAGTCTTTCTTTCTGCTTGTGTTTTCTTTTTCTTTTCCTTTAGGGTAGGATGTGTGTGTGTATGTTTTCTTTTATTCGTTTGAAAATGTGTGTACTGTTTTATAGTATTATGAGGTTATTTGCTTCCTAGAACCTCATAATACTATAAAACAGTACACACATTTTCAAACGAATAAAAGAAAACATACACACACATCCTACCCTAAAGTTTAGCGATGGTCGTAACAGCAAAGACGTCACGTTTTTTTACCATTCTTTTCTCCCATTCGCGGTACATGTTCGAGCCTGCCTTCCTACTACCACTTTTGTGTTTTTTGCTCAATATACACCTCTAAACACCCAGGCAAGGCCGGACTGAAATGCTAATATATATATATATATATATATATATATATATATATATATATATATATATATATATATAGCGCGGGAGAGAGAGATGCCACACGACAGCATCTTTGATCAAAATAGGCATTTCCTTCAAAAGGAAGAAATCACCTTGTAGCACTTAAATTAGAGTAATTATCATTGAAAACCAAATATAAAAAACAATCGAATAAAATAATAGGATTGTTAATTTATCTCGATTAAGAAAAGTCATTTTAAAAACAGGGTTTAAACGCATAATGTAGTCGAAAATAATATCACGCACTTAACACAGTGATCATTAATTTGCTTAATTAGCTCCTTATTCCGACAAATGGTTAACAAGTCACTTGTGTGTATAACATTTATTTTAATTGATGCGACATCGCAATTCATCAAAGAAATATAGAGTTGAATGCATTCATTAAGTTTAGTCATTTGAAGAATTACATTCAAATCAATTACATTTATGACCGATTAATCTATTTAATTCAATATTTAGCCGATTATATATAATTATAGTATATTATATATACTAGCGGGACGCCTGGCTTCACCCGGTTATAATATACGTTAAAATATGATGTTTTAATTCACGAAGATTATTTATTATTATGGAGACAATATTCTATCGATTATTATATTGAACCTAATATGTAGGAGTTAGCGCAAAACTAAAAAAATATTTGGGTACCATCAACTGGAATCGAACTCAAAATATACAACTCTCCACTCTCATTCCTTAGCCTCAAAGCCACATCCATACGCGCATATATATATATATATATATATATATATTAGCAAAAGTACCTGTCGTTGACTGGATTCAAAAACAGCCTTCAGAAAAGTGTCTCTGATTTATGAAAGTATGATAGGTTATGAAAAGGAAGGGTTGTAAATTTGGGTTGAATTTGGGGGTATCAAAACCAAAGCAAAATATGATGAAAGTAAAAATAAAATAGATAAACCCCATAATTTATTATACCATACCTGTTCACGCTGAAACACTTATCACAATATTTTGTGGATCTATATTAAAAAACTTGTTTAACTTTGTGACATGTTTCCATTCTATGGGGGTCAGGTGCCAACAAACACCCCATACTTTTATTATACCATATTTCTTCAAACTGAAACATAATTATCAAAGTATGCTTACGCAGATAGATATGAAAAGTCTTTATTAAAGTTTGTGCCTATTTCCATGCTATGGAGGCCAGGCGCGAATGCAGACCCCACAATTTTATTATATCATCCCTATTTAAGTTAAAACATACTT
Source organism: Euprymna scolopes (assembly GCF_053919585.1). NCBI lineage: Eukaryota > Metazoa > Mollusca > Cephalopoda > Sepiida > Sepiolidae > Euprymna > Euprymna scolopes. Next base: position 17,431,438 of record NC_136509.1, on the reverse strand, counting down.
ATCAAAAAATTATTATGTACATCTATATCAAAAACACTTGTAAACGTTTGTTTTTTTTTAATTTTCAATTTTTTTATTTCCATACTTTGTGGACCAGGCGCGAACACATACCCCACAATTTTAATGAACCAATGTTCTGCCAGATCAAACATATCCATTCCTGTGTCTCGATACATCTTCTATCATTATATGTAATGAGTTTTTTAAAATAATCAACCATATAGGAGCCTATTCGTGACCACACACACACACACACACACGCACACACACACGCACACACACACACACATTCAGCTTTATATTATATGTATATATAATAGCAGGACCCGTTAAATGGCGTTGCCCGGTGGAATCTTGTTCCTCACCCCCGAAAAAAGTGAATTATGGTTGTTGTTCATGACCACTGTCATTCCTAACCAATTGCGGACACTGGCCGTCGTCGCCTAAATGAAATAATCTGGCTTTCACAGGCGATTATAGCTAGTTTCGGCCGATAACATGCAGGTACTGTTTGGATTAAAAACAAAAACAAATATGGGAATGCGTAAATCAGTTTGAATTAATAAAATTACGATAAATGATCCATTAGAAAAATAATGGAAAGTAAAAAAAAAATTTTTCGAAGAAGGATTCTCACTGTATATGAACTGTTTGATCGAAATCAGTGGTAGCAGTTTAAGTTGTTTCCGTTTGTTGGTCAAGTCTTCCTCTTATTTTCAACTCTTCCACCAATAGTATTAAATTAAATTCCAGTTTTATGTCGTTTTTTTTAACGTGTAAAACAAAACAATTACGAGTTTCTTAACTTCAAATTATAGTCATGCTAAAAACGGCGCTTGGAATAGACATCCGATACTCCCCATGTTAAGAACGGCTTTCGGAATAGACACCACCAACCTCCCAATTTTAAGAACGGCGTTCAGAATTGACACCCCCAGCATCGCCATGTAAATAACGGCTTTCGGATTTGACAACTACTTTTTTTTTGGGGGGGGGGAGTAATTCCCCTAAATTTAACCGTGAAAATACTTGTCGGCTTACTCAACTTGAAATATCTGTTAGTAGGACCCATACTAAAAAACTCCGAATAATTGGTATTGAATCATTACTTCGACCGGTATAAATCCCTAAAACAAATTTAAATAAGTAGAGTATTTAAAGATATAAAAAAGGATAAATTCTTGTATACTCGAGTTCAATAGATTATTTTAGTAAAAATATATTTGTTGTAAGAGCCTGGAGTATAAGACTTAACTTTTTCATGATAGTCCATTTGATTGAGAAGGGGGTATTGTTAGTGTTAAGTTTTTTAATTAACGTGGTTAGAGAAGTTCCTTGGTTATTATTAGAATTATGGTTGTTAAAAGAAGAAATGTGGTTTGATATTCTTTTCTTAATTAATGTTGTTTTTTTCTCTTCTTCTTCTTCTTCTTCTTCTTCTTCTTCTTCTCTGATCTTTCTTATTTATATTTATGTCTCGGCAGTAGAGTGAAAAGCATATCTTATTTTTCTTTTATTTATATTATTGGAAATTTTTTCCTTTTTTCCCCTTGTACACATTTTCGTGAATTATTCCATGGATTTCTGCCTATGGATTATTTTGGACCATCTTACAATTACGGGATTTCCTTGGATTTAACTTGTGCTAATGGTAATTCAATTAACTTTCTTGAAGTTATATATTTGGATTTTACCGTCACTGGATTATTTATCTTCCATCAGACTATCCATTCACGTGTAATCACCTTTTTCTTCACCATATTCCCTCTGCTTCACTTTTTTTTATCAAGTAAGATCTTTGACTTACTTGTTGTTTCATCAAATACTTTTGCATGCAAAATCTGATCCTGCATTTTGCTAATTCCTACCCTCTGATGAGAAGGAAAGTATTTTTTCGAAACTTTGCAGATTAAGGACTATCCACTTATCAAGTGTTTCCTTTTCAGATTAAATATGTTTTTAACTCTTTTTCAAAGTGTTTTTAACATGTTTTATTAACTTTTTGCTCGTATTATACGCTCTATCTCCTATTTGGTTTTATCGAGCTTTTACATCTGGCTGAGATAACTTTATAAATATTAATTCTTTAATATTTATATTATACTTTAATTTTACCATCTTGGACCAGTTTGGTAAATTTAATTGTAATTTTTATTTTATATATATATATATATATATATATATATATATATATATATATATATATATATATATATATATATATATATATATATGAAATAAAATGGAGGTGGAAGGACCTGGATACTCAACGTTTCGCCCGATTTATGCGGGCTTCTTCAAGAGGGATGGGGGAGAGCAACGTGTTTTCCTTATGTAAATTAGATATCATATATACATATATATATATATATATATATATATATATATATATATATATACATTTTATGAGAGAAAAAATAAATTAGAGTAAATTAGTGTAGTGGATTACGTCTAAAAGTTAAAATATCGTAGAGATTAAAAAAAAACATAGTAATCCACTACACTAATTAACTCTAATTTATTTTTTCTCTCATAAAATGTATATATATGTATATATGATATCTAATTTACATAAGGAAAACACGTTGCTCTCCCCATCATTATATATAGCTCCAATCCTCCGACTCTCTCGTCAATGACCATCCCTCTTGAAGAGGCCCGCATAAATCGGGCGAAACGTTGAGTATCCAGGTCCTTCCACCTCCATTTTATTTCATATCGTCGGATTTAATCCAGCTCAACAATCATATATATATATATATATATATATATATATATATATATATATATATATATATATATATATAAACATATATGAAGTACCGTAATAGTGACATCATCTGAAGTTTGTCATTTTGTTAACTTTTGCAGGATCGGACACCTCTATATATCAATACCGCAGTACCTTTAACGTACGTACGTGTGTCAGGTTTTGTAGATTATAAATTATTCGAGCAGGTGATCATATTTATTAAAAAACAGGGCGATAACATGCTATGAACATTATATTAGTATATAAATATGCTAATTTAATTTCGTACTACGTTATCACCCTCTATCCTTCTTTTAATAAATAGGATCTTCCGATCTCTCCAGACGCAATGTAAAAATATGTTTAAATATGATGTCGATTCTGAGACGTACGTGAAACACAAATGTACCTCTTGGTCTTCTTACTAGGATCCAAGGGTAGTATCTGGTCTGTCAAAAGATTGTATAATTATATTTTGAGGTCCCTGTTCGGGACAGGCGTCCATAGAATGGAAATATATCATGAACAAGATTACTTAGAGAAATACTTTCACAGTTTTAACAACAATATATTACATCTGAAAGATGCCGCTGTTTAATTTCTACAGATTCCGTTACGTTTTATAATTGCTTTTCAGAGTTACTGATTGAATTTTTTTTTTTTACACAGTGATCACCACTTATCAAGGCCCGGAAGCCACTCAGGGATAAGGGTTATTGCAAGTACATTACGTTAGTGTGGAGATTTGATGAAGTGTTTACTTAAGGGAGCGGTTCATTAGGAATTTATTAACGTTGGACTTGAAGACATCCAAGTTTTAGTCAGGTGGGAAGCAGGCAGACGGAACAGAGTTCCACAGGCGTGCAGTTCTAAGAAAGAAGCTTTGTTCATGGAATCCGCGTTTTGATTTAGGCACAGATATAGAGTGGGGGAAATTTTTCACAGTGGATTCAGCTAGACGGGTGTTTTTCGTGAAAGATTGGCGAGGGGGGACCAGAGATTGGAGTTCAGACGAGCATCTACCATGGAAATAACGATAAAACAAGGATAGTCTCGCAACGTCTCTTCTGTGGGAGAGAGGTTGCAGGGTAGAGAAAAGGGCATCCCCCACTAAGCCACGAAGTCTATTTTGTACTCTGTCAAGGCAGGATAGCTGTTTTTAGCAGCTCCTGCCCAGATATGGCAACAGTATTCCATCCTTGGACGTAATTGGCTTTTATATAGATAGAGAATTGCATCAGTAGTGAGATATCTTCTGGAGTGATAGAAGGATCCAACCATCTTTCCAGCGACCTTGGCAACAGACTTGATGTACGTGTTCCATTTCAGATCAGGAGTAAAGGTCAAACCGAGAAGCTTGTCAAAACACGGGGCCTCACCCGGATGAGTAATGTAATGTAGGCGTTACGTCGCAAATCCAAAAATAAATAAAGCAAATAAATAAATATCCGGGTCGGCATTGTTTCTTTTTTTAACAAAAGATGTTTAACAAAAGATTTCGACACCACTTTAAAATTTTCTCGCTGCTACCTATCTATTTAAACTTGGTTGCGTTTCTCTTTCTTCCGACCGCATGGTTGGTACAGCCGGCTCATTCTCGCCTACAACTTTAAACGTCCATTTTTTTAGGTTCACTTTTCTTCTCTCTCTAGCGCATGATGTTCACTTTTCTCTTTTTTTTCCGTCGCGTACACTTCCTAATTTGCATATGCGCTTTTTTCGACTTCTGCTGCTGCTAATTTCTTCGTAAGCTAGCTATTCTTCGTTGCTGCTAATAATTTCTCACGCGCTCCTATGAACTACGTTACATGTAGAGAGAAATAAAGGAAACGATTGACAGTGGTTGGAGCTAAGCGAGTTTTGTTGTGAATGTTTTACAGGGTGGAGCATAGATTGAGACTCAACTGCCATAAAAATCATGATAAAGTAGAGAAAAAATGGCAACGGGCCTTTTATGGAAAAGAGATAGTATGGAGAAGAAATTATAATAATAAGCGAAAAATTGTTGTTTTTTTTACATAGGCATCACCACTTATCAAGACCAAGAGGTCACTTGAGGATAAGAGTTAAAGAGTGTACAGTAGAAATTGGACAATATAGTAACAGTTAGTAATGGAGATTCGGTAAATTTGTTAACTTATATGGAACGGCTCATCAAAAACTTGTTTACGTTAGACTTGAAGACAACCATATTGAAGTCAGCTGAAAAGCAGAAAAACGGAAGACAATTCCATAGGCGTGCAGTTCGTAGAAAGAAGCTTTTCTCATAGAATCTACACTTAGGTTTAGGCACAGATAAAGAGTGGGGGAAACTAGTGATAGTGTTTTCTGCTAGACGGGTGTTTCTTGTGAAATTTTGGCGAGGGGGGACCATAGATTACTATGAAAAAAGCGATAAAGCAGAGACAAACTCGCAACATCTCTTTTGTGAGAAAGAGGTTGCAGGGAAGAGAAAAGGACATCCTCCACAAGGCTACGAAGTCTATTTTGAACGCTATCAGGGCAGGATAAGTCCTTTCTAGCAGCTCCTGCCTAGATGTGGCAACAGTACTCCATCTTGGACGTATTTGGCTCTTATATAGATATGGAATTGCATCAGCAGTGAGATATCTACTGGATCGATAGAAGGATCGCACTATTTTACTGATTACGAAACGATTATAAAGCCATCGACAGTGTTCTTTATAAGCTATACACAAATAACATTATTATTTTGGTGTAACATATTAGACAACCGGAAGTTAACAACTCTGCGAGTTCTCTGTATAAAGTTGTATTTCTATAATATTGATATCTACAAGTGTCTTGTTGTATTGTTTAGCGATTATGACTTCACCAAGAACGATTGAAATTGTTACGATGCTTATCGGAGTGCGAAGATGTTATTTTTTGAAAGACATTATAAATATCGGAGTTGATTCCGTTTGTTTTAATTAATTAAAGAATTCGGTTGTTGTATATTTCCGCTGTTTTTCAAGATGGAAACCTTGAACCGCAGCAGTTGTTTGTCGCCTGCACTATTTTTGTGGCTTTCCCGGCCGATATGGAAATCAATTACATCAAAGACCTGTTTCTTGGAGTCGGATTCAATTTGCAAGAACGGAATTTGATTAATTTCTTGATCAAACTCCCTTTATGCATCATTTGAACGGAGCGGGAAAGATAGACGTAAGGCAGGATGGAGCCGAATAAGAAAAGAAGGGGGAAAAGGAAGAGGTAATTGAACATCGTTAGAAAAAGAAGAGATTGAAAAGAGATATTGAAATAACGAAATACGCAGGTAGAAATGAAATACAAGAAAAATCAAAAAGGGAAAAGGTGAATAATTGAATGCAAAAATCAGAGAAAATCTTGGCGATAAGAATGAAAACGTATGAGAAAAAATGAAAGAGACGTTTACTTGTTTTGATCTACATCTTATCAAACCTTTTCGTATTATTTAATGTGGAATCTGGTAATTTTCGGAAAAGTTTCTGTTCGTCAAGTATTATATATCTATATATATATCTTTATTTGTGTATAGGGTGGAACGATAAAATTGTCAAAATTGAAAAGACGGCATGATCCCATTTCCGTTTGATGAAAATCGGTATTCTTTTTTGTTGCAGACCATCTACTAGTTGGCCAGTTTTGTGCAACCCTCAAGAGCGATAGAAGCCTTCTATCACGTCTGAAAGTGGCACAATGTTCAATGAGCGAGATCGGAGATGTGCCGCTGTACAACTCGTGCTCTCTACCAATCCAAGTTTGGACAACAGGACTATTCCCAGTACCTTCAAGATGCATCTGGATTATCACGAATAACATGGACATGCGCAGGGTGATGGAAATAAAGTTTCCGGTTATGATATTTGGTGTGCTTTCAAGTGAAGGCCACATCAGGCAACCTCACATCGTCGAAAGCGGCTTCAAAGTCAACACCAATGTTAACTTGGGTGTGCTGCAGAGTGTAGTGATCCCCTGGTGCAATCAGGTGGCCGCTGACAAACCCTAGGTATGGCATCAAGACTTGGCGCCGGTCCAAAAGTTCAAAGAGACCTAGGCTTGTTTTCAGAAGGAGTCCTACGACTTTGTATCCTTCTTTCACTGGCCACCCCCTCCTCCTCCGATCTGAACCCGCTGGATTACTTAGTTTGAACATAGGTCGAGAACATCAGCAACATGATCTCCAACCACACCAAAGCCAGCCTGATCGCCGCCATCCGCCGAGTATTCTCTGAGCTCCCGCTGACGCTTGTTGAAATGGCATGTTCATAGGTCTGAAAGCGACTACAATGAATAGATGTCAGATCTACAACATAATAAAGTTGTCCGAATTGATTTTTTAAATAAAACTGTTAAAACAAAACTATAAATTTACCGTTCCACACTATCTTGTATAAAAGGGAACTTTGTCTCTGTGTGTGAGTTTGTTCCCTATGAACTCCTAAACGGTTGCGTCGAATTTTAAAAAAATTCCCACAAGTCTACTTTATATGCCTGGCAGTGTTCCGGAACGCTATTAGTCCCATCGGGTGTTTTGTCACCCCATTTTTTCTTAAGTGCTCACAATTTCTAATTGGTAACTTATTTCCTTTCCTTCCTTTCAGTACTCTCCTGACTCACTGAGAATATACCACACGTGGGATGACGCAGTGTTATCTCAGTTTTCAATATAGGTAGACGTGGCTTTGTCATTCTGAAGTGTCAAGTCACCCTAGCTGACTAATATAGATATGATTTTATGATGTATATATTTATTTTTTAAATGATTTATATATTTTTGTATTTTCCCAGTGGGAATGAACATTTGTAGGTATAAGCGCATATTATGTATCATTAAGCTACTCTGTAATATTTCATATGAAATTGATATGTTTTGGTATTTTCTTTATCATAAGTTCTGATGGGATTATTATTTTATTTACAAGTTATTACTTATTCAGTCTTGTAATTATGAGCTTAGCTAATGTAATATCTTAATATTTCCTTAGTTTTATAATTTATTTTATTGCATGTTTAATATTAATATCAACAAGCTACAAGTTATCCAAACTGTTCAACAGGAACTGTAGTTATATCCTTAACTAGCAGGATAACTATATTTTTAAAAATGACAACACCATAAACATTTATGTATTGGGATGTATAAACACCACATAGGATTAACCACGTTCGGAATACCCAGGTGACTAATGCAAGGTTAATAGGTTTTATATCGGAATGTCTTCGATAAGTATCCATAATCAATAATCGAATTAATCCAATAGAAAAAAGAAGAGGCGATTTTAACTAAAGTTAACGCTTTATACAGCCTAACATCACTTGTATCAGCGTATTTAAGAAGTTTTAACCGCAAAAACAGAAATACCAGTCATATAAACTAAACAGTAGGTTCTTAGATATGACGGGGGCGCGTTCGAAGTGAATGTTTCTGTTTGAAGCATAATTTAACCATGATTCTTGAATTTTGCATTTTAAACATAAATTCAAACTATTAACACCGTACAAGTAGAAAGACTCGGCATATAAAATCAACAGTAGGTTATCTGCAGTGCAATGCAGACTATAATCTATTATGGACTAAATCATTGCGGGGAGGAAAGTGAGGCTTCCTTCCATTGACCACGGTGGCTCCTCAACTAGAACGGGCAATCAATCGATTTGATTATAAAATTTGCGATTTCACCGATTTCGATGACAATAAAATATGGAAGTGTAAAACATTTGTTGATCTTCATTCGATCCCGGGCAACGCTAGTTCTCCTTATTGGTCTTAAAATATATGTACACTAAGTTTGGTATGGTTGATGGTTTTATATTAAATAAAAGATGCGGGACAAAATTCATACATAAATTTATTATATCATCAGAATAATAATGAAAAAAAGTAAAAAAAAAAAAACGAAATTTAAGAAAAAGGGGAAACCTCTTTAGACCATGATATTTCGAAGCTAAATGCTTCTCATCAGAAGAAGAGAAGAGCCAGAATTTACTAAATGCAGATATAGATTTAAAAAATGGGTTTATAACATAAAGTGTAGTATCTGTTTTGATACTAAACTTAAATTTTTTGTTCTTAGTTAGTGTAGGAGAAACCCTTCACGACGGAGACAGTTTTTTAGTTTTGTTCCTTTCTCCACATTAGAAAACGATTTTGGTGTCTAACTCTGCCCTCGTGGGGAGGCAAAGTAAATAGGCACATTTAGATATTAAAACGAGTATGAAGGAATATGATCATATTGTTCAAAATAATTAAGAAATATCAAAAGTAGGTTCAATATATATGATTAAATCGGAAATGTACATGTAGGTAATAGTAAAACGAAATGGGCCATCATGAAATAATAGGGGTCATTAAAGACGCGCAAATAAAAGAAGAAAGGAAAAAAGAGAGAAGACAGACGAAAAAGTGAAGAAAGAGGGAAAAAGAAAAAAAACTAATAAAGGATACGGAAATACTTATATACATAAAACAATCCTAAAATAAAGAACATAAGACCACAAAATTTTAAAAGACTTTATGTTGAAGCTCGACTGAACACATGGAATAACTACATAACAAAAGTAAAAAAAGATATATTGAAAGCAAGAAAGTATATACAATATTTATATAGCGTCCATTGGTAGTCATAGGGGAGACCGTCCCTGGAGAAGGTGTCGGCTGGGTGATCGTCGACTATCGATCTCGTGTCTCTTTGAGTCTCTCGATGAGACTCTCCCGTCTTTACGGTACCAACCATATTTATATGGTTGACACTTCACGTATGCTAATGAAAAGTCGGGATTTAAAAAAAAGAATAGTGTTTGTTTTTATGGCATATCAACATTTTTTCGGGTTATTTATTGCTGCATTCAGTTATTTGAGGAAAAGTTTTTTTTATCCTACAAGTATTTATATAAATATTTATTAATAAAGTTTTTTTTAATTGTTTTTTTTTTGTTGTTTTTTACATAGGCATTACTACTTATCCAAGCCCATAGGCCACTCGAGGATAAGAGTTAAAAAGTGTACAGTAGTCAATTGGACAATATAGTAATCGTTAGTAATGGGAATTCGGTAATTTTTTTTACTTAAGTGGAAAGGTTCATCAAGAACTTGTTTGCATTAGACTTGAAGATAACCATATTATAGTCAGCTGGGAAGCAGGAAAACGGAAGACAATTCCACAGGCGTGCAGTTCTAAGAAAGCAGCTTTGTTCATGGAATCTACGTTTAGGTTTCGGCACATGAGTGTTTCTTGTGAAAGTTTGGCGGGTGGGGGACCATAGATTGAGGCTTAGTCGAGCACTTGCCATCAAAATAACGATGAAGCAAAGACAAACCCGCAACACTTCAACTGTGAGGTTGTAGGGAAGAAAAAAAGACATCTCCTACGAGGCTACGAAGTTTATTTTGAACTCTATCAAGGCAGGATAAGATCTTTCTAGCAGCTCCTGCCCAGATGTGACAACAGTACTCAATCCTTGGACGTACTTGCCGTATTCGATATTTTTTAAATGGTCGTTTATGCTTTAATTTGTTTATATCAACATATATTTATGTTTTTTGTTATGTTTTTTTTCAAATTCAATAATTTTGGCATTAGGTGTTATGCATCATATATTTTATATATCTTCAAATATTTATCACGTTTGGTTGGATTGTTTTTTATGACACATCAACACTTTTTTATGTCGAATCCATTTAGCAATTCTTGGAAAATATATTTCATGAGACAATATTTTATATCTTCAATTATTTACTCATGGCTTTGGTTCAGTAGTTTTGTTTTACAGCATATCAATCATTTTCGGGTTATTCAGTGTTAAATTAAGTAATTTTGGTTTTTATACTTTTATTTCATTTTATATCTTCAAATATTTATTCACAATTTTTTTGTTATGTTGCTTTGTAGAAGAAAATTGTTGTTTTTGATTTTTTGTTTTGCAGAATATGATTGAGTTTTGCTAAAGAAAAGAAAAAATCAATAACATCAATTCTGGTGTATTTTAGGCCAAGCAGCCGGTATGTGTTTTGTTGTACAGAGTATCAGCTATTTTCGGGTTGTTTAAGGCAGACTCTGGTGATTTTAGAAAACGTTTCCATGTTTCAATTTCCTTATATCCTAAAATATTTATTCATGGTGTTTGGTTTAGTGTGTTTATTTTGTTGAGGAAAAGTGTTGTTTTTGTTCTTGGCGTTGCAGCGCATGATAGAGTCTTGAAAAGCGAAAAGAAAAACAATATCATTAATGTTTGGTTCATTTTATGACAGTCAGTCGGTATATTCATGCAACTTGATCAGGGGTCCTGTATATGACCTTAAACTATATCCGATGGTGAGGCCCCAACTTGCGGGCCTTGGGGAGTGTGGAGCAACCTTTTAATTGGCATTGTTCCCAGGTCCACTCTGACCCAGAGTGGTAGTACATGTTAGGGTCCCGATTATGGGTTAAATAGAAAACTTGAAAAACAAAAATATATTCTATTAAAACATTTTTCTTCAAAATCACAGGATTCAGCATTAAATAACATGAAAAGGGTTGATATGCCGTAAAACGACCAAGCAACCAACTTCATTAGGTAGCACCAGGTGAAAAGACGTGATAACATTTAATGCTACTAAGACTAAGCTGCTTTCCTTAAACAATTATCAGAAATTTCTCAATCAGTGATTACTAGGACGCTACGTTCATTCACATGCAACATGGATTGAAACAAATTACATTGAGAAGATTTCCAAAGCTTGAAACAAATTACATTGAGAAGATTTCCAAAGCTGTTCCAAAAAGGTGGGCTCCCTCTATCATGCTAGAAAATTGCTCATTTCTGAGATATTTCAAATTTCTACAAAGCCATGATTCGCCCATGCATGTAGTAGTGTATGTTACATCTGGGAGGGTGCATCTATCAGTAGTCTCTGCCTTTTAGACAGGGTTCAAGAAGAGTCTCCAATCTACCTATCCTACACTAACGGCCAACCTCCAACCTCTGTCACATCGCTGCAGCATTGCATCCTTGTGCCTGTTTTACAAGTACTGTAATGAAATATGTTTTGATTAACTCCTAGCACTTGTGCTTAATCGACATGCATACCTCTGATAAACCCGACAAACAGCAAAATCCCGCCTCTTTACTGTTGAGGTCACTAGATGCCGGAAAGCCTTCTACTTTAATCGTTTCTTTGCACGGATTACTACACTTCGGAATTCCCTCCATGTTTCTTGTTTCCGTAACGGTGCTAATGTGCAAAAGTTTAAATGTGACTTGAGCAGATAGCACGCTGCTAAACTCCTACATTAATGGGCATCTTACGTTCAAGTTGCTATATGCCTTGTCTGGGGGAGAGTAAAAGAGAACAAAAGAGAAAGTGAGAGATAAAGAGAGAAGTAAAGAATTAAAATAATGAATAGAAAAATAGAAAAGCAGAATGGATGAACAAAAAAGGGAAGAAATAGAGCGGGAAAAGAGAGGAATAGAGAGGAGGAAAGGAAAATAGAGAGGGTAAGAAAGGAATAAAGAGAGGAAGAGGGGGATGTAGAGGAGAAAAGAGGAATAGAGAGAGAGAAAAAAGGAATAGAAACCTCTTTCTATATGGATGCGAATACGTATATACTTGTTTAAAAAGTTTGCCTACCAAACTCCTCTGTCATTTTTTTGGTCTACAGACATAAGACTTCATATATAGGATATTTGAACCCATGGGAAACTTTATATTTTGATTTTAGCCGGGGAAAAATGAAATCTGCCAGGTAAAAGTCGAACGATGACACTATGAATATGTCTGCTTAACGTAATCGCTACTGGTTCACGCTTTAATTTTTAGCCTTGCAGCAAACATGTCAACATAGCTCAGGTATTAACGCCAAAGGAATAAATAAATCGTAAGCTAAACGTTTTTGTTTCGATTCTCGGTGGTGGCGCACGAGTCATTTTTTTTTTTAACTTTAAAAATTATAACTACATATTTGGTCCAATATAATCTATATATCTATAAAATAAAATTGTGTGTGCGCTTGTGTGTGTGTGTGTGTGTGTTTGTGTATATTTCCCTACCAAACTACTCTGTCAATTTTCAGTCTACAGACTCGAGATTTGACATAAGGGTATTGAGATTTGGGAAAAACATTTTAATCGGTTTTCAGCCAGAAATTTGGCTGTTGAGATGTTAAAGTTCAATTATTTGACCTTTGAAAACTCTACAAAACTCCTCCGCCAATTTTGGGTGTAAACACTTGAAAATTTAGATATAGTTTAATTGGACATGGAACAAACATTATAATTTAATATTAGTCCAAAAGAATAAATGTGAAGGGGTCAAAATTTGGGTCAAAGTTTAAAACAAATTTACCTCTGCGGCCTCTACCAAATTACTAAGCCAGTTTTTGGTCTAAACATTTGAAATTTTACATAAAGTGTATTCAAACATATAGTAAGTTTTTACGCGACATTTAGCGAAAAATTTAGTTACCAAGGGGTCAAAGTTCAAAAGATTTGACCTTTGCAGTCTCTACCAAACTATTCAGTTTTTGGTCTTAACATTAGAAAGTTTACATAAATGTTATTTAGACATACGACAAGATTTTTATTCAGTTTTTGGGCGAAAACTTGGCTGCGAAGAGGTCAAAGTAAAAAGAATTGACTTTTGCAGACTCTATCAAACTCCTCCGCCAATTTTGGGTGTAAACACTTGAAATTTTAGATATAGGTTACCTGGACATGAGTCAAACATTTTAATATATATATATATATATATATATATATATATATATATATATATATATATATATATGTATATATATGCACATAAAGTTATTAAAAGTAAGTAGGCCCTTAGCTAAGCCAGGCAAAACTGCTAGTATAATATTATAATAAATACGAAATTTGCATTGATCAAAATATCATATTTCAACGTATTTTAGGCTCGGGCAGGGCCGGGTCGCCTGCTAGTATATTTATATATGATCTCATCATGAGTATCGCTTTTTCCATGTTTTATTCCTCTCTGCGTTGTGGTTCAGTAAGAGTCCGGTAGAAAGAAACAACTCAGTATTTAACAGAAAAGCAAATAAAACAAATAAAATGTACAGTTTTTTTGTTGCTTTTTTTTTACAAAGAAGTCACGACTTATCAAGATCCAGAGGCCACCCGAGGATAATGGTTAAAGAGTGTATAGTACTCAATGGGACAATATTATAGTAATCGTTAATTGTGTAAATTTGGAAAATTTGATTACTTAAAGGGGAACTGCTCATCAAGAACATGTTTACATGTGACTTGAAGAACGACCACATTGTATTCAGCTGGAATGCAGGCAAACAGAAGAGAGTTCTACAGTTGTGCAGTTCTAAGAAAGAAGCTCTCTTCATGGAATCTACGTTTAAATTTAGGGAGAGATAAAAACTGGGGGAAATTATTGATAATTGTTTCAACTAGACGAGTGTTTTCCGTGAAAGTCAGACTGGGGGGGGCATAGATTGAAGCTCAGTCGAGCACTTGTCGGATCGTAAGTCTCTTCTGTGAGAAACAGGTTGTAGGGAAGAGAAAATGACATTCCCTACGAGGCTACAAAGTCTATTCTGAACTCTGTCAAGGCAGGATAAGTATTTCTAGCAGCTCCTGCCCAGATGTGGCAACAATACTCCATCGTTGGACGTACCTGGCTCTTATATAGGTACAGAATTGCATCAGCAGTGATATATTCACTGGATCGATAGAGCGATCCCACCATTTTTCCAGCGACCTTGGTAACAGATTTGATGTACATGTTCCATTTTAGATCAGGAATAAATGTCCACCCCAGAAACTTGTCAAAACATGGAGCATCCCCATTCATTTCAATTGATGTCAGATGGGAATCAGAGCATTGATTATGTAAAGATAGAAGCTTACTTTTAGATGAATTAAAAGTAACCAGCTATAACTGTTTATGACTGATCTAAGGATGTGATTTGGAAAATCATTAATGTAGATCAGGAAGAAAGCTGGACCAGGATGGACTCTAGAGGGACTCCAGCATTAATACAATGAGTTTCTGATTTCTGCAGATCAACTACTACTCTTATGAACCTATCAGAAACAAATAATTTAATAATTGAGAATATATTTCCAGCTATACAATAGCTGGAGATCTTGTGAAGTAGACCTTTTTGCCACACGCTATAGACGCCTTTGATATGTCAAGAGCAATTGCCTTTGAAAGTAAGCCTCCGTCGAGAGATTCACTAATCCCATGAGATATAACCGTAAGCACATCTACCGTAGATTTAGCAGAACGGAAACCATATTGCATGTCACTAAGAAGGTTATTTTTGCTAAGGTGTTTGACTACTTTTCTATTTAACACAGATTCAAGTAATTTTCTCATGACGCGCAGAAGACTTATTAGTCTGTACAGAGAGGGATATGACCGATCACCTGAATTCCTTAATACATGGCATACTGATGAGATTTTCCAGGGTGTTGGGAAGCAATTCTACTCATGACAATGCTTAAATAACTTTGTAAGTATAAGAGCTAGTTCTGGTGGAAGATTTTCCGGTACTATAATTGGAATGCTTTACGGAAATCAAGGTTCTTGATTAACTTGACAACATCACGCACAGATATTTGTATGTCGCATAGCGTGTTTTCTGACACAAGAGAAAATACATGGGGGGGGGCTGCCTTGGTCGCATAGGGTAGAATAAGCAGCAAAGTTCTTGGCAAAGGGTTTGGCATTGTCTGATGATGAGAATTCCTCAGGTCCATTGATGATGGTTGGGATAGAGCACACGCTTCTGTTCAGGATCCTGCTTACTATTTGCAAAAACTGGTAGAAACCAAGCCGCGGCTCAGCCCCTTTGGACTCGACGGACTGAGCATACGAGAGGCGTTCAATAAGTAATGCCCCTGACCCACTTCCAGTTGTCTGATCTAGCTGAAATTTTGCATGTGCAGTGATTTATATCTCTACGCGCTTTGTGGCAAATTACAGCTCTGAACTAATTGTGCTTTCTGTTTTACAGGTGTTTGAATTGAATCAGGTGTGTAATGGAGCCTGTTGAATGTCGAGCAGTGATCCGGTTATTGTATTTGAAAGGACGCACACCACAGGAAACTTTTGATGAAATCAAAGAAATTTATGGTGATAATGCCCCATCATATGACCTTGTAAATCGCTGGCATCATGAATTCAAACATGGCAGGAAGTCTGTGAAAACAGCTCCCAGACCTGGTCGCCCACTTCTGCCATTGATGAGGCATCTGTCCGTCAAGTTGAGGCTGCCATTTTGGAAAATCGGCGCATTACTATTCGCCAAATAGCCCAAGATGTCAAGATTAGTACAAAGTCTGTGTAAACTATCATTTATGACCATTTGCATATGCATAAGTGTTTGCCAGATGGATTCCCAGGTTGCTCACACCATTCCAGAAGCGAGAACGCGTCGAGTGCTCGAAGATGAATTTGGAGATGTGCCAAGAAGATGAGTCAAAGTTTTTCAAAAGACTGATTACAAAGGATAAAACCTGGGTCCATCACTATGAGCCAAAGCCCAGTGAATGCAGTGGAAGCACTTGGACTCACCAAAGAAGGCAATGTTGCAGCCCTCCGCAGGCAAGGTCATGCTCACAGTCTTCTGGGACCAGGACGGAGTAGTGATGACAGATTTCCTGGCAAAGGGCACCATAATTACAGGAGCCTATTACTCTTTACTTTTGAGGAAATTAAGACAAGCTATCAAAATCAAGAGGCGAGGCAAGATCAGCAAAGATACCCTCCTCCTGCAGGACAACGTTCCGATCCACAATTCGCATGTCGCCAGATCAAAAGCACGGGCGTGTGGTTATGAAATCTTTCCCCATCCTCCCTACCCTCCTGATTTTTCACCCTCTGACTTTCGCCTATTCCCAGCCATGAAGTTGTTTTTGAAAGGAAAGCGTCTCTCAGATGATGCAGACTTGATTTCTGAAGTTATGTCGTGGTTGGAGGACCAACCTGAGGTGTTCTACAAAAACGGTCTCTAGAGCTGCATCAAGAGATGGGAGAAATGTATAACTCTGGGTGGTTCCTATGTAGAAAAAGACTAATAACTGTGCCAAATTTCGTTACTCTACTGCTATGGGAAGTGGGTCAGGGGCATTACTTATTGCACGCCTCCCGTACAACTCTATCCTGCTCTTTATTACTTTTTTATAGTGGTTGCTTGCAGTCCTGAAAGCTGGTTTCGTCTCAGTATATCTGTTACGTTGAAAGCAATGCAAAAATGATTTCTGTGCGCAATGGCAGCAGGACATTCCGTAGATAACCAGGGCTGGCTGTAAGGATTTTTTCGAAGGAATGAAACGGTCTACACTTACAACCATTCAGTCATATCTTTTTTAAGCATGAAACGTAGAGGTAGATTTCACATAAATGAATGGAAGCTACCCTAGTCAGCCATAGAGTATCGATACAGTGTTCGATGGAGAGGTACATCAATATTGTACACATGGGTGAGTTCGCGAACAATCTGAGCTAGGTCATAAGAAATGGAGAAAGCGAGACGGAACCTCTCCTCATTATCTGTCTTGTCTGAGTGGGTTAACCGTTCCACAGTGTTAACATTGAAGTATGCACAGGCGTGTATGTCAGCCGAAATATGGGCAGACAGGATGTGGTCAATTTTCTCAGATATGCTCTTAAAGATAGTAACTCCGCTGTTGTTTGGGCGATAGAGGACAAATATAAACGCAGTTGTGCAAGCAAATGCAACCCGGAAGCACATATAAGGTAAATTAGGGTCTTCTCTTGAGATGTCTCTACCACATGGAAAGCCATATTACATGTAGGCATATATTCCATGCCCATGACGGTCTGTGGCGTCAGATTTGGATGTTAAGTAAAAAAATCCTTTAATTATCAACTCTTTGAGGGAAATAGTCGGTCCCATGCCAGTTTTGCTTAGGAATCATAGGCCTGGTTTAGTCTCCTGTAATTGGGGTTTCACCTCTGGAAGGTTGGAACGCAGACCTCTGATGTTGGAGAATGAGACATGGTATTGGGGATCCACGTTGGAAGTGGAAGATCTGGGTTTAATTGTGTATTTATTCTGCAAAAAATTCATGATGGAGTTTTGGGATTTGTGGAATAGCTTGACAAACATGCTTAGAGCAGAGCAGAGAGGGAAAGTAAGAGAGAGAAAACAAAGAAATCTACATATTATTTTTGTAACACATAATAAGTTAATGCCGTAACAATTACCCACTAATATGGCATCGAGAAGCTCCACCAGACGCTACTGCATGGTCCAGAATCCATTGACTAAATGGCAATACAGCAGCCCCAGTACTTTGCACTTGCTGATGAAACAGCCTCGTTAGTGGTGTATTCAAGATTTGCCTGACTATCAGGCGGATAACGTCAGGCAGGTAAAAACGTTTACCTCCAGCACCCTTATATTTAAATGGCTACAAGGATAGACAGGGAAACAGAACATTTCCGACTTTTCTGGCGACTGTTTGCGCAAAATACTCCCAAGCTAGAATACAGCTATTTCTTCTCCCTTTGTCAAAAGAATCACTCATTAAAAATGAGGACTGAGGGGGCAAATTAGGAGAAGCGAGAGTAACAAGAGCTGCCGATAACACATCCACAATACGTTGTCTACTCTATATTAGAAAAAATGATATTATGTATCGTACTTAATATAAATTAAACTGACCTGTTTACGGGAAAGTATGATCATAAATTCCCCCTCACTAACTGAAAATAAATAGAATTGTCGAATCTATTTGAAAACTGAAATAAATATAAATAATATTAACATTTGGTTATAATAAAACAGAGAAAACATATTGCAATTAAACAACTTATCTTCTAAAAGCTTCCGCTTTCAACGCAAAACTATTAAAGATATCCTTCGCTTTAGATTCAGTTCGGCGTTTAAAAAGTTTTAAAATTTACCGTTGAGAACTATATTTTAAAGAACACGAGATAAATGGAGGAAGAGATAAAGAGAATAGAATTGTCGAATCTATTTATCCTACATTTAAAATCATCTGGAGCGACATAATGCATAATCTATTATTAAATAAAACAATCAAATAAAAAATATATAAATTAAAAACTGAAATAAATACAAATAATCTTAACAATTGCCTATAATAAAACAGAGAATACATATCACAATCAAACAGCTTATCGTCTAAAAGCTTCCCTCTTCAATGCAAAATCTATTAAAGTTATACGTCAGCCCGATTGCCACGTGTGCGTAACACCGACAGACATATTCTCTCGATCTTTATAGTTAGTGGAAGAGTTCATTATTATCTATAATGTATATTCATGCAACCTGATCAGGAATGATAACATTTACTACTGCTAAGACTAAACGTCTTTCCTTTAACAATTACCAGATATTTCTCAATCACCGATTGCTATGACTTAAAATACATTACCTGATACCTCATTGACTTTTGTTCGTGTAAGTCAGCCATTAGTATTGCATCTCTAGAGTACCTGGTTGGGTGACGTCATAACTATAACAAAAATGACTTAAAAAAATTTCTTGATTCGTATTTCTTACAAGCGTTGTCCCCGAGCACTTTGATCTGTTCTGAAACAGAATTGGAACACTGTTGAATACCTACCATTAACATAACAATATAGTAAAGCCTGGCAACATCTTTTCCCTGTGAAAAATGGTGTGAGGAAAAGAAAAGGCTATCCTCTAGTACACTGCGATATAGGTTTTGTAGAGCCCAGCAGGTTCGCATATGTGGCAGCCGTAATCTACTTCAGATGAACCTAGCTTTTATACAGCTATAATATTAAAACAATGCAGATGTCACCAGATCAGAAACACAGGCGTATAACTATGGAATCCTTGTCCAGCCACCCCCCCTACTCGCCCGATCTTTCACCCTGTGACTTTCCTTTCTTCCCAGTCTAAGTTCTCTTTGAATGGAGAGCGTTTCCCAGATGATGCAGCCTTGATTTTCGAAATCACGTCATGGTTATGGTGCCAACCTGGGATGTTCTACTAAAACGGTCTACAGAGTTGCAGTAAACGATGAGGGAAATACGTAACTATTGGTGTTTTTTTCTTATGTAGAGAAAAATTAATAACTGCACCGTATTACGTTGTTCTACTACTATGAGAAGTGGCTCAGGGGCATTACTTATTGAACGCCCTTCGCATCTGGAACGTTTTTTAAATCTAGATTCACCACTTATCAATGCTCAAAATATGTTGCCAAGAGCTCTAGAAATATGACTGGATCGCTCTACGATTCCAGAAGAGACCTCACTGCCGATTCAATCCTCTATCTGTATGAGAGCCAGGTACGCCCTATAATGGCGTACTGCTGCCACACCAGGGAAGGAGCATGCTCCACGCGCCCTATTCAGCCTTGAT
Organism: Euprymna scolopes; assembly: GCF_053919585.1. Taxonomy (NCBI): domain Eukaryota; kingdom Metazoa; phylum Mollusca; class Cephalopoda; order Sepiida; family Sepiolidae; genus Euprymna; species Euprymna scolopes. Next base: position 17,411,347 of record NC_136509.1, on the reverse strand, counting down.
AGAGTCCAAAACCAGCTTTGAAACCTGGTAGAAGATGCCAGTTTCTCTTTCCTGCAACACCTTTGCCAGAGAGGAAACGTTACGAGCTCTATCGTTATTTTCATGGCAAGTGCTTGACTGAACTCCAATCTTGCCAAAATTTTACAAAAACACTCGACTAGCTACAACCACTATATACAAATTCTCCCACTCTCTATTTGTGCCTAAACTTAAACGCAGATTCCATGAGCAAAGCTTCTTTCTCAGAACTACATGTCTTTGGAACACTGTTCCGCTGGCATGCTTCCTGGGTGAATACAACATACAAGCTTTCAAAGCCAATGTAAACAAGTTCTTGTTGAGCCGTCCTCATAAATAATCAAATTTTACTTAATTTACACTATTAACGATTACTACACCCGCACCTTACACTTATTAACCCTTATCCTCGAGTGGCCTTCGGGCCTTGTGAAGTGGTGAGTTCTAGGTAGAAATGGCTATTATACAGGTAGAATATCCAATGATACACCTGCGCATTAGAGTATTCAAATTTTGAAATGAAAAATTATGATATCTATCAACAATCGAATGGATTCTACTAATGAACATTGTGAGAAATAGGGAATGGCATCCGCTATGAGAACTAGAAGAATTATACCCGAAGAATCAGCAGGGGATAATGAACTGGCGGCGGCACAGCTGAATATAGTAATGATAGATATCGAGAACCAATTGAAAACGGAAATTAAAGATCAGGTTTCGCTTCAAAACCTCAAATACTGATATTGATTCCTTCAGAATTTGAATTCTTTCACAATTGAAGATCATAAAAGCAAAATGAAGAGTGCAAGATAAGTAATCGGACTTTGCTTTATTGATAATTCGCCTCTTATCAAGGCCTATGTGCCAATCGAGGATAAGGGTTAAAAGGATCATAAGCTGGACGGGGACAACAAACAAAAGGTGAAAAAGCCAGAGAATATTTTAAAGAGGATTAGATTATCAAAGAGGAAGGCTCAATAAGTATTTGTTTACATTAAACTTTAAGACGACCATGCTGTAGTTAGTTAAGATTCAGATTCATGTCATCTTCCAAACATTGGATTTTCTAGGAACGAACACTTGTTCATGGAAATTCCGCTTGGAATGCACTATGCTGTGGTTGCAACGGGACGAGTTCTTGCTGTGAATATTTTACGAGCTGTTGAGAAATTGGATATTAGCCAGGGTTTAGAACAGTTGAAGTGAACCAAAGCTGGATGGTTGTTTTTTTTTGGTTGTTTTTGTTTTACGGCATATCAACCTTTTTCAGGTTGTTTAATGCCGAATCTAGTTATTTTGAGGAACGATTTTTAATGGCGTATATTTTTTTTTTTTTTAAAGTCGGATTCTATTTAACCCATAGTTGGGACCCTAACAGGTACTACCATTCCGGGTCAGAGTGGACCTGGGAGCAATGGCAATTAAAGGGTGGATCCACACTCCCTAAGGCCTGCAAGGTGGGGCCTCACCATTGGATATAGTTTTAGGTCCTGGATATGACCTAAAACTGGATAAAATACTTTTTACTTCTAAAGATAATCTTTTCTGCATTTTGAAATGAATGACTTTAGATGATGGGACTGGTGGGCAAAGTGTAGTATATGTTTTGATATTGCATTTCATTTTACCTATATCCAGTCAATGAAGTAGAAAATATTTTTAAAACTATCTAATTTTTGTTTCATTCTATGGTGCTTCTATTAGGGAACTTAATTTTATTCAACAATATATCAACTATTTGTAGTCTATTTGTTTATTATTCTTTTTTAAAACTCTCTTGTCTTGTTAACTATAGTGCACAACTGACAAAACTTCTCTCTTCACTCATTCCCCGTCATACATTTCGGATTATATGAATAGTTTTTACGCCTAGAGATCATGTTTACTGTATTTAAAAACAAACAAGTGAAGAATGCATGGTCCCATGTGCGTGCACAGTGAAGGAGTCATAAAAATATGACTAGGTGAAGCATTTGCCCCACCCCCACCCCATTTAGCTCCAAAAGTGCCCAGGGGGCGTGAAATCCTGATGAAAATGAACAAACGGTGCAGTTTTAGGCCTTAACATATGTAAATTTGAATTCTACACCACGCAAAGAAAGAAATTACTAAGTCCGTCATTTGCTCCTCCCCCCATTTAGCCCCAAAAGTCCCCAAGGCCTTAACATATTTAAATTTGAGTTCAACACCATGCAAAACTGCTAAATAGACATGCACAGAAAATTTTGGACAAATATGGTAAAATAGTTCCCAAAATGGAGTGTTTTTATTAGCCGTAAAAGAGCCGCTGGGGCACACCCAAGAGTTATCGTGAAGTGTAGACAAACAAAATTATATAGAAATCAGCCAGTTACAGCTTTTCGGAAAGTTTTATAAAAATCCTAGGCATCATATTTTTTAATAAGCACAAAAGTATCAATTTTAGCCATTTTAACCCGAAAGGCACCCCAAGGGGGGGGGCAACCGGATTTTTATTCCGGAAAATCCGTTCTGTTAGTTTTACTTATGTCATGTTTAATGTTTGTGTTAATTTAAAAAATTCCGAGTCGTAGTTATTGAGAAATGTGCGGACAGACGAACGGATGAGGGGATAAGGGGGGATTTACAGGTCGACCATACTTTTATCGGGGGACCCATAAATTTAAACGGGACTTTGGGCAAGTAACGTACGAATTAAACTTAGCAAGAACAAGCAGGATATTATACAGGCAGTAGGAGTGATAGTAAAGAAAGATTAACAAAATAATTCTATGATAATTTACGACTCACTTGGGGTTCTCATACGACATTACCTTCTCCATGTTATGCACAGTTTTCTATTAAACATTGGGAAAGTTGGAATTTCACGTTAATATCCCGTGTTGAAATGTTTTTCTTCACTTCACATATTTCACGTTTTCATTAAAACGCTTCCTCGTCTGACAGTTGATTGTGTCAGAAACCGATTTTAAGAATGCCTGAAAAAAATTAATAATTCGACCTCCTATCTTTACAAGCTTATAACTACTTGAAAAATGTAATTCAAACCCTAATTTATTTTTCAATTAAAGGAGCAAGGACCATTTTTTTAAGAAATAACAGGTTTAATAGCAAATTATGAAATATTTGTTTTTTTTTTAATCGGTTTTCTTTAAAAAAGATTTGAAAACAATCAAGGAAGTTTTACTTACTTCGATTATTAAAAGTTGATATAAATTCGAAAAAAATCACTTACCTATGAAAACTACTATTGAATGTTTATTTTCATTCTTCATTGTTCAGAATTTATCCATACTCATGTTTTAAATTCCAATTATTTTTTAAATAAAAGAATTTTTTAAACAACTGTTTGAAAATAGCGCGATTACGCAAGTATTTTTACGTCTCTATCGAAAAAACGGAAGTAGCCGTTTGTCCTTGTTTAGAACTACGAATGGACAGAAGGCAGCAAAAACCACACGTTCGCGTTAGCCTTGTGCCTGAAAAAATATGTTCCCATAGTTTCAAAATAGTCAAATTTTACTTATAAGTTTTTGCCTTAAAAAAAAAACACTCGAGGATTTTTTTCTTTTCTCAAAAAAATACATAAATTTTTGATTTATTATATTTTCATTCTTCTTTATGGGGTGAATTTTTTTTAATATCTAAAAAAAGAAAACATTGAATGAAATAGAAAAAGTGTCCTCAGCGTCCAATATTGACTGGAAAATTCTAAGCATAAAAAAGCTTCCACGTAAAAAAAAAATCAACGTGGTTTTAGAAAAAAAAGGATGTACACTTTGGACTTTATAGGTAAATTTACAAAAAACACTTTTTTTTGTTTTAAATTTGAATATTTTATTTATTGATCTTTTATCTTCAATTTGTGATATATAAATATTTGCTACGTAAATTAATTATTTAAATTTTAATAGACATTTCAAAATTGGGGGTGAATTTAGCAAAAAATGTTTGTCTAAAATATTAAATTTGGTTTCCTGGAAAGAACATAAAATTTCACATTGACCTTGGAAATATCGTAAAAATTGAACCGATAGAAAAGGTTTGATAGATTTTTAAAGTTTAAAAATTGAAAAGAATTTAACTCATAAAATTCAATTGATTTCATTATGTAAAAAATGGCTGCCTGAACGCACGCAGGCATTTTGTAAACACTGTTTTTTAAAAAATAAGAAATAATATTTCTATTATTTTTAAAACAACTTCAATATTTTATTTTTGAAGTATATTCCAATAAAGAAAATAAATAAGAAAATAAATTACGACCTTTATAGATTTTATTCGCAGTTTTGGGTTAGGGGTGTCAAAAATTCCCCCCAAATTCTGATACACCTATCGCTGCGACATCTAACGTAACCAGAAAAGGGGAAACCGAATATTTCTTTCCCGACTAGTTATGGCATGACACCAATATTCCATAGAATAGAATCGATAATTGTATCGGAATCGGGAAGAATATTGGGATCATGCCATAACTAGTCGGGAAAGAAATATATCGATTTTCCCTTTTTTTCCTCGTTTTACATATGGTGGGCCTTCGGGCCGAGATCACAGTGTAGTATCTGTTTTGGTGCTGAGCTTTACCTTTTCTGTCCTCAGTCAGCGGAAGATGAATGACCGAAACAATTTTTATTTTTGTTCCTATAGGGTGACCCTTATTGGGGAGCTGGCATTTCCAAATTAAGGACTGACCTTGTGTCAAACTCTGCCCTTGTAGGGAGGAAAGCAAATAGGCAGGTATGGTAATGCAGGTTTCTTTTGGTTTAGTTCTTATTTCGTTTCATACAGGTTTTTCTTTTGTTCCTTGTATTTTCTTTCTCTTTTCGGTCAGCAATTCGAATTTTCTGTCAAATGTCCGATATATTTACCGATCTCGATTTTTAAATTGACTAATCGCCTAAAAACGTAGAATTTCAGTAGCGAGGGAGGGGGTAACGGAAAGTCCTAATCTATTTTTAAATGTAGATAAATAAATCAAATTAAATCAAACAATTAAAAAAGTAAAAACAAAATAGAAGCTTGTAAGAATGAATATTACAGAACCGACTACGAAATTGGAGAAAGAAGATGCGACAAACGGGTCAGGAAGTGGGATTACAGAGACAGCGTCTCAGAGAACGACCATACTGGCTTGAAAAAATGCCCATCAGCCTCATTGCCATTCCCCGTTTGAGGCGCCTCAAGCGATTAGCGATAAAGTAATCCATTTTCAAATAGAGTAGGTAATGCCTGGGTGGGTGAACCTTCTATAACTACACAGAACCACCAACACACCGGAGTCAACGGGAAAGGATCATTTCAGAAATGACATAGACTTAGTTGATTTGGGGGGGCTGAGAAAAAATCGCTCATACTGGGTAGGAAAGAAGGTAAGCCTCAAGAAAAAGAAACTACAAAAAAGAAAGAACAAAAATAAATTTAAAAAAAAGAACAAAAATAAATTTAAAAAAAAGAACAAAAATAAATTTAAAAAAAAGAACAAAAATAAATTTAAAAAAAACGTTTGTGTGGAAACCCATAATAAGAACCATGAATTGTTGCGATCCACGGAGCCAAAGCAAAAGAATCGTGCATTGCAATATGTTAGAAAAAAATGATAAAGAAACCAAAAAAAAAACAAACAAAAAATATAGGAAAATAAGATGAACGACGGAAATGAAAGTTGGTTGCTTGTGAATTAAGCTCGAGAATATAAAAATATTATTGTCTTCCATTCTTGAAGATCTCGGTCGAAACGAGGGGGAGATAATCATAATAGTTCCGATAAAAACATGTGCACCAATTAAGAATTCATCGAACAAATTGAAACAATGCTTAAACCATATCTACATTATATATTTCAATTTGTTTGTCTGTTTGCCTGTTTGTCTATCCGTTCCCACTTTTCTTTTTGCAAATTATCGGGGCGAACCGGCTGAAATTGTTTACGGACATTTGTTATGATAGCGTGCAGCGATCTAAGTATCATGGTATCTTTTCGATGCACCGTAAGAGATAAATAGGGATTAATATCTATTATTACTCACAATACCACGTTTATTCTAGAAGTTTCGTATAAAGCATTAATGTTAAATTAGCGGACTATAACTTTTGCCCATTTTGAACGGATTAATATATAATAATAATAATAATAATAATAATAATAATAATAATAATAATAATAATATGAAGAAGAAGAAGATTACGCTATACGGCTGTTGCTGTTTGGATAGTAAATTAAGGATGTTTGGACATCGTCCAAATGCATCTGCTTGATTTGTTTACACAAAAAGCATCGCTTAATATGCTAATGGCTGTTTGTATATTATCACTTCCCAATATACTCAACCCAAGATAGACGGCATTATAGTCATCCGTATATATATATATATATATATATATATATATATATATATATAAAGAGATAGATAGATAGATAGATAGATAGATAGATAGATAGATAGAGATATGTTAGCTTGAGAAGAAAGTATTTACGGAAGTTTTAATTATGAATTCAACTGATGTATTTTCAAACACAGTTTTGTTATAATACCTTTACTTTATATATTATTTTTTAAAAAAGGCGTTTTCTCTCTATCCAATTGTTTAAAATGTCTTCTTTTGAGAACGTTGAATAGAAGATGGAAAAAAAGAAAATTCGCACAATTTTTTTTATTTCTATTCAAGCTTGGCCAATATGCTGCTGAAACAGCTCGCGATACCAACGTACCGTTTGGGACAGGAAGCACTACAACGCACAGCACAATAATTGTAGCAGCGATGACTCATGAAAATTATGAGCGTAGTGGTCGACAAACGGATGTTAACAATGATCAATTCAAAGCCTTAGTCAAAGCCAATCCACGCACAATTTCAGGACTGCCAGCAACCAATGTAAAAGAGTAATAAAAAATGCAAGAGAGCTATATGCCCAGTCTGTTAAATCAAAGGTAGCTGATCAGCGGCTTGGTTCCCACCAGTTCTGGCAAATAACAAATAGGATTCTGAACAGAAGTGTGCGTTCTATCCCAACCATTATCAATGGACCAGAGGTCATCTCGTCAGCGTCAGACAAGGCCAAACTATTTGAAAAGAACTTTGCAGCTAATTCTACCCTATGCGACGAAGGCCATCAACTCCCCATATTTCCTCCTATAACACAGAACAAGCTAGGTAACATACAAATATCCGTGCATGAGGTCGCCAAGCTAATAAAAAGCATAGATTCCAGTAAAGCAACTGGCCCTGATGGCATCCCAATTATAGTGTTAAAAAAGCTTCAACCAGAACTTGCTCCCATACTTACGAAACTATTTAAGCGCTGCCTTAAGGAGAAGTGCTTTCCGACCCCCTGGAAGACCTCATCAGTTTGCCCTGTATTTAAGAATTCAGGTGATAAGTCATCTCCCTCTCAGTACAGACCAATAAGTCTTCTCTGTGTTATGAGTAAGTTGCTGGAATCCATATTAAATAGAGAAATAGTCAACCACCTCAGCAGGAATAACCTTCTTAGTGAGACACAATATGGTTTCCGCTCTGCAAGATCTACCGCAGATGTGCTGACGGTTATATCCCACAGGATTAGTGAATCTCTTGACAAAGGCTACCTTTCTAGGGCAATTGCTCTTGACATATCAAAGGCCTTCGACAAAGTATGGCATAAGGGTCTACTTCACAAGATTTCCAGCTACGGTATAACTGGAAATGTTTTCTCAATCATTAAATCATTTCTCTCCGATAGGCTCATAAGAGTAGTGGTAGATGGTCAAAAATCGGAGGCCTGCAATATAAATGCTGGAGTCCCTCAGGGGTCAATCCTGGGCCCAACTCTCTTCCTGATCTACATACATTGTCCTCCCTAAACACATACTTAAATCATTCGTTGACATCTATGCTGATGACACGACCATCTATGGCAACACATCAAAGGCTGTAAATGACGAAGTCCTATCTGATTCTCTCTCCTCTGATCTCGAGCGCGTGGTTCAGTGGGGGAAGATGTGGCTAGTTACCTTTAATGCATCCAAAACCAAACTCCTATCCTTACATCATCAACGCTCTGATCCCCAGCTGCCATCAATTGTGATGGATGGCTCTCGTCTGGGTGAGGCCCCGTGTTTTGACAAGCTTCTGGGTTTGACCTTTACTCCTGATCTGAAATGGAACACGTACATCAAGTCTGTTGCCAAGGTCGCTGGAAAGATGGTGGGATCCTTCTACCGCTCCAGAAGATATCTCACTACTGATGCAATTCTCTATCTATATAAAAGCCAAGTACGGCCAAGAATGGAATACTGCTGCCATATCTAGGCAGGAGCTGCCAAAAACAGCCTATCATACCTTGACAGAGTACAAAATAGACTTCGTGGTTTAGTGGGGGATGCCCTTTTCTCTACCCTGCAACCCCTCTCCCACAGAAGAGACGTTGCAAGCCTATCCTTGTTTTATCGTTATTTTCATGGCAGGTGCTCGTCTGAACTCCAATCCCTGGTCCCCCCTCGCCAATCTTTCACGAAAAACACCGGTCTAGCTGAATCCACTGTGAAAAATTTCCCCCACTCTATATCTGTGCCTAAATCAAAACGCGGATTTCATGAACAAAGCTTCTTTCTTAGAACTGCACGCCTGTGGAACTCTGTTCCGTCTGCCTGCTTCCCTCCGGACTACAACTTGGATGTCTTCAAGTCTAATGTTAACAAATTCCTAATGAACCGCCCCCTTAAGTAAACACTTCATCAAATCTCCTCACTAACATAATGTGCTTGCAATTACCCTTATCCCTGAGTGGCTTCCTGGCCTTGATAAGTGGTGATCTCTGTGTAAAAAAAAACAAAAAAAAAAACAATTGTTCGAGAACTTGCTTCTGAATTAGACGTAATTTATACGAAGATTTCCAATAACTTGAGATTTGAAAAACAAAAAACTTCGTACCTCCCGAATTGAACGATAAGCAAAAGAAATGCCGTTATGTAGTGTCAGCTTTCTTTCTTTTACGCAACAAGAACGACCCGTTTCTCGACTGAGTTGTGACTTGCGTTAAAATTTGGAGTCTTTACTTCACCCGGTTACACGTTGCTAAACCGATTCCTGCATAAGTTAAACGAGTTGGGCTACGAAACACTGCCCCATCAGCCATACTTTCCATACATACCAACGGACTATTATGTTCTTGTGACGAGCATGCGCAAAAGCGCACAAAAAGTATGAGTTGTGCGTCCCTGCGTCGGGGAGCGAACCTGGGACCGTTAGATTACAAAGAAAAACGTTTGTGAGCGATACTCGCATTACCGCGACGATTGGGTTCGCCCGACCGCTATGAAGCCGAAAAAAAAAGATTGCGATCTGTTTTTTTTTTTTTTTTGTTGGTTGAAAAGATCTTTCTTGTGAAGAGTGCGACGTTTGCGAGAAGACAGAAGTCGAAAGAACTGATTCGTTTAACTTTGAAAAGAATTTCTGGCGTGTATCTCGCTTTACATAAATTACTCTGCTTTCTCATCCCTCGTGCTGCGACAGTTTTCGAGCATCTGGAAAACATTTTGTGTGAGAACTGATTCAAAAACCTAACCGATATCAAAACGTCTTCAGCGGCTTCATCGCCACCAGAACGCAAGATTTTTACGTTACTGGCATAAATAATCTTGTTTTGCGTTGGCAAAAGTATGTTACTTTTGATGCTGCTTATTTCGATCAATAAATCCGTGTTTGATTCGAGATATGTTCCTCTGAATGAAAAATTTAAAACCGTAAGAAGTTTCCTATCAAAACTTTCCCAAAAACTTTCCCCAAAACTTCTGGCTTTGATGGAGGGGAGACTAAAACTTGCTGCTATTGTTTTGAATGATCTGAAATACCGGCAATGGAGGACTTGATTCCAAGCTTTTATAATATGTTTACCCCCCCCTCTTAATGTGCGACCTTATGGTAATGACATGAATTGTGTAGTAGCCTATGTGACAGAGGCCCTTTGCAACGAGCCTTTATCTTTTTAATTCTGATAAATAGTCGCTGAGATATGAAACTTATATAATGGCCAAAAAATGTAGTATATCGAAATATATATTACTCGCCTGGCAAGGCCACAATGGAGACAACCAAACAAAAAATTAAAAAAATAAGCAAAATTCACCTCAAAGAACAAAACTGCAGCTAAACTGCCAGAACACGATATATACAAATTTAGGCAAATTTGAGCATATTTATTGATTGGAAAATATAGTTCTTTTAAACAATCGTCATAAAATTTAAACCGTAAAATAGTATTATAATCTTTAAATCCATCCATCCAGCGCGGCCGTAGCTGAGATTAAACTCACTACACGAGTTTGTAGTGTAATTCGAATCTCGTCGGTAGCTGAACACTTTATGCTTCTCCAGGGCTATCAAGGGTACTTTTTATCGTGACGCTATCACTATTTGGAGTGCATATCACGGCTTAAGAGAGTCCGATCAACCTTCGAGGGTGCCTAAACCTGGTATTTTACCTCGCTGTACATACAGCACCTCGCCTTCCCAAATGGTCGCTCATCTGCAGCTGGCCATGCTAAACGTTGCTTAAGTTGGTGATCTTTCGAGAACCGGTGTATCAACGTGATTATGCCGTATAATCTGTAAAACAAAAAAAAATATCCACCATATTTAATGTAGTTTTGTCCCATACAAACAAAGATATGACGCATTCAATATTCAATTTGGCTACCAGTGTATATATAGTTTTATGTATATATGTGTATGTATAGATATACGTAGAGTTATATGTATGGTTATATGTATGTATATATACATATATATATATATATGCGTAGAGTTATATGTATGTATATATACATATAGTTATATGTATATATATACGTATAGTTATATATATATATATATACGTATAGTTATATGTACATACAAGTATAATTATATGTATATAATTATATGCATATATGTAGGTATAGTAATATGTATATATATACGTATAATTATATGTATATATATACGTATAATTATATGTATATATATACGTATAATTATATGTATATATATACGTATAATTATATGTATATATACGTATAATTATATGTATATATATACGTATAATTATATGTATATATACGTATAGTTATATGTATATATATATACGTATAGTTATATGTATGTATACGTATAATTATATGTATGTATACGTATAATTATATGTATGTATACGTATAGTTATATGTATATGCGTATAGTTATATGTATATATATGCGTATAGTTATATGTATATATATACGTATAGTTATATATATATATATATACGTATAGTTATATGTATATATAAACGTATAGTTATATATATATACGTATAGTTATATGTATATATATACGTATAGTTATATGTATATTTATATACGTATAGTTATATGTGTATATATATACGTATAGTTATATGTATATATATATATATATATACATATAGTTGTAGGTATATATATATATACGTATAGTTATATATATATATACGTATAGTTATATGTATATATATATACGTATAGTTACATATATACGTATAGTTATGTGTATATATATATACGTATAGTTATATGTATATATATATGCATAGTTATATGTATATATATATGCATAGTTATATGTATATATATATATGCATAGTTATATGTATATATATATACGCATAGTTATATGTATATATATGTATAGTTATATATATATATAATATATAATAATATATAATATAATATAATATAATATATATATATATATATATATGTATAGTTATGTCAGGTCATGTCATATGCTACTGGTACCATGTAACCCAGTAGTACCTGCCTCATGGTCGGGTCACCGGCGACTAAACTGGTTCCCCCACCAGACTTGTTTAGTGAGGAGGGTGGCTAGTCCCCCTGAAGGGTTAAAAACAAGACGTTCCAAATGGCGAATGAGCCCTTTTTCAGGGTCACCGGCCAACTAGCACCGTGTGTGTTTGTGTGTATGTATGTGTGTGTTGGGGTGGAGAGGGCTGCTGTAAGCCGTGGTGAAAGCAAAGCAACTTTTCTAGGAGAAGCAAATCTCTGATTTAAAAAAAAACATAACGCGGGAGACCAGTACCCGCATTGAGCTGGTCTGCATTTTTACTTGTTGCTGGCTATCTTGCTCTTGCTTGTTGCTGGATTTCAATATTTTGAACCGAGAGAGAGAGAGAAACTTAGCTGTCGCACAAAGTTAAGACTCTGTTACATCATCTGTGTATAGATACTCCCTCAGTCATTTGTCTATAAAAATTGTCCTGTGGCGAGAGAAGTCATTGTTGGGATCATGGACTTTAAGTGTCTGAGGGAGTGGCACTCGTCCGACAAGACGTTGCAATCATCATATGTATAGTTATATGCATATATATGTATAGTTATATGTATATATATACGTATAGTTATATGTATATATACACGTATAGTTATATGTATATATATATATGTATAGTTATATGTATATATATGTATAGTTATACGTATATATATGTATAGTTATATATGTATATATACGTATAATTATGTGTATACATATATGTATACGTATAGCTATATGTATATATATACGTATAGCTATATGTATATATATGTATACGTATAGGTGTATGTATGTATATATACGTAAAGGTGTATGTATATATACGTGTATGTATATATATACGTATTGGTGTATGTATATATATATACGTATAGGTGTATGTATATATACGTATAGGAGTATTATATATACGTATAGGTGTATGTATATGTACGTATAATTATATGTATATATACATATAGTTCTATGCATATATATATACGTATAGTTATATGTATATATATACGTATAGTTATATATATTTATATATACGTATAGTTATATGTATATACATACGTATTATTATGTATATATACGTATAGTTATATGCATATATATACGTACAGTTATATGTATATATACGTATCGTTATATGTATATATATATACGTATCGTTATATGTATATTGATATGCATATATATAGTTATATGTATATATACGTATAGTTATATGTATATATATATACGTATATGTGTATGTATATATATATATATAAGTAAAGGTGTATGTATATATATACGTATAAGTTTATGTATATAAATACGTATAGGTTTATGTATATATATACGTATATGTGTATGTATATATATATATACGTATAGGTGTATGTATATGTATATATACGTATATGTGTATGTACATATATATATACGTATATGTGTATGTACATATATATACGTATAGGTGTATGTATATATATATACGTATAGGTGTATGTGTGTATATATACGTATAGGTGTATGTGTGTATATATACGTATAGGTGTATGTGTGTATATATACGTATAGGTGTATGTGTGTATATGTACGTATAGGTGTATGTATATGTATATATATACGTATAGGTGTATGTATATATACTTATAGGTATACGTATATAAATACGTAGAGTTATATGTATATATATACGTATAGTCATATGGATGTATATATACGCATAGTTATATATATATATATACGTTTTGTCATGTGTATATACGTATAATTATATGTACATATATATACGTATATATATGTATATATATACGTATAGTCATATGTATATATATACGTATAATGATATGCATATATATACGTATAGTTATATGTATATATTTATGTGTATATCTCTGTCTCTCTCTCTTCTTTTATATGTATGTATATATATATGTATATATTTACATGTATATATATATATATATATATATATATATATATATATATGAATGAGAGAGAATGAGAGATTTCACTTTTTTTTTGCCAATTTCCAAGTTAAGATGGAAAGCAACGCGTAACGTCTGTATTTACTCGCCTTCTCGAGATTTCGAGGGCTCTAAAATTTTAGGACCGTTAGTAAACAACAATACCGCTGATGATTATAAATATATATTTTAGCTATTTACCTCAAGTGGCTTCATGCATTGTCTGGTCCAATTTCCATTATAAAAGGGTTTCCTGCAGGATTATTCCGTTAGACAACTATAGTTAATACGTAGCCAGTCGTTTAAACTTTCAGTGCACTCTATGATATCAAGACTTCTGAATCATAGTTATTCAACTCCATAAAAGAAAACAGAAAATATTTCTTTATTTCAGTGAAACAAATAATCGATATGCATCAGCAAGGATGATTGCGAACAGCAAATCGATATTTATGAGATTATACATAAAACAAGCAGAAATATACGATATTTTCTCGACGGTTCTAAACTTGAATAAATCATTTATAAAATCTCTTGTCCGGCTTAATTGTGCTTTACACACAAATGATATATATATATATATATATATATATATATATATATATATATATATATATATATAGTTATATATATATATATATATATATATATGTGGGGGGTGTATATATATATGTGTGTGGGTGTATATATATATATATATATATATATATATATCGGGAGAGAGAGAGATTGGATTTTCAATATGGCGTAATGGAAAAATAAAAGGGTATTTGCAGCTTCTCTTCCAATTTTCGAATTTTAATCATGTCAAATCACACTTCAATTCATTTTGACAAATTGATTGTTGCTACTTCTTCTGATGAGTTAAGGGCAGAATAGATTCACTGATTAATATAATAATTAAGTGATTGATTTTGCGCTACGAAACAGATACTGTCAAGAATTGTATAAGTCAACTGAATTAAAGGAATAAATTATAAGATGGTCAACATCATAAATTTTGGAATATATCTTTTTGTACTTTATCTTCTATATTGCTCTGTAATTACATTGAGCTTCTTAAATTAGGATTGGTATATATTATAAAAAAATATATATATTTCTACAGAAATATACATTAATGATCTTCCAAATCACATCCTTACATCATTTGTAGACATTTATGCTGACGACACTACCATTTATGGTAGCACATCTAAGACAGTAAACGACCAAGTTCTCTCTAATTCTCTCTCCTCTGATCTTGAGCACGTAGTACAATGGGGTAAGGAGTGGCTGGTTACTTTTAATGCATCTTAAACCAAGCTTCTCTCTTTACATCATCAACATTCTGATCCACATCTGGTATCAATTGAAATGAATGGCTCTCGTCTTCAGGAGGCCTCAAGTTTTGACAAGCTTCTGGGCTTGATCATTACTCCTGATCTTAAATGAAACACGTACATCAAATCTGTTGCCAAGGCCGCTGGAAAAATGGTGGGATCTTTCTATCGATCCGGTAGATATCTCACTGTTGATGCTATTCTCTATCTATATAAGAGCCAGGTACGTCCAAGGATGGAATACTGTTGCCACATCTGGGCAGGAGCTGCTAGAAAGGACTTGTCCTGCCTTTATAGAGTTCAAAATAGACTTCGTAGCCTCGTAGATGTCCTTTTCTCTTCCTTGCAACCTCTATCTCACAGAAGAGATGTTGCGAGTTTGTCTCTGCTTTATCATTATTTTCATGGAAAGTGTTCGACTGAGCTTCAATCTATGGTCCCCCCTCGTCAAACTTTCACAAGAAACACTCGTCTAACTGTAAACACTATCAATAATTCCCCCAACTCTTTATCTGTGCCTAAACCTAAACGTAGATTCCATGAACAAAGCTTCTTTCTTAGAACTGCACGCCTGTGGAATTGTCTTCCGTTTTCCTGCTTTCCGGCTGACTACAATATGGTTGTGTTCAAGTCTAACGTAAATAAGTTCTTGATGAGCCGTTCCATATAAGTTATCAAATTTAACAAATTTTCATTACTAATGATTACTATATTGTCCAATTTCTACTGTACACTCTTTAACCCTTATCCTTGAGTGGCCTCTTGGCCTTGATAATGTGGTGATGCCTATGTAAAAAAAATATATATAGTTCGTATGATAATAATGCATTTATGAAACTGATGATCGTCTCGTAGCTGAAATGTCAAAAAGACGAAAGCGAGCGTTAATCATCCTTTAAGCGTTCAATCATTTTGTAAAAACATTAAAAAAAACGTCTTCTCACCACTAAAGCTCCCATCAAGCTTGAAGATCATTCGTTCACCGCTTTTTACTGTTGGTTATTTTGGGCAATGAGTGTGTGTTTACTCAGCTTACAACTCCTTCATTGAAAAAAAAATCACCAATCGACAAAATGTGTTATTGTTGTGGCACAGTATTGATCCGGAAGAAAGATATAACTCAATCTTTACTGAAAACAAAATATGTTGAACCGAAAAAAATGCAACAAAAAATCAATGTTTGTATACGTCAGTCCGGCTGACAGGTGTGCCTAGGCCAAGAGAAATTCTATTTATATTAACTGGAAGAGTTCATTGTTATCGGTAGGGTGGGCACCACAAAAGTTATTATCTTCACCACGTTTAACTGAGAACTTCCTCTTAGTGACGTCTTATCCTAACACTAACTTAAATTTTTAACTTCGAATAGAATTGTTCACTGTTCTACTGAATTCGACCTTATGTTAAAAATACCGTTTGTAATAGTATTTTTGGTTACTTTAATCATTTATACTATGTAATGGCTCCCAAATATGTCGTCTTACATTCTAACCGGTGTAAAGGCATAAATGATACGCCATAGTATTTGGGCTTGTAGTTTTATTATTTGTCTTTTCCTTTTTTTTTAAATACAAATTTGTTTTCTTATTTTAGTAAATAATAAAAATAGCACATAATAAAATTAAACGGTGTCTTATGATGAATGGACTCAAGCTTATATTCGAAATGTACAAATACATACCAATAAATTATTTTTATTATTTAGATTAATACAAGCTACCAATAATACAAAAAGGACCCAAACCGTCTATTCCTTTTATGGAAACATTTTGCCCAATCCCAGCAATAATCAGCAATGTAATATTTTCCTTTTCTGGCTTGTAATTACATTAGTCGTTGACATTTATTGCAGATACGACGATTGTCGATTAAGCCATTCTGCGCTAACCATCTAATGGTGCTAATGTTATCGAAAGTTTATATGGTTATATCTCTTATAGAAAGATATAAAACTAAAAGAAAATATGTGCTAAGGCTGGTACGACCTATGCAAAAATATAATGTTTGATTTATGGGGATACCAAAAAAAGTACAAATAAAATATCTCGAAAAATCGAACAGAACAAAAAAAAAATAAGGCAGATTATTTTTGCCTTACACCGATCAATAGATCGGTGTAAGGGTGGGAGACGAACCGTTTGGTATTCATTACAGGGTTGTAATAAATTAAACAAGCCCTACATAGAAATACACAGAAATATTAGGCCTACATAGGTTGTAATATTACTGGGTTGCAATATTACTGGGTTGCAATATTATTGGGTTGCAATATTACTGGGTTGTAATATTACTGGGTTGTAATATTACTTGGTTGTAATATATTCAACATAGCGTTCAAAGAAATACATAGAAATATTAGCTCTACATAGGTTGCAATATTACTGGGTTGTAATATATTCACCATAGCCTTCAAAGAAATACATAGAAATAGTAGCTCTACATAGGTTGCAATATTATTGGGCTGTAATATATTCAACATTGCGTTCAAAGAAATACATAGAAATATTAGGTCTACATACGTTGCAATATTATTGGGTTGTAATATTACTGGGTTGTAATATTACTGGGTTGTAATATATTCAACATAGCGTTCAAAGAAATAGATAGAAATAGTAGCTCGACATAGGTTGCAATATTATTGGGTTGTAATATATTCAACATTGCGTTCAAAGAAATACATAGAAATATTAGCTCTACATAGGTTGCAATATTACTGGGTTGTAATATTACTGGGTTGTAATATTACTGGGTTGCAATATTACTGGGTTGTAATATTACTTGGTTGCAATATTACTGGGTTGTAATATATTCAACGAAGCTGTAATTCAAATTAACCGATAATTTACAAATCTGCAATTAAAAAAATGGAGTTGTTAATTTAAAATTCTAAAAAAAGAAAAAACAAAAAACCCTGTATCATAAATGTGATGTGAATCACTGAGCCTATAAGCCTCTGTATTAGAAAATAAATTCGCTTTCACTAAAATAATGTATATAAAAGTGATTTGGAAAAATCCTATATATTATTGAATATTTCATTTTATGTTGCAATTACTTATAACGTCATTAGCCGACTTTCGGAAGACCCACCCTCGCTTTTCTTTTATATCGCAATTTCTTAAAACGTCACTAGCTTCATTTCAGAATGCGATCACGCTTTTCTTTTAACGGTTTATTAAACAAAAAAAGTCTTCGAAACGCTGATGTTTTTAAAGCTAAAATTATCTTCAACAGTTTGCATTTTGGAGACGGAATCCTTTTCGAGATAAGTGACTTCTATATTAATTTTATTTTGTATCTTTAGATTCAAATATTAATTAACTACATTTTATTTCAGTATTTAATTTATATTTTTATTTTCTGATTGTTTTATTTAATGATAGCGTATCTCATCCATAAGTGTTGTTTATTATATCTACCAAGTTGATTACATAAATATATAAGGTAATTGTATTCATTTTTAATTCGGGAGAGGGGAATCTATCACCATAAGTTTCCTTAAACACGCCAGTTAGACTTTTATTAAGTACAATATTTAATTTTTTTTCTTTAATGGAGAGCAGAGAACGCATTGGGGATGCGTTATCGGCAGCTCCCGTTACTCTCGTTTCTCTTTATTTGTCCCTCAATCCTCATTTTTAATGAGTGATTTTTCTGACAAAGGGAGAAGAACGTTCTAACCTTCCAAGGGTTGAAACCCAATTACAGGAAACTAAACCAGACCTTTTATTTTTAAGCGAAACTGGCATTGAACAGACTATTTCCATGGATAAGTTCATAATTAAAGGATACTCTAACTTAACTTTCAAATCTGAACCCAAGAGCCATGAGCATGGAATATGTGCCTATATTAAAGATGACTTTCCATGTGGTAGGGACATCTCCAGAGAAGATCCTAACTTACTCTATATGTGCTTCCGGGTTGCACTAGCTCACACTACGGCATTTATATTTACTCTCTATCGCCCCCACGACAGCTACTATCTTTAAAAGCATATCTGAGAAAATTGACCAAGTCCTATCTGCTTATCCTTCAGCTAACATTCACGTATGTGAAGACCTCAATGTTCACAATGTGGAATGATTGACCCACTCACACAAGACCGATGATGAGGGTAGGTTCTGTCATGATTTCTCCATTGCTTATGACCTCACTCAGATTGTTCACGAACCAACCGGTGTGCCCGACAATGACGGCCAATATGCGAGTCTCCTAGACCTTTTTCTTACAACTTGCCCTGAACTATGTTCAGTTTCCGTTCTGTCTCCTCTTGGATCTTCCGACCACTCTGTTGTATCAATTAAGATAAAAATGAAATGTAATAAGTCCTCAGACGTACCTCTCCATCGTACAATATATCGATACACTATGGCTGACTGCGATAGCTTCCCTATATTTATATCGGATCTTACCCCTGCGTTCCATGTTAAAAAAGGAAAAGTCCTCTATAGTTTGATACCCTCGAAAAAGTTCTAGCAAAAACCTAACAGCCAGCCATGATTCTCTCCAGAATGTGCTGCTGCCATTGTGCACAGAAATCACTTTTTCCACTGCTTACAACGTAATGGATGTATGTAAACTAAAGCCGCTTTCAGGACTGCCAGCAACCATTGTGAGAAAGTAATGAAGAACGTAAGAGAGTTGTATGCTGAGTCCGGCAAGTCCAAAGTAGCTGAGCAACGTCCTGGTTCCCACCAATATTGGTAAATAGCAAACGGAATCCTGAACAGAAGCGTGTGTTCTATCCCAATTATCATCAATGGACCTGAGGTCATCTCATCAGCATCAGACAAAGCCAAACTCTCTGCCAAGAACTTTGCAGCTAATTCTACCCTTTGCGGCCAAGGCCGCCAACCCCCAATATTTCCTCCTGTATCAGAAAAAAACGCTAATGTGATATACAAATATATGTACGTGATGTTGCCAAGCTAATCAAAAAATTTGATTCCAGTACAGCAACCGGCCCTGACGGTATTCCAATTATAGTAATCAAAAAACTTCAACCAGAACTAGCGCCCATACTTACAAAACTGTTTAAACGTTGTCTTAAGGAGAATTGCTTCCCATCACCCTGGAAAATCTCATCAGCATGTCCTGTATTTAAGAATTCAGGTGATCGCTCATCCCCCTTTCAGTACAGGCCAATAAGTCTCCTGTGCGTCATGAGTAAGTTGCTGGAACCTATGTTGAATAGAGAAGTAATCAACCATCTCAGCAAAAATAACCTCCTTAGTGACACACAATATGGTTTCCGTTCTGCTAGATCTACAGTAGATGTGCTTACAGTTATATCTCATAGGATTAGCGAATCTCTCGACGGCGGCAACCTTTCTAGGGCAATTCCTCTAGACATATCAAAGGCCTTTGATAGAGTATGTCATATAGGTTTACTTCATAAGATCTCCAGCTATGGTATAGCTTGAAATGTCTTCTCAATTATTAAATCATTTTTCTCTGATAGGTTCGTAAGAGTAGTAGTTGATGTGCACAAATCTGAAGCTTATAGTATAAATGCTGGAGTCCCTCAGGGGTCCATCCTGGGCCCAACTCTCTTCCTGTTTTACATTAATGATCTTCCAAATCACATCCTTACATCATTCATAGACATTTATGCTGATGACACTACCATCTATGGTAGCACATCTTAGACAGTAAACAACCAAGTTCTCTCTGATTCTCTGTCCTCTGATCTTGAGCACGTGGTACAATGGAGAAAGGAGTGGCTGGTTACTTTTAATGCATCTAAAACCAAGCCTCTCTCTTTACATCATCAGCGTTCTGGTCCCCATATGGCATCAATCGAAATGAATGGCTCTCGTCTTCGGGGGGCCTCAAGTTTTGACAAGCTTCTGGGCTTGACCTTTACTCCTGATCTGAAATGGTATACGTACATCAAATCTGTTGCCAAGGCCGCTGGAAAAATGGTGGGATCCTTCTAACGATCCAGTAGATATCTCACTGCTGATGCAATTCTCTATCTATGTAAGAGCCAGGTACGTCCAAGGATGGAATACTGTTGCCACATCTGGGCAGGAGCTGCTAGAAAGGACTTGTCCTTTTATCTTCGCTGCAACCTCTATCTCACAAAAGAGATGTTGTGAGTTAGTCTCTGCTTTATCGATATTTTCATGGAAAGTGTTCGACTGAGCTTTAACCTATGGTACCCCCTCGCCAAACTTCCACAAGAAACACTCGTCTAGCTGAAATCATTATTAATAATTCCTCCCACTCTGTATCTGTGCCTAAACCTAAACGTAAATTCCATGAACAAAGTTTCTTTCTTAGAACTGCACGCCTGTGGAATTGTCTTTCTTTTTCCTGCTTCCCAGCTGACTACAATATGGTTGTCTTCAAGTCCAACGTAAACAAGTTCTTGATGAGCCGTTCCACTTGTTAACAAATTTACCGAATTTCCATTACTACTACTGTACACTCTTAACTCTTATCCTCGAGTGGTCTGTGGACCTTGATAAATGCTCATGCCTATGGAAAAAATATGTTAATTATGTTTATATTATTACCGCAGTCAATCATCTCTACACATCGTTATCCCGAAAAAAATGCTGGACTGTTAAGAAAGGTATTTATCCATGAGCTCATGCATCAAGCGCTGCATAACATTTGCCGATTCGTCGTAAAAGGAATCATATCTCGATAAAGACAAAATAGAAAAAAAAAAAAAAACTGATTCACCAGTCGAAACAGTGCAAATCTACATAAAAGCAATAATGAATTAAGAATGTAATGCAAAAAAAATATTATCAAAAATATGTCATAAAAAATGTATCAATACAATAATACACTAAGGCAAGTCAATGAGCGTTGTACATTTTTTTAAATCGGGTCGATCGATTTTCTAGATTCAATTTATTTATTCAAAAGAAAATTTGCATTTTTTATGAAATCGATTTCAAATATATTAATAGTTAAAATTATCAATAAATAATAGAATACATTCTTTTTTTTTATTTGAAGAACATAAAAATTTGTTTACAGATGAAGGTGAAAATAAGGTAAAGAACACATTCATGCCCCCATATATATATATATATATATATATATATATATATATATATATATATATATATATATATACATATACATATATATATATGTATATATACATATATATATATGTATATATATATACATACATATATATGTATGTATATATATACATACATATATATACGTGTATATATATGTACGTATATATATGTATGTATATATATGTATGTATATATACATGAATGTTTATATATAGGTATGTAAATATATGTATGTATATATATGTATGTATATATATATGGATATATATATATATGGATATATATATATATATATTGATATATACATGGATAATTATATGGATATATATGTGGCTATATATATGGATATATATATGGATACGTATATATATATATATATATATATATGGATACGTATATATATATATATATACGGATATATGGATATATTTATATATATATATATACGGATATATGGATATATTTATATATATATATACGGATATATGGATATATTTATATATATATATATATACGGATATATGGATATATTTATATATAAATATATATATACGGATATATGGATATATTTATCTATATATATACGGATATATGGATATATTTATATATATATATATATATATATATATATATATAGTGATATATGGATATATTTATATATATATATATGAATATATATATGGATATATATATGTATATATGGATATATATATGGATATATATAAATATAAATATATATATATATATATATATATGGATATATATATATGGATACATATATATATACATGGATATATTTATATATATACGGATATATATATATGTATATATATGGATATATATATATATATATATTTATATATGTATATATATGTATATATATATTTATATATGTATATATGTGTATATATATATATATGTATATATATGTATAAGCATATATAAATACATATGTTTCAAATGGCGGTGTGATGCGTCTAGGTTGTAGTTGTAGTCGTAGTAGTAGATGAGCTTACCATCTCTTGCTCTCATCTAACACTGCTTATGTGAAAAAGGAACCGAATGCGTTAGTCTCTCTCTGCCAGTATACAGCCTCTCCATCTGCAATCCCTATGCAGCGGTTCCACGCACCGAAACATTAAAACTGAGCACCCTGCGACCCTAGGCTAAACTACAAGGAATCGGAGGAGGTTGGTCCCAGATATGTGACATGCAGACCCGCCGTCGTGTGGATATGCCCTGGTGACTCATGAACCAACCCCCAGCTATGGGTCAAATAGTTCAACTGTCTTGTGGCTGTCTTGTGGAAAGACAAAGGCTAAGGGAGAAAACCCCAACAGATAATCCGGAGTGGAGCTCTTAAGACGCTAGGAAGACAGACCGGTCTCCTTACGACAACTCCTGCCTCCTGATTCGTTCCCAGCCGTCTTTACACAGTCCTGCCACGGGACCCGGCGCATCAGGAAGAGAGAGAGAGAGAGAGTAAGGCTGATCATGTGCAAGTCTCCTTCACTTTAATCCAAGTCAAGCACAAGTTGACTTTTTGTTAACCTACAGAAGCGTGCAACCCGCAAAACCAGAGCAACAAACTCTGTATCCACAAGACCTGCTCACCACTGTCCAATTTGTGAGAGAGCCTTTCATGCCCGGTCGGCCTAAATAGTTATCTCTAGAAGTACAAAAGCAATACTTCTACTGACTGATGTCATGGTCATCTTCGACTTTGAAGGACGAACACGACAATATATATATATATATATATATATATATATATATATATATATATATATATAAAGCTGAGCGTCTGTGGGTGTGTCTGGTCACGAATAGGCTCCTATATGGTTGACTATTATAGAAAACTGATCACATATAATGATGGAAGATGTATCGAGACACAGGAATGGGTATGTTTGATCTGGCATAATGATGATTCATTAAAACTGTGGGGTCTGCGTACGCACCTGGTCTACAAAGTATGGAAATAAAAACATTATAAATTAAAAAAAAACGTTTACAAGTGTTTTTGATATAGATGTACATAAGAATACTTTGATAAGTATGTTTTAACTTAAATAGGGATGGTATAATAAAATTGTGGGTTCTGCGTTCACGCCTGGCCTTCATAGAATGGAAATAGGCAGCAAACTTTAATAAAGACTTTTCATATCTATCTGCATAAGTATACTTTGATAATTATGTTTCAGTTTGAAAAAATATGGTATAATAAAATTATGGGGTGTTCGTTCGCGCCTGATCTCCATAGAATGGAAATATGTCACAAAGTTTAACAAGGTTTTTTTTTATTATAGATCCACAGAATATTGTGATAAGTGTTTCAGTGTGAAAAGGTACGGTATAATAAATTATGGGGTTTATCTATATTATTTTTACTTTCATCATATTTTGCTTTGGTTTTGATACCCCCAAATTCGAAGCTATCTCTTTACAACCCTTCCTTTTCATAACCTATCATACTTTCATAAATCAGAGTCCATTTTCTGTAGGCTGTTTTTTAACTCAGTCAACGACGGGTATTTTTGCTAGTACATATATAAATATAAATATATATATATACATATATGATGATTGCAACGTCTTGTCAGACGAGTGTCACTCCCTCAGTCACTGAAAGTCCATGAGCCCGAAGATAACATTTTTTTTTAGTCCTGCCAGCGAATTCACACGCTCAAGCAGACATGACATTGAAGACGGTCCTTGGCATACATACATATATATACATATACACACATACACACACATACATACCCATAAACATACACACATGCACACATCCATACATCCATACATACACAATACATAATAACACATACATACAAGCATATACATACACACATGCACACACATACATATCTATGCATACACATATATACTATCATATACAAATACATACACACATATACATACATATTCACATACGCATACGTACACATGTATGCACATATACATACATGCACACAAAGTTACCTGCATATACCTACCCACACATATATATGCACCTATACGCATACATATATATGCATATATACATATACATATACATACACACAAACATATATAGGTATATACATACAAACACACATAAACATGTATACACAATAAATAAATAAATAAATAAATAAATAAAAATATATACACACATACATACATATATACATATACAAATAGGTATACATACACATACATACACTAGTACATATATTAACATACATACCTATACACACACATATGCATATATAGAATGATGGCAGATCAATTATTACATGCTTCCAGCATTTCAGGGCTAAACACATGATATTTTTTCCATCGCCACGGACAATTTTTATAGACAAATGCCTGAGGAAGTATCCATACAAAGATGATGTTACAGAGTTTTAGTTTTGTACGACAGCTAAGTCTCTCTCTCGGTTCAAAATGTTGAGATCCAGCAACAAGCATGAGCAAGGTAGCCAGCAACAAATCAAATTGCATACCAGCTTAATGCGGGTACTGGTCTCCCGCTGTATGTATTTTTTTTTTAATCAGAGATTTGCTTCACTCAGAGGAGTTGCCGTAACAGGGCTTTTGGGAGTCCTCTCCACCCCACACACATATCGAAATAAATATATACAGGTACACATACAAGCATGCATACAAACAGATGCACGCAAACATACATACGCAAGAACAAACACACATGACAACATGCACATACACTCAAACATTCATACATACACGCATGTACATACATATGCACACATACATACACATACTCGTACATGTAGAATATATATGATATGATATATGAATATACATATATATACATATAGTTTCATATATATATATGTAACTATATATAACTGTATATATATATATATATATATATATATATATATATATATATATATACAAAATGATTGAATGTAATAGTTTATGTAAGACAATGAATGACTATTTTGCTTTGGATTGATAAACGATGCTTTTATTTTATTTTATTATATTTTTATTTTTCTGTCTGTGATATTTTTTTTTTATTCACAAATTAATTTAACCCTAACTTGAGTTGTATAACTTATATATAAATTTTTTTTTTACCAGATGGATATCATCAAATATTTGTCGGATATCTCATCCAACCAGGGAAGAAACGAAGGAAATATGTCTGTATTGGATTGTGACATGGTGCCTTGGAAGAATTATAATATGCGTTGGATCTTTTAACCTCCCGAATACCAAGAACTTCCATTACAATATTTAGCATACATTTTGGATTTGAAATCCAGTAACCTATTTTCCGCATCAATATCCAATTTCCTTTACTCTATGTAGCTACAATAGTTAATAAAAAACTTGAAAATCTTTTAATTTTCTCTGTTTATTATTTTTAACAAATGAGTTTCAAACCAATAATAACATTTGCTAATATTTTTCCTCCAAAGAGATAAATAAACATCGAAAACTCATGGGTTAAGGAAATATACTTAATAAGCTGTATTTTTTTGTTTTGCATACAATGAAATTGTATATTTAGAATTTAACTTTTTCACATCATAAAATTTAAATTCCTAAATTATATATATATATATATATATATATATATATAATTTATTTATATATGATGATTGCAACGTCTTGTCAGACGAGTGCCATTCCCTTAGACACTTAAAGTCCACGAGCCCAAAAATGACTTCCATCGTCACAGGACCATTATAAGAGACAAATGCCTGAAGGAGTATCTATACACAGATGATGTTACAGAGTCTTAGCTTTGTACGACAGCTAAGTCTCTCTTTCTCGGTTCAAAATGTTGAGATTGAGCAACAAGCAAGAGCAAGATATCCAGCAACAATTTAAACTGCAGGTTACTGCAAGGTACTGGTCTCCCGCTTTATGGTTTTTAAAATCAGAGATTTGCTTCTCCTAGAAAGGTTACCTTCATCACGGATTTGTACAATAGCTAAGCCTCTCTCTCTCGGTCTCCACCCCAACACACACATACATACACACAAAAACACACGGTGCTAGTTGGCCGTTAACCCCGAAAAAGGTTTATTCGCCCTTTGGAAGGTCTTGTTTTTAATCCTTCAGGGAGATCAGCCACCCTCCTCACCAAACAAGTCTGGCGGGTGAATCAGTTTAGTTGCCGGGGACCCGACCATGAGGCAGGTAGTACTGGGTTACATGGTACCAGTAGCATATAACATGACCTGACACACACACACACACACATATATATATATATATATATATATATATATATATATATATATACGTAAGTAGGCATATGCATGTATATGTATGAAATAAACTAAAATTTTATATATATATATATATATATACTCGGGTTTTTTATTCAAAAGTAATGAACTAATGAATTCAACGAGGTTGTTAGATAGTGCTCAATAAAAAGAGCTGATAATACTTGTATATTGTTATATAAACATGGTCATATCCTGCTGCTACAAATAGCCACTTGCTTCAATCAAGCAACAGATATCATCAGGCAGCGACTTGACTTGAACTTTTGAATAGTCAAGTCGCTGCCCGATGATACTTGTTGTTTGATTGAAACAAGTGGCTATTTGTAGTAGCAGGATGTGAACATGTTTATATAACAATATACAAGTATATATATATATATATATATATATATATATATATATATATATATATATATATATATATATATATATATATACTAGCTGGCCGCACGGAGATGACTGGTCGTACAATACGCTTACACATAAGATTGCGTATGTATTATTATAGAACCAATCTTTTCTTGCATATATACAGGGATAATTTACCGTGTGGACTAATTCGCAAAAATAAATAAATAAAACAATAATAAAATAATAATTATAATGCCGCATATCAAATTGTTATGTAGTCCTTATTAGTAAGAGATGAGTGACGTATTTTATATTTGTTGTGAGTGTTCATATTAGAGTGTTTATATTATAGAGTGATCATATTGGTGAGAGATGGGTATATTTAATAAGGAGACAGGGATATTTTAATACAGTGCCGACGACATGTATTACAATTTGGATGAGAGGAGATATGATATATAGACCGAGATAGATAGATAGAGACATTGATAGGATCATTTTTGATATGAGGATTTCAGTCTTTTATCAAAATGAAGGGCCATTCATTATTTATAATAACTGAGGGGGAGGCACATTCTTAAATGATAGAGACACATTCTTAGATGAGTTTATACACATTCTTATAAATACAGATCAGCGGAACACAAGTCTATAATACAAATTCACAATACCTCTCTGTTGAATAACATAACACGGAGACGCAGATACAAAATTATGAAGTTGTTCGTTTATTCCATTCGACCGGTCAATGGCTTTACATCAATGAATTCTCTACATGATTTCTTTCTTCTCCCCATCGCTTCCAAGGTTTGATGTCAGCTCTGTCTGTCCGACTCTGTCCCGGCCTGACTTCTCTCTCTCTCTCTCTCTCTCTCTCTCTCTCACTTACTCTCTGACTGATTTACTGACCTAAAGCTCTCTATATTGAGAACTCAAGACGTCATTGCATGACCAAACAACGTCCATATCGGTCTCGTGGCCTGACATGCCTCACATGCCCAAACATGCATCGCCCTCACATATTTACAACGAGCGATTTCTCCCTAACCTAATTTTACTAACTCACTTTACAAATATGTTTAACATTTTCTATTGTTCGGATCTAGATTCCTCATTTTAATTTTATTTCATTAACAGAAAACAATTGCATTATCACATTCCTTTTTCAATCAACAAATATCTAACTATTTTATGTGAACTAAACAATGGTTAATTCTACATTCCATTTTCAATAACATTCTGTATTATTTATTTTAACTTATGATCGGAATTCTCAATTCCATCCTAGCTTCGCAGGTTCGAATACTCGGCTATCCTATCTCGTATTTACTCACTTACAAGAAGAGGCGACTTGTTCTTGTAACAAAATTACCGCTGTGTTTGTATACAATATCACGTCAGCTGATATTTGGGCATAACTATCTTAAACATAATTGTTCTGCTATAGATAAAAAAAAGAATTTTGACAGGCGAATATTTTACGTTACACCGGCGATAGATACATTAGGCATAGGAATAATTCTGCAATTTAGACTGTTTGGGAAGGAATGGGAGAACTAAATTGATGTCTGTGATATTGGAGGAATATAGTTTATATTATATAATGAAGATAAGTGTGTACCACGTATGCAATGACTAGCTTAATGTATGTGTATATGCGTATCTAAACTCACAGGAAGAATATAGGGTAAGTGATTGAAAGAGGATATTTATGTAATCATATATATTAATGGGTTATAATTATGGAAGGGGTTTACTTGAAATAGGGTAGTTATGTTAAATCCAAATATTTTAGTGGGGGTGTCGGAATTATAATTTTCTATTTAAATGAATTAAAAATTATAAGGAATAATTTCTATAATAAAATAATAAAGGTGGGGAGATTAATTATAAAGGATAGGATAAAAAAGTAATTTTCTATGAATAAGTTAGAGGATCAACAGATGTTAGAATAAGGGGAATAAAGATAAATAGGGATATTGGATGAAAAGTATAAAAATTATGAAATGATAATAAATAATAAAGGTCTAAGAAATACAAATTATTAAATAGAATTATTGTTTCCTTTTCAGATTAAATATATTTTTAACTCTTTTTCAAAGTGTTTTTAACATGTTTTTTAACTATTTACTCTCATATCTCTCTCCCTCTCTCTCTCTCTCTCTCTATATATATATATATATATATACATATATATATATATATATATATATATACATATATATATATATATATATATATATAAGTGTATTTGGGAAGTATTTTTATCGGATCCATGTTCCATTGAACAGATGGGATGATTTCTGTTTGTTTTTCTTGTAATGCGGGTTTTTTTCCATTTAGTGGGCCAATGGTCGAACGTTCTGTTCGCTTTTAAAAACAAATTTGGCATAGTCTTAAGGCGAGTAATCGGTTTGTTTATGTTAATGAGTAGGGCTTCAATGATCGAAAGGCACAGGTTACAATGGGTGACGGCTAAAATGACGGTGTTTTTTGCCAATTTGTTCTAAATTCGTTTTGGGGAGTGTCATGTAATACAAGGTGTTGGTAGATGGAGCTGTTAGGGGAAATACGTGACAACTCTTAAACTACTGGTCACATAACGCTGAAATTAACAGGAAATAGTAATCATACACCAAGGATGGTTTATAAAGAGTAAAATTTGAATTTGTTCAGATAGTTGAATAACGCATACCGAAATATGTCGACAAGTTGAAATACAAAATATTCATTTCAACTTGCTGGCATATTTCTATTAGTTTTGCGTATGCGCATATTAATTCATAGATTGAAGTGGTTAAGTTTTAAATCTTTGTTTTCTGACTGTCGATAGGTTAAACAGTAAGTAATGCGGCTGAGAGAGGGGCAAATATTTTATTTCAATCATAGCTGATTAAACTCAAGTCAAGTCTGAAATCAGTACTATATATTAGGTACAATATAATAGTCAATAAAATATTGTCTCTATAATAATAAATGCGATTTCTGCATGAATTCCTGCAGGTTAACAAAAATAGTGTATGCATTACTGGAGCTCTAAATATGAATAATAAAAACAATACAAACAGTAACAATAACGGTACTACTACTACTACTACTACAACTACTACTACTACTACTAATAATAATAATAATAATAAATTCACTAACACATACGGGCATTACAACTTCTGCATCAAAGTAAGGCTCGACAAAACATAATTAAGCAACAAATACAGACCCTGTGTACAAAGAGACGGAAAGATAAACCACAATAATGAGGAAATGCAGCAAACTGGCCCAAAAAATAATTCAAGAATTGACTCAATCAAGTGGGGAAGGCAGTACACTAGAAATTATGCAAGCAACTGCATCTTGGACACCCAGATAAATAGTACTAGCACAAACCGCTAGCAGTATTTGAAAGCGCAAATAACAAAATCCTTAAACCCATCCAAGCAAGAAGACCAGATGGTATAATAGTTTACAAGAAGAAAAAGTCTTGCCAGATCGTAGATTTCGCCATTAAAATAGAACCCAACGTGAACATCAAGTAGTCAGAGAAGCGGAGCAAATGCATAAAACTGGCCACAGAGCTGAAAAATATTTTTATCTAAAGAAGTTACCACAGAATGGTCACCGGGACAACAGCATTGCAATGTTGTTGAAATTGGTTATAATTTGATTAAGGGGACAGCTCAACAGGAATGTTTTTACATTGGACTTGAACGCAGCCATACTGTAGTCAGCCAGAAAGTAGGTCAGCCGAACAGAATTTCAGAGGTGGGCAGTTTTAGGAAAGAAACATTATTCATAGAATCTGCGTTTAGATGCAGAAACAGATAGAGAAGGAGGGAAATTGTTCGTAGTGGCTTTAGATACATGAGTGTTTGTTGTGAAAATCGGGTGGCGAGAAACCTAGATTGGAACTCAGACGAGCACTTGGCATGAAAATAGCGATTGCATTATTAAATCGAGATTACTATTACCATTATTGATCTATCTTCCTATATATATATGTGTGTGTGCGTGTGTGTGTGTGTTTGTGTGTGTGTGTGCGTGTGTGTATTATATATGTGTGCATATATTTATGTGCAGCTATATATGTTTTTCATAAACGTAGATGTGTGGATTTCTGTATGCGCGTATTCATATATATATATATATATATATATGTGTGTGTGTGTGTGTGTGTGTGTGTGTGGTTGTTTGTGTGTATGTGTGTGTGTTGACAAGAAAAGTGGGAATTGTTTCACTGACTGCCTAATATATTCATTCGAATTTTATTGACATGCAAGATCCGTTATTTCATACACAGTTAATCTTTTTGACCAGTGACCAAAATACCTTTTCCATTTTCTCACCTACCTTCCTGCGCCTGACACCAACGTATTCAGAGGTATAACCATTCCTTCCAGCCTCCTCCTTCCATCTGATTTCTACGGCTTCTTTATGTGTACTTGCGATTGTTGCTAAAAATTGTTTTGCTAAGCGTCCAAATCGAAGACAACTACACCCGACTGATTACGTCACCCTTACCCAAACCGGATCTTATGCCTCGTGGCATGAAGCCCCGACAATTTACTCCCCTCCCCCGTATTCATCCGTTCGTCATATACATTCTAAAGGCCGTCAGAACACAATCCACTGCAGGGTTTGTGGCCCCAGGGTTATTTATCCATGGTCTTAACAACCGAACAGGCCCTGTGCTGTGACTTGGCAGTTTCCTGTCACTGTCTTTCATGTGATAACGCTCCTCTGACACGGATCGGACATGTCGCTTGTGACAGGGAACGAATACAGGGGTCTTTTTATGGCAATGAAGTGTGTTTAGATGTTGTGTTGTCGACCATGAAAAAAAAAAAACACGGATCGTCAGCTGTCAACCTTTATTGGTCCTGCTGTCTACTTATGCTTTGCGTGTTCTTCAATGAGCAAAGAAGCTGACACAGCTTTGTGATTATATATATATATATATATATATATATATATATATATATATATATATATATATATAAATATATATATATATGTAACGCCAAAAATTAATATATATATATATATATATATATATATATATATATATATATATATATATATATATATATATATATATACTAGCATTTCATCCCGGGGTTGCCCGGGTATTTGGGGGTGTATGTTGAGCAAAAAAAAAAAAACGGTCAATTTTTGTTTAACTTTGATGCCTTTCTGACCCCTATACAAAAACCGATCACGAAATTTTTCCCAAATCTCAGTACCCTATATATCAAATTTCGAGTCAGTACACTAAAATTTACATAGTTATTACGTATGGAAACGTATACGCACGCACATACACACACAGAGACACACACAGAGACACATACACTTTTACATATATATATATATATATATATATATATATATATATATATATATATATATATACTAGCATTTCAGCCCGGCGTTGCCCGGGTGTTTTGAGGTGTATGTTGAGCAAAAAAAAAGTCAATTTTTTTTAACGTTGACCCCTATTATGACCCCTTAACATTTATTGTTTTGGGCTCCTATCAAGTTATTAAGTTCGATCCATGTCTAAGGAACCTATATCTAACATTTCAAGTGTTTAGACCCACAATTTTCGGAGGAGTTTGGTAGAGTTCTCAAAGGTCAAATCGATGAATTTTGAACCCTTAACAGCCAAATGTCTGGCGGAAAATGAATTACAAAGATTTCCCCAAATCTCAGTACCTTGTATATCAAATTTCGAGTCTGTAGACTAAAAATTGACAGAGTTATTGTGTTGAAAAATGTACACACACAAACATACAGAGACACGTTCACTTTATATATATATATATATATATATATATATATATATATATATATATATATATACTAACATGGGTGTCCGGCGTTGCCTAGGTGTTTGGAGGTGTATGCGGAGCAAAAGAACAACAAAAAACAAAAAAAAACGGGGTTTTTTTAACGTTGACCCCTGTTATGGCCCCTTAACATTTATTATTTGTTCTCAAATCAAGTTATTAAAGTAGATCCACGTCCAAGGAGCCTATATAGAAAATTTCAAGTGTTTAGACCCACAATTTTCGGAGTAGTTTGGTGGAGTTCTCAAAGGTGAAATCGTTGAACTTTGACCCCTTAACAGCAAAATTTCTGGCCAAAATCCGATCACATCGATGTTCCCAAATCTCAGTACACTATATATCAAATTTTGAGTTTGTAGACTAAAAATTGACAGAGTAATTGTGTAGGGAAATGTACACAGACACCCACACAGACAGACAGTCATGCAGACACATAGAAATGTTCACTTTTATAGATATACTGGCATGGGTGCTCGGCGTTTTCCGGGTATTTGGAAGTGTATGTTGAGCAAAAAAAAAGCGATAATTTTTTTTTTACTTTGACGCCTATTATGACCCCTTAAATGTTTTTGTTTTGATCTCAAATAAAGTAATTAAGTTAAATCCATGTACAAGAAACGTGTATCTAAAATTTCAAGTGATTAGATCCAAAATTGTCGGAAGAGTTTGGTAGAGTTCTCAAAGGTCAAATCGTTGAACTTTGACCCCTTAACAAGCAAGTTTCCAGCCGAAAACAGATCACATCGTTTTTCCAGATCTCAGTACCCTGCATATTACATTTCGAGTCTGTAGACTTAAAATTGACAGAGTTATTGCGTGGTGAAATGTACATACACAGACACACACAGATACAGGCAGATACTTTCACTTATATTAAAATAAAATGACCCAAGAAAAAATTCCGATCGCTACTGAAAGTGTCAAATAAAATTAAATCTGGAGTAAGCGTCTGGTAAGTGTTAAATTTCATTCTGGGAGAACGTTGTCGAATGTTCTATTATGTATCAAAAGGTAAAAAATATCATGCTTGGCGCTAAATAATACACAGGCATTTGTTCCCTAAGAAATAAGAAAGTTTTCTAAATTTTAGATAATATTTTTTCGTAGTTACGCTGCTTTAAAAATACTACCGTTGTAGAAAGCTGATGTGTATTTTCCAGTGACATATAATGTACATATAATGAACATATAATGTACATATAATGTACATATAATGTACATATAATGTATGTATGTATGTATGAATATATATATATATATATATATATATATATATATATATATATATATATATATATATATATATATATATGCCATAAAGAGTTTTGGATATATACAAACATTAATATACATATATATGTATATGTATATAAAGTTTTCAACATATATATATATATATATATATATATATATATATATATATATAGAGAGAGAGAGAGAGAGAGAGAGAGAGAGAAAGAGAAAGAGAGAGATTAGCAGAAAAAAATGTCTACCACTTCTAATAACAAGAAAATAACAAATATGATTATATGAATATTAGTTTACTTGTCCATACGTCCAGTGTCACCAAAAATCATCATCATTGGCAACATTTATTAATGAAAAACGAACTGCCTCCTTTATAGTCGCTCTTTATCATTTATAAGTCGTTAAAATTATTCCATCTTCAAAATCTTTCAAAATAAACATGACTGTTTGTTGACGATTACACATTATTTTTTAATTAAAAAAAATCATGTCCAAAGGAGATTAAAAATGTTACTTCATTATATATTCTTTTTAAAATTAAAACTGTTCCTTTTTAATATTTATATAAAAAAATAATGTATTCAGAGAAAAACAAAATAAAACAAAAACTGTTGAATTTTCATTGAAAAAAATCTAAATTTAAAAATCTATTTTTTAGGTTTAAAAGGTTAAAACGAATTAGCAAAGAAATTGCTTTAAATCCGTTGTTTTTGTTTTATTTTATATTTTTATTCATTTTATTTATAATAATTGTGAAAAATATTTAACTACCGTAGAATTTCCAAGGGTCCTGCTAGTCAATATTATAAAAAATAATTAATAAATAATCAAATACTCTGTTTTAACCTAAAATGTGACTATACAAGCAAATTAAAACAAGGTCATTTCCGATCACAAAGAAATTAAATTAGTCCTCGCTAAAACAACGTAGGAACAGGTACGCGCGATCTCATTGGTTACAATAAATGAGTGTGTGAATAACTAAGAATCTGATTGCTGACTAGAAAACCCAGTACCACGAGGATATATAAAAACACGAAGCAACATCAATCTAAATGGCATAGCCTGACGAATCCTCATGAGGATGAAACACGGAAAATTTTGTGTAAGTTAATTGCCCTATATATTTAAAAAAACACTTCTTAGCACTACTTACATATCGAGCACTTTCAAAAAAAAAAATACTAGAAATATTTACATAAAATTTGCTTTCACTTTTTCTTTTCCTCTATATTTACTCCCAATTTTTTTTCCGGATTGAAATTAATATTAAACGCCCTTTTTTATATATTTAAAAAGAAAATACAACTTTTTCATATATGGGTCGTGAAATTGCATTCATATGCAAAAGATATAGCTAATTTGCATATTCTTTTAAACATTCATTTTAATTAATTACTTATTAGTTTTTTTCGGGTTTCTTAAGGGATAATCCTATTTAATAACTATTGCGTGTAATTATATTCATGCAAATATTCTACATAATTTATACTAGCGTAATATGTGTGTAAAAAGTTTAAAGTAAACACAAACCTTTTTCTATATATATTTACTAGCAGTTCCACCCGGCTTTGCTCGGGCCCTTTCTACTGTTTATAACTTTATGCACATATGTGTATATTAAAAAGAGTGCATATGTATGATAATGCTTTTCTACATAATAGACTTCCTTAACAACAATAAAGAAAAGTTGGGAGAGACCGCAAGGATAATTTTTTTTTAATTTGACCCTAATTCTGAGCCCTTAACATTTAGTGTTTCGGGCGCAAATCATATTTAAATATTTGACACATGTCCAAGTTGCCTAGATCTAAAATTTCAAGTGTTTAGACTCAAAATTAGTGGAGCAGTTTGGTAGAGTATGCAAAGGTCAACGCTGTAAACTTTGACCTCTTGCACGCCAAATTTTGGCCCAAAAACGGATTAAAAACTTGCTGCTTGTCTGAATACCCTTCATGTAAAATTTCAAATGGTTAGACCAAAAATTGGCTGAATAGTTTGCTAGAGACCGCAAAACCCAAATCTTTTGAACTTTGGCTTCTTGGAAGCCAAATATTCAGCAAAAAAAAAAACGATTAAATAGCTTGCCTTATGTCTGCAAACATGTAAAATTTCAAATGTTTAGAGCAGAAATTGGTTGAGTAATTTGGTAGAGACCAAAAATAGCGGTTTAAAAAAAACTTTGACCTCAATTATGACCGCTTAGCAATTATTTTTTGGAGGGGGTGCTCAATAAAAATTATAAAATTAGTTAAATTACCTATATCTAAAATTTCAAGTGTTTAGACCCAAAATTGGGGGAGGAGTTTGGTGGAGTTCTGAAAGGTAAAATCATTAAACTTTGACCCATTAACAGCCAGCTTCTTGCCGAAAACCGATCAACCCGATTTTTCCAAATCTCAATACCCCTAATGTCAAATCTAGAGTCTGTTTATTGAAAATAGATGTAGGAAAGTGTACACCGACAAACATATACAACACACTCAGACATTTTCACTTTTATAGATATATTAGTCCTCGCGTGAAAGAGCAGGACACAAAATGTTTTAAATAATAATAATAAAATAACAATAACAAAGACTTTCGCTGGCGAGGACTACTATTGACCGTAACTAGTTATACAGTCCTTTTGAAATTATCATCTCTATTTTTCTCGTTATAATAATTTAATACCTTACTTTGTAAAATGTATAAAAGTGCACTTTGAAGATAAATAAATTTCAAATTGAATCATGTACCTTTATTTTTAAAGCCTGTCGTAAAAATATATTATTTAACAATTTTCATGCCTTGGATGAAATGCTTTTCTAACTTGTAGATATATGCGCATATATTTTTGTTTAAAGACATGAAACTTCATATATAGGGTATTCGAACCTATGCGAAACTTTATATTTGAGGTTTAGCCAGGGAAAATCGATGCCAAAGTGTGAAAATTAACAAAAATAGAATTTTTTCAGATAGAGGTAGAATGACAGCATCAAGAATATTGATGCGTAACGTAAAAGCTTTTGGTTCATGTTTTAATTATTAGCCTCGCAGCAAACATGTCTTCATAGCTCAGGAATTGGCATCAAAGGAAGGCGTAAATAGTAAGCTAAACGTTTTGGTTTCGATCCTCGGTGGTGACGCACGAGTCATTTTTAAAAACTTTTTCAATCATTATTATATATTCGTTCCAATATAGTATAATAGTAAAAAAGAAATCTGCATTAATTAAAATATGTTTAAGCGTATTTTACGATCGGGCAATGCCGGACGGCATGCTAGTACGTATATATATATATATATATATATATATATATATATATATATATATATATATATATATATACTAGCATAGGTTCCCGGCGTTGCCCGGGTGTTTGGAGGTGTGTGTTGAGCAAAAAAATAATAATAAAAGTTGTAGTAGGAAGGCAGGCTCAAACCCGTACAGAACAGGAAAGGAACGTGGCGTCTTTGTAGAACAGTGAAAAAAGCAACCCTTCCCCGTAGAACAGTGGCCAGTTTAAAGTGAAGAAAGTAATGTTTTAAGCCAACTTTTCGGTCTTTGTCGTCTGAAGGGTCGAGCTTCAAAACCATCCTGATGTGAAAATCTGTCGCCTCTATCGACAGTTTTAGGCAGATATGCAAACATACATACATGTATATTTATACATATATTTATGGCTCAAATTTTCGCCCAAACGGATTAAAAAGCTTGTCCTATCTCTGAATACCCTTTATGTAAAATTTCAAATCTTTAGACCAGAAATTGTCTGAGTAATTTGGTAGAGACCGGGGAGGTCTAATTTTTTAAAACTTTGGCCAATATTATGACCCCTTAACGTTTATTGTTTTGAGCTCAAATCAAATTATTAAGTTAGATCCATGTCCAAGGAACCTATATCTAAAAGTTGAAGTGTTTAGGCTCAATATTGGCGGAGGAGTTTGGTAGAGTTCTCAAATGTCAAATCGTTGAACTTTGCCCCCTGAACAGCCAAATTTCTGGCCGAAACCGATTACAAAGATTTTCCTAAATCTCAGTACCGTGTATATCAAATTTGGAGTGTGTAGATTGAAAATTGACAGAGTTATTGCATAGGAAAATGTACAAAGACAGACAGAGACACAGACACTTTCACTTTTATATATATACTAACATTTGTGCCCGTCGTTGCCAGGGCGTTTGGAGGTGTATGCTGAGCAAAATAAAAAATAAAAATAAATACAAATAAAAAAACAAAAAAAAAGTATTTTTTTAAAACTTTGACCACTATTATGACCCCTCAACATTTATTGGGCTCAAATCGAGTTATTAAGTTAGATCACTTTCCAAGGAACCTATATCTAAAATTTAAAGTGTTTAGACACCAAATTGTCGGGGGAGTTTGGTAGAGTTCTCAAAAGTCAAATTGTTGAACTTAGGCCCCTTAACAGCCAATGTCTGGCCGAAAACGGATTGCAAAGTACCCTGTATATCAAATTTCAAGTTTGTAGACTAAAGATTGACAGAGCTATTGTGTCGTGAAATGTACACAGAAAAACACACAGACAGACAGACAGACAGACACTTTCATTTTTATATATATACTAGCATTTCAGCCTGGCGTTGCCCAGGTATTATGAGGTGTATGTTGAGCAAAAAAAAAAGCGGTCAATTTTTTTAACGTTGACCCCTACTATGACCCCTAAACATTTATTGTTTTGGGCTCACATCAAGTTATTTAGTTAGATCCATGTCCAAGGAACCTATATATAAGATTTCAAGTGTTTAGACGCCAAATTGTACAATTATCAAAGTTCAAATCGTTGAACTTTGACTCCTTAAAAGCCAAATTTCTGGCCGAAAACCGATCACGTAGATTTCCCCAAATCTCAGTACCCTGTATATCAAATTTCGAGAGTGTAGGCTTCAAATTGACAGAGTTATTACGTGGGGAAATGTACACGGACAGACAGACACTCACACAGAACCGTTCATATATATATATATATATATACTAGCGTTGCCCGGGGGTTTTGAGGTGTATGCTGAGCAAAAAAAAAATATATATATTTTAAAATTTGACCCCTATTATGACTTATTAAAATTTATTGTTTAGTGATGAAATCAAGTTAATAAGTTAGATCCATGTCCAAGGAATCTATTTAAAATTTGAAGTGTTTAGACCCAAAATTGTCAGAGAAATTTGGTAGCGTTCTCAAAGATAAAATCGTTGAACTTTGACCCCTTAATCCTCAAATATCTGACCGCAAATCAATCACATCGATGTTCCCAAATCTCAGTATTATGTATATCAAATTTCAAGTTTGTAGGCTTAAAACTGACAGAGTAGGGAAATCAAGACAGACA
This sequence comes from Euprymna scolopes, assembly GCF_053919585.1. Taxonomy (NCBI): domain Eukaryota; kingdom Metazoa; phylum Mollusca; class Cephalopoda; order Sepiida; family Sepiolidae; genus Euprymna; species Euprymna scolopes. The sequence goes on along the minus strand of NC_136509.1, from coordinate 17,371,188 downwards.
CACAGGCACACACAGAGACACTTTCACTTTTATATATATTTATATATATATATATATATATATATATATATAAATATAAGTGAACGTATCTGCATGTGTGTCTGTGTGTGTGTCTGTGTACATTTCCCTTCGGAATAACTCTGTCAATTTTTAGTCTACAGACTGGAAATTTGATACACAGGGTACTGAGATTTGGGAAATGGCAGAAATTTGGCGATTAAGGGGTCAAAGTTCAACGATTTGACCTTTTGAGAACTCTACCAAACTCCTCCAACAATTTTGGGTCTACGCACTTCAAATTTTAGATATAGGTTTCTTGAACATGGATCTAACTTAGTAACTTGGTTTGAGCCCAAAACAATAAATTTAAAAAATTGTAAATAATTTCATAATAGATGTCAAAGTTAAAAAGAAATTGATCTCTGCGGTCTCTTCCAAATTACTCAGAAATTTCTGATCTAAATATTTGAAATTTTACGACGGATTTTACCAATATCAGTATCGTTTTAAAGTTGGAATTTTCATACGACAAATATCGAAAACTTGGCTAAAAACATTAATATCTTCCGCTTCAACCAGACACTTTTCTACAGGGGGGGGTCACTTTTTTCGCCGATACTTTTTAAAGTTATCCTCTCCTTTAGAATGTGTAGCCTTAATTTGAAAGAATGTCGCTTCCGGTTTGGCGGTGGTATTAACAGCATAAACGTTAGGTTTTACACCGTTCTTTTCCTCCTTTGCGGTACGGGTTCGAGCCTGCCTTCCTATTACCACTTTTTTTTTTTTTTTTGCTCAACATACACATCCAAACACCCGGGTAACGCCGGGCTGAAATGCTAGTGTATATATATATATATATATATATATATATATATATATATATATATATATATATATATATATATATACTCGCCGTGACTCAATGAGTAGTATTATTTATTCTATTATGGTTTTATTCAAAAATTTACACTATTTGACATTATGCTATATAATGTTACTTCATTGTATATTAGCTGGCTGCCCCGCCTTTTCCAGTCGCTTAAATATGATATTTTGATTTATGCGGAGTTAGTATGTATTATTATAGAATCAATCCTTTATTGATTAATATATTTTACTAGGAATAATTTGCTCGGTGGACTAATTTGCCAAAAAAAAAAAATGAATAAATAAATAAATAAATGAATAAAATAATAATGATGATAATGTCGTTCATAAAATTCCGTTAGTTTATTTACAATATCCCGTCAATAGACTTGATGTACGTGTTCCATTTTCTGATCTGAAATGGAACACGTACATCAAATCTGTTGCCAAGTTCGCTGGAAAGATGGGTGGATCCTTCTACCGCCCCAGAAGATATCTCACTACTGATGCAATTCTCTATCTATATAAAAGCCAAGTACGTCCAAGGATGGAATACTGCTGCCATATCTGGGCAGGAGCTGCTAGAAACAGCCTATCTTGCCTTGACAGAGTACAAAATAAACTTTGTGGCTTCGTGGGGTATGCCCCTTTCTCTACCCTGCAACCTCTCTCCCATAGAAGAGACGTTGCGAGCCTATCCTTGTTTTATCGTTATTTCCATGACAGGTGCTCGTCTGAACTCCAATCTCTGGTCCCCCCTCTCCAATCTTTCACGAAACACACCCATCTAGCTGAATCCACTGTGAAAAATTTTCCCCACTCTTTATCTGTGCCTAAATCAAAGCGTGGATTCCGTGAACAACGCTTCTTTCTTAGAACTGCACGCCTGTGGAACTCTGTTCCGTTTGCCTGCTTCCAACCTGACTACAACTTGGATGTGTTCAAGTCCAACGTTAACAAATTCCTAATGAACCGTCCCCTTAAGTAAACACTTCATTAAATCTCCACACTAACGTACTGTACTTGAAATAACCCTTATCCGTGAGTGGCTTCCGGGCCTTGATAAGTGGTGACCACCGTGTAAAAAAAAGAAAAAGCTGATATTTGGGATTGACGATAGATGCCCTGGTAATGTCACTTCTGATTAATGCTTCGTTCTAAAATATGCAACCGAAGATATGATTGCAGCGTTTTGTAATGGTATTTTTTTTTATTTTACTTTAAATTGCATTCATTAATAAGAAAAAAATAAAATGGTAAAGTAGATATGGGCTTGAACAGGGAGACCATTCGATCTGTAGTCGAATGGTCTACCAGTAAGTTATATCTCCAAATCATAATACATCTTTTTTTTTAACAAGAAATAATTTATCTGAAATATTATTATTTCCTTTGACCGGTGCAACGTAATATATTCTCCTGTAACCTTTTTTTCTATAAGAGAGAAAAACTATTTTTAAGATAGATTTTTTTTTTTCGATTTTCGATACTTTTCGGATGAATTTATGCACAAAATATATCTAAGAACACTGCCAGACATATAAATCACCTTTCTGTGAACTTTGCAAAAGATAGGCTCAGGCGTTTCGGAACCTATGAAGAAGAAACTCACACACACACATTGATTTTTATCTAATAGATATAGATATAGACATAGATTGTGTTATCGACTTGGAGTTTCAAATCAGCAACTGTCTGTAATTGCTTACTGGCAATAACAAATAGTGATCCCCTGGAATCCGAGTAACAATAAACCCCCCCTTTGTATTATTATTATTATTATTATTATTATTATTATTATTATTATTATTATTATTATTGTGATTTGTGGTAAGACCTCAGAGTACATTGTGCACCTTGCAGCAGGGTGTAGTGGACTGGCCCAGAGAGAGAGAGAGAGAGAGAGAGAGAGAGAGAGAGAGAGTACCGCAAAGGACACGACCGCATGAGACTCCGGATATATTGGGAGGTTTTTAAGAGGGTTGGGGTGGAGTGTGCTGGAAAATTGTTTGAGGAGGTGCCTGATGACGTGAGAACAAGTGAGGATGGCAAGGTACAGCTATGGTGGGACAAAAGTGTCATAACGACCAAGCAGTTGGAACATATTCATTCGTATTTGGTCGTCACTGTCAAAGTCTCAAAAAACTGGCAGATTGTAGACTTTTCAGTGCCCTGGGACAAGAATGTGAGAGCGAAGGAGAATGAGAAGTGGGGCAATTATGCTCAATTGGCCTTGGAGGTAAGGCGTATACACGGGGTTAAAACATAAATAATCCCGGTCGTAGTTGGCACATTAGTAGTATCAAGCCGTCTGGAGGGGCAATTGAAAAAAAAACAACAAATCCCCGATGTTTTAGGCGGCCTTCGGACCTCTTCTATTGTGGGTACAACTAACATCCTTAGGAAAACCCTTGGCCTTTGAAGCTCCTTGTTTGAAGCCGAGATTGAAGGAAATCTTCTGGAAATGAATCCCATCCCTTTCCAGAGATACGTTGATAAACGAAATCAAAATTATTATTATTATTATTATTATTATTATTATTATTATTGCTAGTCGTATTATATAGACGTATTATCATTCTTTATTAATCTTGTATACATAGAAACAAATAGATTTATGCGTATCTATCTAATTTACGTATCAGTGGTATGTATAGACATATATAAGTTAATTAGATATTTACACTAAAAGAGTTATACTTTATCTAGATGTAAACAGAGACATTAATAAATAAACGGAAGTTGTTGAATCATGATAAAGTGGGCGAGAGAAATGCCTGTGTGACTAATGCTAGTGAATAAAAAATGTAACAATAGTAAAAATAATACCACTAATAATAACAACAACAATAATAGTAATAAGTAGTGATGGGACGATTCCAATATTTTTTCCGATTCCGATACAATTACCGATTCCAATTCTTTATAAAACTCTATCTCTTTTTTTTTCCGCGATTACCGAAAAGACACATTATTAATATGCATAAATTTTCATAAACGTAAAAACACATGTCTGGTGGACGATTTATCGATTTTAGTATTACTCGTAGTTTAAAATTAATAGATATTTATTGTTTTATCATTACTACGAGCAATGGCAAAAATTGCTTAAAACAAAATCAAATACAAAAAAAGCAATTAGAAGAATCGTTTTTGCATCGAAAAATAGGCACAATTTTTTTCCGATTGCCATTTGAATTTTTTGATTCCGGATTCCGATTATTCGCCGCCGCCGCGGCCACCGCCGCCGCAGCCACCGCCGCCGCGGCCACCGCCGCCGCCGCTGCCAACAACAACAACAACAACAACAACAACAACGCATATTATTGTTGACACACCGGTTCCCACTGGATCACCGAAGTTAAGCAACACTAAATGTCTAACCTTTTGGGGACTTCCAGGTGCTGAATGTGCTCTTCGGTTATGTCGGCATTGTTTCCAGTCGTCCTGGACTTCTCCTTTCTACTGGACTCAAACAGTGCAATGCAGATGCCTCTACTGAGACTATCCGTTGTCTTTTGAAACTGAGCGAAGGCATCGGACAGCAACAACAAAAACGAAAACAACAACAACAATAATAATAATAATAATAATAATAATAATAATAATAATAATAATAATAAGACGGCGGGAGGGAACTGGTCTGCATAGAAAACTGTGTGAATGACACCCCCTCCCAAAAAAGAAAAATACATAATGTAAAACACTGAATAATCATGGCAACGAGAGACTCGGAAAAAATCAATAAAACGGAAAACAGAGAGACAAAGGATAAAACGAGAAAAGAAAAATGGGAAGAGAAATAACTACACGGAAGAGTCATAAGGATGACAAAAGATGAAAATAAGGAAAACACTTGGACATGGGTGCGAAAAAGACACATAAGCCGAGAAACTGAATCCTTAATAATCGCAGCACAAGATAACTCGATAAGAACCAACTACATCAAGGCAAAGATCGACAAAACACAAGAAAACAGCAAATGTAGACTCTGTGGACAAAAAGACGAAACGATAAACCATATAGTAAGTAAATGTAGCAAACTGGCCCAAAAGGAATACAAGAAGAGTAACGACCTAATGCAGAAGGCAGTACACTGGAAATTATGCAAACAACTGCATCGCAAACGCACAGACAAGTAGTAAAACACATAAGCCGGCAACAGTACATGAAAACGAGAATCACAAAATTCTATGGGACATAGACATGCAGACTGCTGAACCTATACAGACAAGAAGGGCGGATATCGTAATAATTAACAAGAAAGGAAAATCCTGTCAAATCGTAGACTTTACTGTTCCAGCCGACCACAGGGTGAATATCAAAGAAAAGGAGAAACGGAGCAAATACACAGAGCTAGCCAGGAAGCTGAAAGGGATGTGGAAGATGAAGAAAATCAAAATAATACATATAATAGTAGGAGCACTCGGAACAATTCCGAAAAACTTTGACAAAAGAATGGGAGATATTGGAATCAGACGAATGACTGGAAGCATACAACGAACAACAATAATGAAAACAGCTGAAATATTAAGGAAGCCCCTTGAATGTGGAGACTAACACACACGAGCAACAAGCGCGGACCAGACAAACTGCTGCAGAGGCAAAAAATGAAATGCCACATAGAACCAAGTTCATTGAAGCCACATATCTATAAGTTCTCTACCCCCACCCACGTCCCTCCATTACCATATCACTGAACCTCTTAACAAAGTGTGACCAAACAGCTAATGAGAATCAAGGAGGAAGGAAAGACCGAGGAGAGAGCACAGACCAGATCTCCACTAGATAAATGGTAAGAGAACTGGGGCCTTGGGGAGGCTTATTGCCACTCAAATTCCAGTGAAGGCCAACAGACGCTGTCAACGAGAAATCAATTGCAAGCAGCTGTTGCGATAATGCAAATATATTTGGAAATACTATCGAAAGAGATGGAGAGTACTGGAAAATATGGGGATACTTGTTATCACTCAGCTTCTAGGGAACACCGCAGGCTGTTTTCAAGGAGAGATTTTTTTTTTTACAAGGGTGTCACCACTTATCAAGGCCCAGAGGCCACTCGAGGATAAGGGTTAATAGGTATACATTAGTCATTGTGATTTTAGCATAGTAAACAGTGGGAATTTGTAAACTTGGATTACTTAGGGGGACGATTCAATCAGAACTTGTTCACATTAGACTTTTTCTTTTTTTTTTCATAGGTATCAACTCATTATCAAGGCCAAGAGGCCACTCAAGGATAAGGGTTAAAGAGTGTACAGTAGAAATTGGACAATATAATAATCATTAGTAATGAAAATTTGTTAAATTTGATAACTTATATGGAACGGCTCATCAAAAACTTATTTACGTTAGACTTGAACACAACCATATTGTAGTCAGCCGGAAAGCAGGAAAACGGAAGACGATTCCACAGGCGTGCAGTTCTAATAAAAAAGCTTTGTTCATGGAATCTACGTTTAGGTTTAGGCACAGATAAAGAGTGGGGGGAATTATTGATAGTGTTTACAGCTAGACGAGTGTTTCTTGTGAAAGTTTGGCGAGGGGGGACCATAAATTGAAGCTCAGTCGAGCACCTTCCATGAAAATAACGATACATCAGAGACAAACTCGCAACATCTCTTCTGTGAGATAGAGGTTGCAAGGAAGAGAAAAGGACATCTCCTACGAGATCTTTGATGACCTGTGTGAAAGCTTCTTGTGAGCTAATAATAATAATAATAATAATAATAATAATAATAATAATAATAATAATAAAATATTAATAATAATATCACTAATGATACTACTACTACTACTACTACTACTACTAATAATAATAATAATAATAGGACATATACTAAAATTCGAACAATACATAGAAGATTAGATTAGCACCTGCGCAAGGATTACATGCAAATTAGTGACGCGTCCATATATTTACCAGGAAAACTGAAACCGCAAAATTAAAAGTTAGCTATGCCCCCATTTGGCTTGCGCCCCTACAAAAGTCATGAAGTTCCCTCGGAATGACCAAAGAGGGGAAAGAGAGAGAGAGAGAGAGAGAGAGAGAGAGAGAGAGAGTACTAGCTAGACCTCCACAGGAAGAAAGCGGAGATCACTGTTATACCGGCGAGGATTTCTGCCACACAAACACCAGGAGATACCGCTGGCTGCTGCCAGCTGGAAACCAATGGTAAGAGGTTGTTGCGATAATGTGAAGCCTTCTGCATTTGTTATTGAGAGTAGTGGAGAGCACTGGAAATCGTAAGAGGCGTGTTGTCACTCAGACTTCAGGGAAGACTACAGGTTATTGCCAGGTATTATTATTATTATTATTATTATTATTTCTGTGTGAGAACTCTTAGCGAATGAATAATGATAACATTTTTCATTATGCAAAAAGAATATCTTAACCATAAAGTAGAATAAATAATGTGGTTTTGCCAAACGAATTACGTCAATGACTAGCAAGATATTCTTGTTTGCGATCTTCAGATTTGAAGACAATTAAGAAAAGTAGGAAGAAATGTATAAATTTATTCAAACGCGAAGACTTATGCAAATTGGCGTACCGTTATCAAAAAACTTGTATTGAATCTCATCATTAAAAAAAAACTAATAAATGCACACTGCTATATGTATTCATCGGCGCTTACTTTTTGCAAGAAAAAAAATGGCGACTGTTGAAAATAAGTGTTTTTAAAATAATTGCAAATATTTCCAAATACCTTATGTCTATTCAAGGCTATTTTTCCTGTTTGCGTTCCAGATATGTTTTGTTCGAGAATTCTTTTATTCTGATTTGTTTGCAGACGTCTGTTAAAATTACTTTGCATTATTATTATTTTATATATTTTTTACTTTTTATTTTGTTTGTTTTATTTTTTGGTATTCTTTGAAATGAGGCTTCATATTTGTGTATTTAGATATTGCGGACTTTCATCCTCATCTTTATAATTGTTGTTGTTTTACCACGTTTCGGCCAACTTATCTTTAGGCCTTCTTCAGGTAGTTAATGCTGAACCTTGCAACTGTATCCCCAGTAATTAACGGTGAGATAAGAACAACTATGAGAGGCAGTAATGCCTAGGGATGGAGTAATAAGACTTATTTTCAGCATGTTTCGTCATCTGTTGACTAATATGTTAAAATATTGTTTTGAAAAAGAAGATAAGAAAAGTTGGAAATAAAGAGCATTTTAATAGTTTCCATTTCTGCCTTAACCCGACGATCTTTCTAGAAAATTTTCATCTGTAAAAAAGGCATAAGCAAGGTACTGAGTCCCGGAAGACTTCAACATGGTCTTCTTCAAATACTTATAATAAATTCTCCTCATATATAAGTGTGTTTATATCAGTTTTTTTTATGTTCTTCATCATTTTAACTGACAATTCACTAGCATTGTCAAGAGTAATCGGAATCCGAATCAGGAATTGGAAAAAATCGGAACGTTTTAGGCTATCGGAATCGTAAAAAAAAAGAAAACGATTATTTTATTGTGTTTAATCGTTTGTATTTAAGGCTTACGTTTCTATGGCTTATATTAATAATGAAAGTGATTTAACATTACTAGTGAAACTCTTATAAAAATCTTATCTCCACAGCAACTATATATATATATATATATATATATATATATATATATATATACATATATATATATATATATATATACTGTGTGGGGGTGGGATTTAGCCGCCTATCGGGTTTGTCGAGGGTGTTTACATCGTGGGGGCACAAGTGCTTGCAGTTCGTCAGAGCATTCACTATTAAAATACTTGAAGAACAGGCAGAGGGATGCAACATTTCGTCGATGGGACAGAGGCTGAAGCTTAGATGACATTTCAGGACCTATCAGATTGGCGACTCTCTTTTGAACCTTGTCTAGGAGCAAGAGACGAGAAGCAGATGCACCAGCCCAGATATGACAGCAATACTCCATACATGGGCGAATGGTGACCTTATAGAGGTACAGGATACTTTCGCGTCTTAGTAGTTTTCTAGCATGGTAGAGAGAGCCTACCTTCTTTGCAGCGGTCCTAGCAGTGCTTTCAATGTAATTGTTCCAACGCATGTTTCCTGTGAACGTTAGGCCAAGGAGTTTAAAAGATGTACTCTCAGGTAAAGGGTCATTGTCCATTGCTATTGGTGGTAGAGAAGGTTTCTTGTAATTATTGAAGGAAAAAAGTTTAGTCTTGGCCCCATTGAATGTGAACATCCATTTTTGTCCCCGTTCCACTACAGATTGGAGGTCATTCTCTAGTGTTTCCACCATTTCTTTAGAATATAAATATAGAAAATAATGCTTCCTATTTTTAATTCCAGATATTGACGGTGTGGGACTCTAAGGAAGCAACCCGTCTCATGGACATGCATGACTAAATTTTCATATTACCTTTCATATAAATAACTTGTTCGTTATAGTTTGTATGGAAGTAACATATTTATAAATTGTATGCCTTACTTGTTGTCTTCATAATATATATATATATATATATATATATATATATATATAGTTTTCAAAATAATAGGCGGAAGTTTCTCGAGAGCTCTTTCGGCTATCATCTCGTCAGGAGAAAATCGATAGCAACCTAAATAATATTGTGTCGAAAAATAAAGAGTTCTAATGGGGAAATTATTAAATGTGCCAAAAGTACGGGGACACTAAATATATTTATTTACGTTTAAAAACGATTAAAACATTGGCACAACGAGGGAGAAAAAAAAAGCCGGAGAAGAAATTTAAAGTTCCCCAAAGAGAAACAATGTGTTTGATGTTTCTTTTTGCCGGCACAAAGAAGGTTGACGCACCGCAATAGAGACGGCCTCCAAAATCTTTAAATGTTTTTGGAGTCCGCTCTATGTAGCACCTCGAACCAATCTATTTTATATCTATCGGCACAGCACGGGTTGTCAACCAAATGCTGACCAATAGCAGAGTCCAAGGCTGCAGAAGGAGGGAGACCACCAGACGCCATCCTCCCTTGTCTGATCTTCGATGGAACAGCATGAAGATCAGACAAGGGAGGATGGGGTCTGGTGGTCTCCCTCCTTCTGCAGCCTTGGACTCTGCTATTGGTCAGCATTTGGTTGACAACCCGTGCTGTGCCGATAGATATAAAATAGATTGTTTCGAGGTGCTACATAGAGCGGACTCCAAAAACATTTAAAGATTTTGGAGGCCGTCTCTATTGCGGTGCGTCAACCTTCTTTGTGCCGGCAAAAAGAAACATCAAACGCATTGTTTCTCTTTGGGGAACTTTAAATTTCTTCTCCCGCTTTTTTTTTCTCCCTCGTTGTGCCAATGTTTTAATCGTTTTTAAACGTATATAAATATATTTAGTGTCCCCGTACTTTTGGCACGTTATATGTAGGTGTATTTTACGCCTGCGCAAAGCCGAGCCCCCCATCATATATATAAGGTGTCCAAAAAGTCTGGCTACATTATGTAGCCAGACTTTGTGGAAGCATCCTATAGATTATGTAGCCAGACTTTGTGGGCACTCTCTCTCTCTCTCTCTCTCTCTCTATATATATATATATATATATATATATATATATATATATATATATATATATATAATTTCAAGGATATTAGAACAATAGTCTAAAGAGCAGAGTGTATTTTAATGTAATAGTGAAATTACTAGTTTAATTAAAATACTGGAAAGAAAAAGTGCTAGTTGTAATTTAGATATATAATCAGCTCGATAAGTAAATATCCTAGAGCTAATTTAATATTTAGTAATGTGATTGATAATTTAAAATTTAAAAATCAAATTATAATTAAATTAAAAATCCGTTTCATAAGAAGGAACAACAACAAAATCAATTAGTTGTACGATCGTTTCGGAAAACAGTGTTTTTATTATGGTAGATATCAAGTTACGGACAATAATTATTACATATAGTTGTTTATATACACAAGGTTTTCCTCATCAGCAAATTTAGAATGAAAATAGAAAAAAAAAAGATAGAAGACAAAAGATAATAGAAGAAGAGGGTTGTTCAAACAGTAAAGCATCTTATTTTTTGTTACTTCCATAAGTTGAAGATCTACGAAAATATGAGTATTACCATTAAGACGAGCAACCTTTTGTGTTACAAAATGTATCTTTCTACATAGTTAATACCATTCTTAATGCACTTTTACTAGTCATCGATGATGGCTGTGCATGGGCGTCCAGATCGCACTTTATCATACGAAGGTAATTACAAGCGTAAAACCACCTATAGTTTGAACTCAACGTGTAAGAGCTACAAATGCTATGTAGTAGGTCGAATACAAGAAGTATTTTTAAGTTATTTATCTGTCTATCAATCTATCTATTTATCTATATATGTATTATCGATATATCTATCGATCTAGTTATCTATCTATTTCTGTATCTATCCATCTCGATCTACCTATCTATCCAACTGGAGAGATAAACAAGAGATGAATATGAAGAATGTTGCTAAAAGCTGTCAAAATATAATAAAACCATATCATAGACAAGTTTACCGGAAGCATTCGATCAGCTGACCGGAACTACGTATATGTTACCACGTGATCAGGTTACCTGGAGATCACAGTGGAGTTGGAACATAGAATTGAAACAGATTGGTTTTGTTTAACGGTTTTCTCTCCCTCTTGGGAGAGAGATGACGTGTCTAAAAAAAAATAGAGACTAATAGAATTAAGAAGAACCTGACAAAAAGAGTTCACTTTCCATATTCATCTGCGTTGAAATTCTGGAAAGTGAAATAAAGATAATATAAAATATAATCAGCGTTTTTGTAAGTAAATGCATATTCCTTCAAGCAGGTTCCAGCCTCCCCTCCAAGAACAAGATGAATTTCTGATGGACCAAGATCAAGGACGCATAAAATAAGGTATGCCGAAAATACATGTATCACACACGCGCGCGCGTATGAACATTTCGACGATCATAGCATTGAAACATAAATAGACCGCAACAACATAACTTAGGGTTCAGATCATGAAGAACCACCATAGACATTTAGTGACACGTACACACATTCAGATGAACCCTTCGTCACAAGTACATATCTCTGCATTCCATGTTGGTACCCCATTACACAACACAAAGACGAAAGTGGTACCATTAAAACGACCGACCTATCGTGCGCAAGAATTTATTTTTCTACATAGTCACCACTATTATGAATGCACTTTTGTCAGGAATTCAACGACGCATCTCTGCTTCTGACGTATGTCCATGTTGCTTTTTTCGAACTTCACGCCGTCAATAGCTGCAACACGAGTGATAAAACTTTCAGACCAGGAGTGCATAATTTCAGTCATCATAACAATGCAATTTGCAATCCCATCTGATCCATTCTGGCGGATTAAAAAGTGGAGGCATTACTTTTCCAAGGTAGAAGAGAAAGAGAATAGAGGTAAACAGTAAAAAGTAAAAGAAAACGATTGAAAACAATCAATTACGACTGAAAAATGTTTAAATTTGTTACAAAATATAAATTAGTTCTATATATATATATATATATATATATATATATATATATATATATATTAATTAAAAGAACGTAACAGTATATATATATATATATATATATATATATTTAAAAAAGAACGTAACATTATATTCGCATTGCCATATCCTGTTAGCGTTGCCCCGTTTTAGTACAACTCCTTCCATGAGTTTATTATATAAGAAAGCAAATGTAATCGAGTTACACGATCTTTTTTTTTTGCCATAAAAAATAAACGAGAGTAATCCGAGACGCTGATAACTCACAACAATAGTATGTTTTAATGCACTCTCATTTAAAAAAAAAAACTGCTAATTGAAAAAAATAAATAAAATATCACCCGTCTTACGTTTAAATGAAAAACAACATCAACAACAACAACAAAAAAAAAAACTTTTCCATTTAACTTGAAGTGAGCATATCAATAAAGTTCTTTGAGGAGATTTGGAATCTGGGACGTATTGGGTATCTTTTGACAAATGTGGCATCGTAGAGTTTCTGCAACCGATCAAGTGTCTTTTGATAGAGTCCAATTCTACCTTCGAGGGGAAAAAATGTGAATTAGATGGACAGAAAACGAGCTGCAATCGAAAGTAATGGAACAACACCTCCTAAGTGGTATCCCATATATTTGTCCAATTCTGTTAAGAAATTGGAAATAGAGAAGGGTCTAATTAACAATTTATTCGTTTCAAAACATCTTTTTGGAATTAAATCGTAAGAATACGCACGCAAGATGGTGGGCATTATCAGTGACAGAATAAACTAAATGAAGATGATGTTTCATTTATTTATTTTAAATAATACTTTGAAATTCTTTGGTATTTCAATTTTACAAATCTCGTTGGTGTTTTAGTCGATAGTTTCATCTTGCAAATTGTTAATTTTTTAAAATAAAAAATGCGTTTAATCTTATTAAAACTAACTGGCATGAACGTTTTATAATGACTTAATCAAAATACGACGTGCGTGCATGATGAAAAAAAAAATTATAAAGCTCAATATGTTTGAATGTCTGTCTGCTTGCTCACACTTTTATAAAAGGCGTCTCCTATGAGAGTTCAAAATAGACTTCGTAGCCTATTGGGAGATGCTCTTTTCTCTTTTCTGCAACCTCTTTCCTACAGAAGAGACGTTGCGAGTCGGTCTCTGTTTTATCGTTATTTTCATGGCAAGTGCTCGTCTGAGCTTCAATCTATGGTCCCTCCTAGCCTAACCTTCACGAAAAACAACCGTCCAGCTGAAACTACTATTAATAATTTTCCCCACTTTTTATCTTTACTTAAACCTAAACGTAGATTCCATGAACAAAGTTTATTTCTTAGAACTGTACGCCTGTGGAACTCTGTTCTGTTTTCCTGCTTTTCAACTGACTACAATATGGTCGTTTTCAAGTCCAACCTAAACAAATGCTTGATGAGTCATCCGCTTAAGTCATCCAAGTTACCAAATTTCCACTACTAACGATTACTATGATATTGTCCCATTGACACTCATTAATCTTTATCCTCGAGTGGCCTGCTGGCTTCGATAAGTGGTGACTCCGTTGTAGAAGAAAATTGCACGCACAAAAAGTAGATTCATTTTTAACTGCTTCTTATTCATTGACGATAGTGTAAACCATAACAACCAAAGTTAGAGCGTTTTGTGTTTTGGTTTCGATTCTAGCTGGTAGCACCCAAGTCATATTTTTCTTTTGAAATCACTACTATATATTAGGTAAAATATAATATAGAATAAGCATTAGAAAATTGACTCTGTGATAATAAAAATGAATTCTGTATAAATTGAAATGTCATATTTGAGCATATTTTACAACCGGGTAATGGCGGGCGTCCAGCTAGTTCAATATATAATATTATAAAATAACAAAAATTAGTTGGACAAGCTTTATTGTAGAGTTACCATAAAATGTTGTGCCTTAAAATGAACGAATTTTTTTCATATGTAAAAAATCAGTGTAAGTACGTCTTCATAATTATCTAACTCATCACGAATATAAAGTAAGGCACAAGGTCACTTTTAAAAGGAAGATATCTAGACTAGGATAAAAATTAAAGTTGTTTCGGGCTAAAAGAATTCTTCTTAGATTTACCGAAAAAAAAAAGATGAAGAGCGTGTACTACACTTTGATCCTCAAACTACTCCTCATCATCTTGAATGATATGTTCAAAACGTTTGGTCCGATAAAACCCCGACCGTTTTCGAGTGAGTCTTATAGAACAAGAAAAATTTATGTCAAACCCGGAAACTCATAAAGAACTTCAAGCTGAACCCTATAATTAAATCCATAGGGTGGTTTGTTCTCGTTTCGCTAGAACCATGTTATGGCGAAATCGAAAACGTTTAAGTATTTAATCATTTCAGAATAAAAATGACTTCCTTATATTTCTTTCTTGCCATGATTAACGGAATAAGAACAAACTACCCTCGTGAATTGATAATGGTTTTAGTTTTAAATTCTGTGTATATTCGCTGGTTTGGCACAAAGTTTTTTAGAATTTAACAAGTCGCACCTGCAGAAAGATGAAAGTTCAGTAATGTAACATAGCACGGCCTGCTAATCTATATATAAAAGTTAAATTGTGTGAGTGTTAGTCTGTGTGTCTGTGTGTGTACATTTCCATACACAGCTACTCTGTCAATTTTCAGTCTACAGACTCGAGATTTGAAGGGGTATTGAGATTTCAAAAAATCTTTTTAATCGGTTTTCAGTCAGAAATTTGGCTGTCAGGGGATCAAAGTTCAACGATTTGACCTTTGAAAACTCTACATAGCTCCTTCGCTAATTTTGGGTATAAACACTTGAAGTTTTATATGTTGGTTACTTGGACATGGATCAAAATTTTTAATTTGATTTGAGTCCAAAACAGTAAATGTTAAGGAGTCAAAATTGAGGTCAAAGTTTTTAAAAAATTGATCTCTGCGGTCTGTACAAAATTACTCAGCCAATTTTTGGTCTAAACGTATGAAATTTTACATCAATTGCCTTCAGAAAACGAGCACACTTTTTAATTAGTTTTTGGACAAAAATTTGACGGCTAAGGGGGTCAAAGTACAAATGATTTGACCTTTGCGGTCTCTAGCAAACTATTCAGCCAATTTGGGGTTTAAACATTTGAAATTATGCATAAAGGGTATTCAGACATGCTGCAAAGTTTTTAATCAGTTTTGGGGGTACATTTTGCTGCAAAGAGGTCAAAGGTGAAAGAGTTTACCTTTGCAGGCACTACCAAACTCCTCCGCCCATTTTGGGTCTAAATATTTGAAAGTTTAGATGTGGGTTACCTTGGCAGGAATCAAACTTTAAATATATATATATATATATATATATATATATATATATATATATATATATATTAACATAAAGTTATGAACAGTACATAGGGCCCGAGCAAATCTGGACTGAACTGTTTCATATATATATATATATATATATATATATATATATATATATATATATATATATATATATATATTCACCCCTCCAGGCACCAGCATCCAACTCAAACACCTCCCCTGTAAACTGCACTAGCTCAAATGTAGAATATTTATTATACTGCACCGAATACACAAAGGCAATTACGTGGGGAAAACAGAATTGGAGTTTCGCCCATGCCGTAACGACCAAATACCATTAGAGACAAATTCACTCAGCACATAGTAGCTATACACTACAATTTACAAAATCACACAACAGACTACATCAGATACATCTTCATAGTATCCAATTTTTATACACAACATCAGAGATAAAAATATTTTTAAAAAAATAATTCTGAAACTGAACACGCATCCTTCAGGATTGAACAAAAACCTGGGTTTACTTAATAACTACAAGTTCTAAAACCACAAAAATTTGCGATAGACACTTTTTTAGGACTGATATGCATGGTTAGTCGAGAAAAAACGTCTTTTTTTCTCTAGCCAACTCTTTCCGAAACCTCCATATTTTCTTTAAATTCTATCCGTCTTTATATTCCCATACATATAAGTGTATGTGTGTGTATGGGTATGCGTATTATGTACGTATGTATTTATGCGGGTGTATGTGTATATTAAATTTTTTTTTTTAATTTTACTTCAGTAAGTTTTAAGAGATAAAGGGGCTCCCTCCTGGAGCTAACATTTGAGTCTGTTATGATTTAAATTCATATCCGTGAGTTCTTTTAAGAATAGATACTGTTCCCTATGTGTATTTCGTTACAGCTTGGTCTTCCAGGGATCGCTTCTAAGTATTTATGAAGATTCTTTTTTATTAATCCAGTCACTCATATCACAACCGGTACAATGTTTATTTCTTTCAGATACCATGTCGTTTTTACATCATTTTTAAGGTCCTGATATTTTGTTATCTTTTCCCGTTCAGTTCTGTTAAGGCCGAAATCATTTGGGACTGTGTCATCGACAATGAGTGCAGTTCTTTCAGGCTTGTTCCATGTACATTAATGTGTGTGTGCAGATGTATATGTAGATATTTTCATGGAAGGTGTTCAACTGAGCTTAAATCTATGGTCCCTCCTCACCAAACTTTCACAAGAAACACTCGTCTAGCTGTACACACTATCAATAATTCCCCCACTCTATATCTGTGCCTAAACCTAAACGTAGACTCCATGAACAAAGCTACCTTTCTTAGAACTGCTCGCCTGTGGAATTGTCTTCCGTTTTCCTGCTTTCCGGCTGACTACAATATGGTTGTGTTCAAGTCTAACGTAAATAAGTTCTTGATGAGCCGTTCTATATAAGTTATCAAATTTACCAAATTTTCATTACTAATGATTACTATATTGTCCAATGTCTACTGTACACTCTTTAACCCTTATCCTTGAGTGGCCTCTTGGCCTTGATAAGTGATGATGCCTATGTAAATATATATATATATATATATATATATGTGTGTGTGTGTGTGTGGTTGCGTGTATATGTGTGTATGTTTTTTTTAAACACATTTTCTCTGTATGTTAATTTACTTCATATTACGGTATATATATATATATATGTGTGTGTGTGTGTGTATGTGTGCGCGTGTATGTGTGTGTGTGCTTCCCTCTCTTTCTCCACATTTGCTTATGTATCTTTATAGGTGTGTGTATATATGTATAGCTGTCTATACGTGTATGTATATGCGCGCAGTTTTATGTATATGCATATATGTATCTGCTTGTATATGTGTGTATGTGTATACCTGCGTTTATGTGTATGTATACATGTGCGTGTGCGTGTGCGTGAACATATGAGCATATGTTTGTGTACGTATGTGTATGTACATATTAATGTATAAAATAAATAAAAATTGAGCGTTTTTTATCCGTCTCAAAATATAGTTGAATTTGGAAGCAATGTTTTTTTTTTGTTGTTTTTGTTTTGTTCAACCGAAAATATAGCCGTTGACTTACAAATGTTTTTACAGCATCTCTCCGCATAACGTCTTATATCCTTTGGAGTTTTGTTTTCTTTTGGAATGAATGCTATCGTTGGAATTCAAAATATGAGACAGTTGAATGCGCGTTTCTTTATATTTATTTACTGTCTGATTTTTTATTTTAATTTTATATGCGTATATGTATTACATGCATGTGTTTATGTGCGTACTTATATGTATAAATATTTAAGATTGTCGTGGAACCTTCTCATTGCTTATACCTTCTCCTCTTTCCCTGTGCATGCGCACTACTTTCATAAAAATAATTTGTATTCCTGCACGTTACCAATAGAAAATGATTCAAGAAAAGTCATAAATTTTATACTTTTCGTATTCTATTTTTATACATTTGCACACACACACACACACACACACACACACACACACACACACACACACACACATATATATATATATGTATATATATATATATATATAGTAATTTATAAAATATATATGGCGATTAAGCTACACTGAATATTCCGCGTTTCATCCACTCTAGGACTCTTCAGGCTTATGCGCGAATTCTGTGGTTGTTTATCGTTTTTATATGCTCCTCATCTATTGAGATTTTAGTTAGCCAATCAGCTTTCTAGTATCCACCGCGCCCTTCCTATCAGCCAATGAACATGCATTTATCGGACAAAGGCGTATTTGGCCTCTAGTTGACCTGTTCCTTTGTGTGTGCTCTATTTAGTTTCTTGATCTGTTTTAAAACTAGGTTAGTGTTTTTTTTAATGTTAGTTTATATATAAATATATATATGTGTACATACATATATGCACATATATATACATATATATATATACATACATATATGTGTGATCGTTTATGTATATTCATGTTTATTTAATTTATTTATTTGTTTATTTTCTATTGTTTTTGTGAGTTTTAAAACTATTTTGCATCGCTATCCTAGAGTAAATTTTATCTTGTGAACACAGTTGTTTGCTATTTCTCTTCTACATTTTAATAGATGGTGGGGTTCTTTAAAGTACAGGATAGCAAATTTTCATGAAGGTATAATCTACATGGGTCGTCTAGGTCCCTACACGTAGTAGCTTGTCTTATTATTTTCCATTCGACTACCGGCGAATGTCCGCTTTCTTTGAGTTCCCAGTATTTATTCGCTAGTGTTGTTTTCATACGGTGTTTTTTTTATTGTTGAATGTACTTTTGTGGTCATAGTATCGGATTTTGAAATCTAAGGAAGTCATACCTACGTAATATTTCTTGTTATTCGGGTTTTCTTTCGCAAATATTGTTGCCTGATAAACTACGCTCGAGGAGCATATAAAAACGATAAACAACCACAGAATTCGTGCATAAGCCTGAAGAGTCCTAGAGTGGATGAAACGCGGAATATTCAGTGTAGCTTAATCGCCATATATATTTTATAAATTACTAACCAGCTCTATCTACGCATTGAGCACTTTTGAAGTAAATACATAAAGTTTACGCATAAATCTATGCTTTCGTATATTTATTTTATGTGAGTAAATTAAGTAGTTATATATATATATATATATATATATATATATATATATATATATATATATATATATATTGGTGGTCAAGGTCTGGTGTGGAGGTGTGTTAAAAGCACACAGATGTCTTAGCGTCATACCGTGCTTCTCCCAGACAAATCAACCCCACGCGCATGTCGTGACCACTGCCACTGATAAAAGGCGAGTGTCCTTCGCCGTATAACTGGTCCTCCACTGCCTTGTGGGCTATGGTTATTTAACCAAAGGCTAAGGGTGAGGTAACTCTGACAGAAACCTCCAGAGGAGATTAGGCCCTGTAAGCTGCGGCATATATGACCCACCGGCGTGTGGAATATGATCCGATGCCCTTCAACCTAAGTCCCAGTCATGGATCAAATGGCATGGTGGGTGGAGAGAGCTCCGGTAAGCCATGGTGAAGGCAACGTCTCTAGGAGAAGGAAAACTCTGATATAAAACCTGCGGTGACTGCTGCATTCAATAATGTTGGCATGCTCTTCTTTTTGTTTCAATGTAGCGGTTGTTTAGAGAGTGGGATTGTCCCGGTGCAAAGTCTTTCCACACTATAAAAAGCCTCTAGCACAGGCATTGTTGATATAAATTAGATACACTTTTTACCATCTCGTGTATCTCGATAGCAAAAAGACTGGCTATAGCCTAAAACAGCAAAACATTGAATGAAGTTGGCAAATATAGTTATGAATGTAACTGGCAATAAGGGAACTGGAACTTTCAGGGCCTGACCCGGCAGGTGTCTAAGGGCTCCACAGCCTGAACCCGGTCGTCATCATGCTACTGCGAGGAAATATATGACAATGACCATCGGCTGTTGGAATATGCGGACGCTGCTTAACTTGCCGTCAGCAATAACGCGTCCAGAGCGTAGATCTGCTCTTGTATCTAAGGAACTCCAACGTTATGACATGGACATAGTTGCTGTCTGAGACCAGGCTGGCTGATGAGGGACAGTTTTCTGAGTTGGCTGGGGCCTGCACCATTTTCTTGAGTGGTAGAACAGATGGATGTAAGAGGGGATCAGACGTGGCTTTTGCTATAAAGGCATCAATTCTTTCTAGCCTGGAAGAACTTCCCTGTGGTGTGAGTGACCGGATCATGACTATGAGGTTACCTCTGGTAAATTGTCGTGACACAACTTTTTTGAATTTCTATGCATCCACTATGGTTGCAACAGAAGATGAAAAGGTAGCTTTCTACCTTGCTTTGTGCAGTGTAGTTAGACGCATTCCATCTGCTGATAAGATCTGCATTTTTAGAGATTTTAATGCTAATGTGGGAAGAGATTTTGAAACCTAGGATGTGCTTGGTAAACACAGAATGGGCAAGTGTAATAGCAATGGTCTGATGTTCTTGCTCTTTTGTTCAGAGATGGGTTTTAAAATCGGTAACACAGTGTTTTAGCAGAAGGAAAAATACAAGACGACCTGGATGCATCTTGGTTCTAAACAATCGCACTTGATAGACTATGTGTTAGTCAGAAAACGTGACATGAGGGATGTTTGCACTGTTCGTGTCATGCGTGGTGCAGAATGCTGGACCGACCATTGGTTGATCCGTGCATAGGTTAAGTGTGTTTTGAAGCCCAAGATGAGGGGACCTGGCATAGCTATCTCAAAGTGGCTTAATGTTGCCCGTCTAAGGGACTATATTGTGAGGGAGGAACTAGTTAAGGAGATGAAAGAGCTTGACTGTGAAAATACTTGACCTGCTTTTAAGGAGTCTGTCCATGAGGTATGTGAGAGAGTATTAGGTTATTGAAAGCGTAACATCAGTATTGGCTTAATGAGAATGATACTGAAATTCAGGTTCTGCTTGATTCAAAGGTCAGGGAATTGCATGCGTATCTCGGAGGTGGTTTCAAGGATGGTGAACAAGATCGATTGAGAGACAATTTTAAGACAATCAAGCGTGAAGTGTAGAGGAGGTTGCGAAACATGTAGGATGAATGGTGGAGGCAGAAAGCTGAGGAAATACAGCTTACCTCGGATTCGAACAACATCAAGGTCTTATACAGCCTACTGCGTGCGGTTTACGGACCATCCAGATAAGCTATCACTCCTTTGCACTCGAGGGATCGTGGGATCTTCTTCGAGCCCCTACCGACATTCTTCATAGATGGAGGGAGCATTTCGGTGACCTCCTGAACAGGCCTTCTTACGTTGATCAGGAGTTTGTTAGGTCGATTCCTAGCAATCCGGTCAAGGATATCTTGGCAGATGTTCCTTCTCTCCAGGAGGTTGAAGCAGCTGTCCATAACCTGAACAATGAAGTCTCCTGACCTGAATAGTTTGCATGCAGAGATCTTTAAATGTTCTGGGCCCAAGATGATGCAACGCTTAGCGGGATTGTTGCAGACTGCTTGGCGGGATGAGTGTTTTCCGCAGGATTGGCGGTATGCATTGATAGTGGGGTTATACAAGGGGAAGGGTGCCAGAGATAAATGTGGAAACTATCGGGGCATCTCTTTGCTGTCAGTAGTCGGTAAGGTGTTCTAAAGGATCATGCTAGACAGAATGTTGGATCACATTGCTGACGATGTTTTGCCTGAGTCGCAGTGTGGTTTCAGAAGATGTCGAGGGACAGTGGATATGATTTTTACAATCAGGCAACTACAGGAGAAATGTATAGAACAGCGAAAGGGTCTGTATCAGGTGTTCATCAATTTAACTAAGGCATTTGACACAGTCAATAAGGATGCTATGTGGGAGATTCTGAAAAAGCTTGACTGCCCTGATAAGATTGTAACCATCTTAAAGCTCTTCCAAGATGATATGAAGGCTGTGATCAACGTTGGGGGAAAGCTGGTTTATCCTATCTCAGTAGAAAATGGTGTTAAGCAGGGTGACATTCCAGCACCCATACTCTTTGCGTTATATTTCCCCATGGTCTTTCGGATGACATTTTGGGGCTGCTCTGGTGGTGGCTATATTCGTTACCGAACTACTGGAGCGTTCAACATAAGGCCCTTCAATGCAAGTACAAAGGTACTCACCAACACGATCCGTGACTTGCTCTATGCGGATGATTGTGATCTGGAGGCTCATATGGTGGCTGATATACAGCATCTCGTGGACGCCTTTGTGGTTGCCTGCAGTGCATTGTGCCTGACTATCAATCTGAAAAAAAAAAACTTAATGTATCATCCTGCTCCGGGCCTGCCATACTATGAGCCATCAGTTTATATCTGTCGGTCAAGGATAGTGGTTGTCACTAAGTTTGTATACTTTGGTAGCACGCTAGGTATGTCCGGTGCCCTGGATGATGAGGTAGCGTTACGGGTCAGCAGGGCAAGTGATGCCTTTGGAAAGTTGTACAGGCGTTTGTGGAGTTGTCATGGGATCTCGCTGCCAACAAAGATTAAGGTTTTATGTCACATGCGTTCTCTCTGCTCTTCTCTATGCCTGTGAAACTTGGATAACATACAGGAAGCATTTGAGACGTCTCGAGCGGTTTCACCAGATGTGCCTACGGCGAATCTTAGGTGTGGGTTGTCAGTGATGTGTAGGTGCTTGAATGGGTCCAATGTCTAAGCATTGAAGCTCACATTATCAAACATAGACTGAGATAGAATCGATATGTGGTGAGGATATTAGACAGTCGACTTTCCAAACAACTCCTTTATGGCAAGCTCGCCGAGGGAAGCCGTCTGGCTCAAAAGCTTAAAATGAGATTCAAAGATTGTTTGGGGTCCACCTTAATGTGAGATAGATGAAAAATCCTGGGAGAGTCTTGCTTCGGATCGTTGACAGTGGAGAGAGACCTTGTGGGGAGCTGTGGGCAAGTTTGAGGCAGATCGAACCCAGTATGAGCGGCTGAAACGTGATATCCGGAAAGGGAGGGTGGAAGGATCAGTGGATTGGCGAGGGCGCCAAATTGGTCTGGACTGTGAGGTGTGCGGTCGATTATGTTTGAGCAGAGCTGGGCTGATAAGCCACCAAACTACTCATCAGCGCAATGGGCCACAAAACAGTTTTGTGTTGCCAGATCTAAACTGTGCTAACTGCAGGCAGACGTGCAAAACAGCTGGCGGTTTGAAGCGGCATTTGATTATACACAAAAGTGACAATCAAGAACGTGGTGCTAGTGGAGCACATGCCTGCATAATGTGTGCCAAAGAATGTCAGAGTTTGGCAGAGCTTAAAAGCCACCTTCCTGCGTCCCATCACTGATTTGTTTTCGTCTTTTTGTATATCTTTTTGTGTGCTATATCAAGTAATGGCAATGTTCGAAAACGAATTTGCTGCCATCATATATATATATATATATATATATATATATATATATATATATATACACACGAAAGAGAGAGAGAGAGAGAGAGAGAGAAGGAGAGAAAGTCTTGGAAGTTATGACTCCCAAGCAGTGTTGATCAAACACCACTCCCCTTAACCTTAAGAGCAAAGAAATGTTATAAATATTAAATCTAGTTTCCTATTCTTAATTGATTTGACTAGCCTATTCATGTTATAAATATGAATTCCTTTCCCGTGATATATATATATATATATATATATATATATATATATATATATATATATATATATATATATATATATATACTAGCATGGGTGCCACCACTCTGATTTAATATCTTATATGTTTACTATATTTTCTTAGTTTTTAGCAAATGTTCACGTCATAGTATGACTAGCATTTCAGTCCGGCGTTGCCCGGATGTTTTGAGGTGTATGCTGAGCAAAGAAAAAACGGGTAAATTTTTTTTTTAATTTGACCCCCGTTATAACCCCTTAACATTTATTTTTTTAAACTTTGACCGCAATTATGACCTCTTAAAATTTATTCTTTTGGGCCCAAATCAAGTTATTAAGTTAGATCCATGTCCAAGGAACCTATATCTAAATTTTCAAGTGCGTAGACGCAAAATTGTCGAGGAGTTCTCAATGGTCAAATAGTTGAATTTTGACCCCTTAATCGCCAAATTTCTGGCCAAAAACCGATCAGATAGATGTTCCCAAATCTCAGTACCTTGTATATCAAATTTCGAGTCTGTAGACTAAAAATTGACAGAGTTATTGCGTAGGGAAATGTACACAGACACACAGACACACAGATACACAGACACGTTCACTTATATATATATATATATATATATATATATATATATATATATATATTTATTTACAGAAAGTTTAGATAAGATAAGCCGACGGTATCAATGACTTACTTCATCTAAATTTTCTGTAAATAATATGCTCATATTCTCTGAATTTTTCATTATAATAAAGCACTCTGTTGGAATCCTTTTTTCTAAAAAATACAACTAAGTATATATATATATATATATATATATATATATATATATATATATATATATGTGTGTGTGTGTGTGTGTGTGTGTGTGTGTGTGGATAGAGAGAGAGAGAGAAAGTGAGACAGATAGACAGACAGACAGAAACAGAGACAAAGAGCGCGAGAGAGCGTGAGAGAGATTTTTTTGTATATTACTTCCAATCCATATGGCTTGAGATTGCGTTTGTTTGAAACCGAGATTAGAAACCCAATCAGAATATCTTATCTTTTTACCATTTTGCTTGGCAGAGAAAGGAGAACGTATGTTAATTCTTTGTCTATATTGACATTATCAACTACCTAGATCGCTCAATTCTATAGATGGAGCATAATCATCTTTCAAATAGTTAATCCAAAATATTTAGTTTTCTTGTTTGGTTTTGGCATGAGTAAGGTTGTTCTTATTTTAGAATGCTATTATCATTAACTTTATGCGGATCATCTTGCAAACAATCATATAGGCATCAGGAATCTATATTGAAGTGATTTCTTTTGTAATTGTCGTTTGGTTTTTATATATTTCACCTGAAGAATCAAATAATGAGACTTTGGTGTGAGTGATGTATTTAAATGTTTTTATTCTATATTGCATTTGCTAATCGTCTGTAAGTGTTTGGCGTATTATCGACTAAGTGCTGGAGGGGGTAATGTAAAAGTTTATGATCGAAGAAGTACTGCTTTGACATAAATGTGTTACGACTAACAAGAAAAAGCAAAGAAAAACACAAATAATAATAATAATAATAATAATAATAATAATACTAATAATAATATCAATAATAATAATAATATCAATAATAATAATAATATTAATAATATCAATAATAATAATAATAATAAAATTAATAATAATAACATTAATAATAATAACATTAATAATAATAATATCAATAATAATAATAATAACATTAATAATAATAAAAACATTAATAATAATAACGTTTATAATAATAATATCATCAATAATAATAATAAGGAGAAGAAGAAAAAGAAGAAGAAGAAAAGAAGGAGGAGAAGAAGAAGAAACGAAAAAGCAATTGCAAAAGCGTATGGATGACCCAATCAGAGAAGAAGAGAGAAGGAGACGACGAGAAAACTATATGGAAGAAGAGGAAGATAAAAAAAGCAATAAAATAACAAGTGAACATACACGAAAAATCAGGAAAAAAGACGAAAAAAGATAAAGATGGCAAAGAAAGAAGAAAATGCAGCAGCACATGCAGGAAAAGTAAAATAAATAAAGAAAATAAAGAAAGAGAAACAATAGAAGTAAAAAAAGAGAAAGAAGAAGAAGAGGAGGAAGGATTATGATGAGGATGAGGAGAAAAAGAATAAAAATGAAGATAAAAAAGAATAAAGATAACAAAAAATACACGGATAATAGAATAAAAAACAAAGCAGGAGAAAATAATTGCGAAGAAAAACATTAAGCGAGAAAAACAATGAAGAAAACAGCAATAGCACGAAATACATGAAAATGCAGATGATGATGATGATGATGATGATGATGATGATGAAGAAAAAGAGGAAGAAAAAGAAGAAGAATTAAGAGTATATATATTCAAGAAAAAAGCTGTGGTTCCCTTAGGAAATGGAAAAAAAATCTCGCATAAAAACAAGACTTGCGCATAATCAGGAATCAGCTAAAAGGGTTGGTTTGTATTTCTTCATCTTCTCAATTTGTGTCAGACATAAAATTATGATGGGATGGAATATAGTTTAATAATCAAGATATCCGTCCATGACTTGTGGCTGTGACATCACAATAATAATAATAATAATAATAATAATAATAATAATAATAATAATAATAATAATAATAATAATAATAATAACGATAACAACAAAAAATAACAAAAACATTAAAAATACGATAAGTAATTTAGAGAATATATTGTTGTGTGAAAGAAGCAGAAAAAGGGGGAAAAGTCATAAAATTGCATAAAGGCGAAAAGCAGGATAGACATATTTGATTTTTATTGTGTACGCTTCTCTTTCGTTTTTTTCCCGCGTCTGACAAACGCACAAAAAATAAATAAATTGACTGCAAGTCAACGTAGAATATGTTACGATACATAATCTAACTTTCGACCGTCTTTGTTATTTGTTTTTCTGTTTCTTATTTTTATTTTTACTTCTATGACAGTTCTCAATAGCTGCTCAGTGTTATATTTACCTGAATATATTTATTTATCGTCTTTTTAATGTTAGGACTTCTTTGGGGGATGTTGGCTACATTATTTTACGGATTTGCAAATATTGGATAAACGTCGAAGTTTTTGTTAGTCTATTGTTTTACTATCTGTTTTTCCTACTTAGTTTTATTGTAAAAACAATTATGTTTTCGTCTGATATGAGAGAAATTTCGTCAGAACTAAGTACTTGAATGAGATTCCTTTGCATTTATGGATGGAACGTGGTGCGACACAAGATAATATGATTTCATGAAAACGATAAATCTTCAGGGTTGTTTGCAATCAACCAAAATTGTTATAGACTTTTGAATCGGCTATATCGGTTTCAAATCCGATCATAATAATCATTATATATATATATATATATATATATATATATATATATATATATATATATATATAGAGAGAGAGAGAGAGAGAGAGATAGAGAGAGAGAGAGAGAGTGACCTGCCCTGCATTGAGACCTCTTTAATAATCAATCGGGTTTCATTTGATTTACATCTAGGAAACCAATCGATACAACCGGTATATATATATATATATATATATATATATATATATATATATATATATATATATATATATAGATAGATAGATAGATAGATAGATAGATAGATAGAGAGAGAGAGAAAGAGAGTCATCGACATACAGTCCTGTTTCGTTGTATCACAACTCACGAGTGCCGCTAAACTAGCACCTCTCCCAAGCCAAGAATTGAACCTAGAACCGTCGTGTTGACAGTCGGCAGTTCGACCACGGAAGCGATGCCCGCAAATAACCTCGCCGAATGTCTATTTTAAACAAACATCCGTCCACAACTTTTTAAACCGCCTGTTTATAAACAAGCAGCGAGCTTTATCTTCACTAAAAGGTAAGAGTCAAAAGAAAGTGGAATTCGCCCTGAGCGGGTTAAGTCGGCGTTCCCCAAAGGAGAAAGTGTCTAGGGTATTCCTGAATTCTCAACCATCTAGGCGGGTAATGCCAGTTTATATATATATATATATATATATATGAGAGAAGTTTTAGGGTATATCTAATTCACAAGCAGCCCCAATCGCATGTATATCTCCGTCAGACGACGTTAGCTTTTGTATTTCTTGATGGGACATGTTGACGTTCTCCCATATATATAGTCATAGGAACTTTAGACTGCTAAATACCAGTCGACGATACGGTCTCGACAATCATTACGGCAGAAGTTGAACCATTTCTGTTTCCTTTTTTTACAAGGAAGACACCATCTCTCACTTTTTTACAAGGGAGTCACCACTTATCACTATCGAGAATAAGGGTTAATAAGTGTACGGTTGTCTGCCAGGTTTCGAAATAAGTTCGTGGTAGTTCTAGGCGGTTCACTTTTTTTTCACACAGTGGTCACCACTTATCAAGGCCCGGAAGCCACTCAGGGATAAGGGTTATTGCAAGTACATTACTTTAGTGTGGAGATTTGATGAAGTGTTTACGTAAGGGGGCGGTTCATTAGGAATTTGTTAACGTTGGACTTGAACACATCTAAATTGTAGTCAGGTGGGAAGCAGGCAGACGGAACAGAGTTCCACAGGCGTGCAGTTCTAAGAAAGAAGCTTTGTTCATAGAATCCACGTTTTGATTTAGGCACAGATAAAGAGTGGGGGAAATTTTTCACAGTGGATTCAGCTAGACGGGTGCTTTTCGTGAAAGATTGGCGAGGGGGGGGACAGAGATTGGAGTTCAGACGAGCACCTGCCATGGAAATAACGATAAAACAAGGATAGGCTCGCAACGTCTTTTCTGTGGAAGAGAGGTTGCAGGGTAATGAAAAAGGTCTTATCTTTCCGCTTGGAAATACGATATGTTTATTGCTTACTGCATGAGGCGCCCCAACCAAGGAATCTCAATGGGCTGGCCAGGCAATTTTGAATCGAACAGAGTACACCTTTTTGGGGGACGCTGGCTTGATTCTAATCTTCAGACCTTGTGCCACATCTTCCTGCGGCGAAAGGAACTAAATACCCATCCCAGACCAGTCTTTCTATAATATACTATTCTATACTTCTGTAAATATACCAGTGCGCTGTCTTGTTTATTATCGGCTCATAAACCATATATTTCAAATCATTAATGCGATTCCATTCCTGATAAATGTCAACGCATCTCCACTCATATAAACATCACTGTGTGTGTGTGCGTGCGCGAGTGAGTCCCTTCCTCATAGATTCCGAAACGGCTGATCCTATCTTTTGCAAATTTCACACAAAGCTAATTTATATGTCTGGCAGTGTTCTTAGATATGTTTTGTACAGAAATCCATTCGATAAGTATCGAAAATCGAAAAAATCCTCTTTTAAAATATAGAATTTCTCTCTTATAGATAAAAAAAAAAGAAATAATTTTTACAGGGGAATATTTTAAATTAAACCAGTCAAGGGAAATAATAAAATCTCAGCAAATCATTTCTTCTTAAAAAACAGACTTTTTTTGTCATATGTAGATATAGTTCGATGGTAAAGCATTCGACTACAGATCGAATGATCTCCTGCGCAAGCACGAGTTTGCCTCACCATTATTTTTAAATTTTTTTCTCATTAATAAATTCAATTTACGATAAAAGAAGAGGTACCATTTAAAACCGCCGCAAATCATTTCTTCTTCTGCATATTTTAAAACTAAACATTAATCAAAAGTGACTTTTTATGACATTCATCATCAAGCCCAAATATCAGCTGACGTTATATTGTAAACAAACACAAACGGAATTTGATGAACAACATTATCATTATTTATTTATTTATTTATTTTTTGCGAATTAGTCCACTGGGCAAATTATTCCTTGTAATATATAAGAATCAATAGAGAATCGATTACATAATAATACATACAGAATATGCATAATTTAAAATATCATAAGTAATATTAGGTAATACAGTATATTCATATGTGTAATTAATAGAACCGTTACTTTTTAATGGCAGGTTGGTCATTTCGCCCAAAAGATCGTTTAAATCAAGATTCCCCAACAAAGTCAATAACGCCACCTCTGGTAAGCGGTACGAGACTTCAGGTTAGCGATGGACAAATTTATCGTATAAGGTATTCCTGGGATCCTTTAGGGAGCGAGGGCGATGAAAAATTAAGAGCTTCTAGTAACATTACTAGGTGTTTCTCAATCCATTACGTCACACTTATTCTAAATTGGAAAAATTAATTCAAGAATCATAACGTGACATGTATCTATATACTTGCCTCCCCACGAGGGAAAAGTTAGACACGAGGTCGATTTCTAATGTTGGGAAAATCCAGCTCCCCCAAGAAGAGGCACTCTGGATAGGAACAAAAATAAAAACTGTCCCAGTCATGAAGGATTTCTCCTTCACTGATCGAAGACAGAAAATATGAAGTGCAGCATTACAACAGTTACTACATTGTGATCTCTGTCCGAAGGCGACTGTAATGTTGATAAAGCCTCTTGAGTGTTTCCTGAAACTGATTGATTTCCTAGTCGCATTGTAAACAAGTTTTTCTTATGTGTTCTTGGAATAGAAATCAAATGGATGGATTGAGACGTGGTGATCTAAGACGTTTTCTATCAAATATGGAACCAAAAATTTGGATCCAAAATTTGTTACTGATCGTCAAGAAGAATCTGCACATTGATCGATGGTTTGATTTTTTATTGATTATTGACTTAGCAATGGAATGATATATTAATTGATCCACTTGATTTATAGTTGTTACTGTTTCCATTTGATCGACGGTGTAGAATTTTGTTGAATAAACTATATTAATATTCAATTATTTATTTTCAATTTAATTATGTAATACCACTATGTAAGAATACATGGTAGGAGTGAGCGGTAGTAGGTATCCGAGTGTTCTCAGAGGGACTTTTGCCGAAAAAGGTTGGGAAACCCTGGTTTAAATGATCAAATAATGTTAATTAGATTTAGATAGCTTTATCACATTCTTTTGAAATAGAAATGTACAATTATATCTGTGAAGTTGATTACTCGGTTTGACGTCGACGTCGCAAATCGAATTTAATCGAATTTAATCTAATTTAATCGAATTTAATCGAATTTAATCGGAGTTAAAAAAAAACAGTGTTATTATCTTTCAACAACAAGTCATCTCACTAAAGTGGACTACCTAGTCGGATAACGATAAGTAGTTAGGTTGAGACAGGAGGGGGTGAGAAAAGAGGGATAAATAGTAGTGTTGGAACGATTAATCGGAATCGGGAATCAGGAATCAAAAAAATTGGAATTTTCGAGGTATCGGAATCGGTGTCGAAATGGGGAAAATCTGTGCATCTTTTCCGATGCCAAAAACGATTCTTTTAATTGTCATTTTTTCTTTAATTTGATTTTGTTTGAAACAAAATCTTCTACTGTTGGTAGTACCGATAAAATAATCAATTACCAATAAAGCATAGATCTATAGATCATTGTTGCCACAAGTGTATTTTCACGTTTGTGAAAATATTTGCACGTTTAACATGTGTCTTACGCAAATCGAAGAACAACAACAACTCTACAGTGTAATATTTAGAGATTTATAAAGTATCGAAATCGGAATCAGAATCGGGAATTGTATCGGAAACGTAAAAAATATTGGTAATCGTTCTATCATGTGCCGAGCATGCGCGGAAGCGCAAAGCTTATGAGTCGGGCTTACCTGCGGTGAAAAGCGAATCTGGGACCTTTCGGTTACAAATCAAGTCTACCAATGAACTACACCCATCTTACCCCAAAGTGATGAGTTAATTTCGCCCAACGGCTTTAAAAAAGAACAAGTCGATAGGTGAATAACCGTTGAAATACACTGCTTTGATAAAGTGTCTCGCGTCATTGAATTTTGCATAATGGCGTGTCGATTCAGCGAAATTGTTCGGTGCTGCTTGGGAACGTGTGTGTCGATCCAATGATATTGTTCGTTGTGTGGCGCGTCGATGCGGCGGTGGTGTTCGGAATTGCGTGGAGGTATTTGCTAAGGACCGTGTCGTCATTTGTATTTACAACTTATCTTACAATTTTCGCATTTTAATCATGTCAAAACACACTTTATTTCATTTTGACGAATTGATTGTTGCTATTTCTTCTGAGGAGTTAAGGGCATAATAGATTCACTGATTGACATCATAATTAAGTCATTGAGTTTGCGCTACGAAACAGATAGTGTCAAGAATTGTAAAGGTCAACTGAGTTAAAGGAATGAATTATAAGATGGTCAACATCATGAATTTTGGAATATAATCTTTTGTCATTTATTCACTATATATATATATATATATATATATATATATATATATATATAGTCATCCACATACAGTACTGTTTCGCTGTTTCACAGCTCATCAGTGCAACTACCTCAAGCCAGGATCGAAACCCAATCGCCCAAACGACAGTCGGTGTTTCTAACCGTTGCGCTGTATATATTCTTATTTTTCTGCCGCTCTCTCTCCCTCGTGTAGCGACACATCACTAATAGATTGAAACGAACAGATAATTAGAAGACGACCTTCAGTCTATCCCTCACGGGTTTCGTTTTACTACAGTTGAAGTAGACAAAAATCAAGAGGCCCATTCCTGGGGCTATCACTTGATTTCTCTATAACATGCATAAATATTTGAATATCCCGTTACAGTTCTATTTTATCTCTAAAACGTTTAGTAAACAAGTTAGTGATATTAACTTTCCCTTCGCTTATTGACCAGTTAACTACCTTATAGTGTATCTTTCGTTTGGTCTTTTGGTCTCGCTAGATTTCAGGACAAGAATTCATCTAGTTTGGTGGAGTGCCCAACTTAGTGTTGTTACTATAGGTAACATCTCTTAGGGAAGGTGCATCAATCCCCGTGTAAGCCAGTGTAGAGCAGTAATGTTAAGGAGCTTTTTTATTTGGACTTCAAATAATCTGTTATTTTAAATACTTAGTCAGAGTTTATTCTAAAGGGAAGTATCCAGCTGTCAGGTTGTTCTGACAACCCACTACACACAGAGGTCTTAGACAGTCAAAGACAGTGTCTGTAAAGCATTCGAAATTTTTCAAGTAAGCATTCAAGTTCTCTCCAGTAAGCATTCAATTGGGTCATAAATGGGTGGTAACACCTCATGGTATTAAAACGAAGCCTTCTCAACCATCTAGGGGCGTGACTAATGATACCATATTAAAGAGCCCATCTTGCAACATTCTCGGTTTAACATTTACAGGCAACAAGAATTGGAACAAATGCATTAAAGATATTGCCAAGATGGACTCCTTCCACTGTGGTAGAAAATTACTCACGCCTGGGAATATCCTCTATCTTTGCAAGATTCGCGCATGCATAGAGTATCGTTGCTATATATGTCTTGTTGCATCTACCACTAGCCTCTCCCCTTTAGAGAGGCAAGAAGCAGTCTCCAATCTAACCCCTAACCGCACTATGTCCCATCTTCGTCCCGGTGCTTGTTTTGCAATCACTTTAATGGGATTCGTTTTCGAAAAACATGAACGTTTGTCCTCTTCAACGTTAATAAACTCGACTAACCCGACAAACAGCAAAATCACCCCCCCTTTACTGTGGAGGTCCTTAGATGTTCGAAAGCAATCTTCTTCTTCTTCTTCTTCTTCTTCTTCTTCTTTTTCTTCTTCTTCTTCCTCTTCTTCTACTACTACTATTACTACTACTACTAGTAGTAGTAGTAGTAGTAGTAATAGTAGTAGTAATAGTAATTACTTTCTTTGGATTGATAGACTTTGTAATTTCTTCCGTTTCCTGCTTCCATGTCTACACTAACAGGCAGGTGTATAAACGTAATGCAAGCGGATATCTCGCGGCTCAACTCCCCATGTATTTCCTTCAAGACATGGACTCAAATAGCAATACCCCTTATTTAGGTTGAAAGACAAACGTTGTAAAAATACTGGCAGAACCAGACGGAAACAGCAATCTAAGACTCAAGACTCGTATCGAACAAAAAAGACGGTCAAAAAAGAATGGTTTTCTAATGAACGTCGACTCTATTATTGGCCAGATGTCTTGACCGGTGACTGGCTTTCACGCAATCAAGTATCTATTTATTCTTGTTCAAATAAGTATTAAAAAATAGAATCACAACGTTTTTGCTGTCAATTCAGTTGTTGTTGTTGTTGTTGTTGGTAGTGGTGGTGGTGAAGGTGATGATGATGATGATGATGATATATTGTCGGCCAGTATGACGATAATACTATTTTAGGGTAGCTGATATTTGCAAATGTTCTTTTTTTTTTAAGAGACTATTTTCTCTTTCTATATATTTTATGTGCCTTAATTTATTAGTAGCAGGGTTATCAAGCGTTGCTCGGGATAAAAGTGCAACCTCTTTCTATTAAAATATCTCTTTCTACCTCTATCTATTTTTCTCTCTTTCCTGTTCCCGTTTGCCTCTCTTTCTCCCCCCCCTTCTTTCATTTCTGCCAAGCGAATTCCTCTCTAACTGGACACACAGACAGACAACTTTCATTTACATAACAGAATTCTGTAGGAATTAGTTTGCATTTACATTCAAACTTAGTTCATAGTAACACTGAAAAGAAAGAAAAAAAAAACAATTACCTGATGAAAACCGGATCAGTTTTCCACCCAAAGAATGAATATTTTTTCTAAATACAATTTATAAAGCTCACTCTGTCTGTGTGTGTGTCTATCTGTATGCCCCCATTTTATACAAGTGCATCTCCTCCGAGACACAATGTCGCAGAACGGCGCGAGGCGGGTTTTTAACTTTATGTGCATATATATATATATATATATATATATTCGTGGCTTAGTGGGGGATGCCTTTTTCTCTACCCTGCAACCTCTCTCCCACAGAAGAGACGTTGCGAGCCTATCCTTGTTTTATCGTTATTTCCATGGCAGGTGCTCGTCTGAACTCCAATCTCTGGTCCCTCCTCGCCAATCTTTCAAGAAAAACACCCGTCTAGCTGAATCCACTGTCAAAAGTTTCCCCCACTCTTTATCTGTGCCTAAATCAAAACGCGGATTCCATGAACAAAGTTTCTTTCTTAGAACTGCACGCCTGTGGAACTCTGTTCCGTCTGCCTGCTTCCCACCGGACTACAACTTGGATGTCTTCAAGTCCAATGTTAACAAATTCCTAATGAACCGCCCCCTTAAGTAAACACTTCATCAAATCTCCACACTAACGTAATATACTTGCAATAACCCTTATCCCTGAGTGGCTTCCGGGCCTTGATAAGTGGTGATCACTGTGTAAAAAAAAA
The DNA here is from genome assembly GCF_053919585.1 of Euprymna scolopes. Lineage (NCBI taxonomy): Eukaryota > Metazoa > Mollusca > Cephalopoda > Sepiida > Sepiolidae > Euprymna > Euprymna scolopes. The sequence continues at coordinate 17,336,163 of NC_136509.1, read as the reverse complement.
TATATATATATAAAGTTTGACATGTCCAGGTAACCTACATCTAAAATGTCAAATGTTTACACCCAAACTTTGCGGTGGAGTTTGGTAGAGTCTGCAAAGGTCAACTCTTTAAATTTTGACCTCCTCGCAGCCAAATTTCCACCTAAAAACTGATTAAAAGCTACGCTTTATGTAAAATTTCAAATGTTTAGACCCAAAATTGGCTGAGTAGTTAGCTAGAGACAGCAAAGGTCAAATCTGTTGCATTTGGACACCTTGGCAGCCAAATTTTCGGCAAAAAAAAAACTGATTAAAAAGCTTGCCTCATGTCTGAATACACTTTATGTAAAATTACAAATATTTAAACCAAAAATTGGCTGACAGGTTAATTTTTTTTTTAAACTTTGACCCTAATCTTGACCCCTTAACATTTATTGTTATGAGCTCAAACCAAATTAAAAAGTTTGATCTATGTCCAAATAATTTACATCTAAAATTTCAAGTTTATAGAACTTAAAATTTCAAATGTTTAGAACTTAAATTGGCGGAGGAGTTTGGTAGGTTTTTGAACAGTCAAATTGTTGAACTTTGGGCCCTTGACAGCCAAATTTCTGGACGGAACCCGATTAAAAACATTTTCCCAAATCTTAATATCCCTTATGCTAAATCCCGAGTCTGTAGACTGAAAATTGACAGAGTAATTCGTTAGGGAAATGTACGCACACATTTATCATTCTATCTTTAGTGTCAGCAAAAAAAAAAAAAAAATAACAAAAATAAGTTTTAAACAGAAACGAATGAATAAGCACTATTTTTTTCCGATTCCGATACCGCCAGAAGTTCCGAGTTTTTCGGTTCCGAAATCCGATTAACTGTCTCAACGAAATCGTCTGCGCAAATATAAATTCATAAGGTAAAGTCGTTTAATTTTTACTAATTCTTATCTCTCTGATGGTAGCTCAAACCGTCATGAGGAAGGCTGATATCCTATATATTTTGGTGTCGATTCTAGTTTGTGGCACCTAAGTAATATTTTTATTCCGTTTAAAATCACGATTACATATTAGGTACAATACAATAATCGATACAGAATATAAATACGATTATATATTAGGTACAATACAATAATCGATACAGGATATAAATACGAAATTTGCATAATTTAAAATATCAGATTTAAGCCTATTTTACAGCCGGACAACACCGATTGCCTGGCTAGTATGTGATATTATTCATGCGAGGTAATGGCAATCAAGAATAGGATAATTTTGTGGGTTCTTGTTTAGTAGGGTTTTTTTTAATGTTAGCTGTACATACAAGCATACATACGCATAGATAACTGCCTTTCATATAAGAGATGGAATGTTTATTTGCTCACCTGTGTCAAGTAATATCATATGCACCTATATCTATGCGGATGAGTGTTATTGCATGAACCATTGAAGAACAATTCGACGGATAGTTTATGTATTTCATGCATCATACTCCATTCTTCTTCTTCGATGCATAAACCATGAATATTATTGTACATTTCAAATCGAAACGTAACATAAAAGATGCGATAAATAGTATAAAATACAAAACAAATGGAAAATACAGAGAGACGTTCTACAAAATTACGAACGTCGTTCCAAAAGAAAAGCCTCTTATTTTTCGACACAAAATATTGAAGAGCTACAAAGACGGCAGTGGTACTATGAAAACAAGCGATCTTTTGTTACATGGTTACCTCATTCTCAGTGCACTTTTGCCAGGAATTCAATAATGCATCTTTGCTTCTGTTTGACGTCTCTCAAAAGGGGTGTATTAGTAAAGTCTTACATCATCAATATCTGCAACACAGAGATGGAACTTTAAAGTCATTAATGCATTACTCCAGTCATTATATCAATGCAATTTGCAATTCACTCTGATCCATTTGGACGGAATAAAAGCGATTATTTTATAAATGTCTTTCGTACTTACCAAACTCTCATCCCTTTTTGGTGGCAAATTATTTCCACCTGCTTAACATATCAAGTATACAAAATATCCCATATAAATGAGTTAACACATTGAATGACAGTATTCCATGTTATGTTTAATGTAATATAAAACAATCGACCTTCATTGGGTCATTTAATGCTGTATCTAAAATTTACATTTTTAGATGCATTCGGAGTTGATTTTCGCTGTATCCAGCGGGTAAGGTTTTAGTATAGTTTGTTATTTGATGGTATTTATATTTTACTAGCAAAAGTACCCGTCGTTGACTGGGTTCAAAAACAGCCTACAGAAAATGGATTCTGATTTATGAAAGTATGATAGGTTATGAAAAGAAGGGTTGTAAAGAGATACCTTGGAATTTGCGAGTATCAAAACCAAAGCAAAATATGAGGAAAGTAAAAATAAAATAGATAAACCCCATAATTTATTATACCATACCTGTTCACACTGAAACACTTATCACAATATTCTGTGGGTCTATATTAAAAAAATCTTGTTAAACTTTGTGGCATAATTCCATTCTATGGAGGTCAGGTCCGAACAAACGCCCCATAATTTTATTATACCATATTTCTTCAAACTGAAACATAATTATCAAAGTATACTTACGCAAATAGATATGGAAAGTCTTTATTAAAGTTTGTGCCTATTTCCATTCTATGGAGGCCAGGCGCGAACGCAGACCCCACAATTTTATTATACCATCCCTATTCAAGTTAAAACATACTTATAAAAGTATTATTGTGTACATCTATATTTAGTCTATCTTTTTTTAGTCTTAAATTTTTCATTTCCATACTTTGTGGACCAGGCGCGAATGCAGACCCCACAATTTTAATGAACCACCGTTCTGCCAGATCAAACATGCCCATTCCTGTGTCTCGATACATCTTCTATCATAATATGTAATCAGTTTTTTAAAATAGTCAACCATATAGGAACCTATTCGTTACCAGACACACACAGATACACACACACACACACACACACACACATTCAGCTTTATATTATAGATGATAAAGATTTGCCCTTTTTAGGAAATTTAGATTGGTTTTAGGATTTTCCTTTTCGAATAGTTCTTTTAAGTTTATGGTTTTGTATTAGTGTTGACGAATTTGTGTGATGTCATAGAAGTCAAGTAAAAGGTGCTTCGCCGTATAAGGTTCGTGACATGTAAGCATTTGAGAGGATCTTTACTTTTGAGTATGTAGGAGTGAGTTATGTATATATCGCCTGTCCGGATAGTGACGACTTTTTCTTTACGTGATTTTATGAGAACTAGAAAGGTTTATTTTAAGGATAATCATAATTTAGAAGAGTTTGTTGTTTTGGTAATTGTTCCAGTTTTCTTGCCATTTCTTTGTAATACAAGGGGCGTGCAATAAGTAATGCGCCTGACCCGATTTCCATAGCAGTAGAGCAACGAAACTTGGCACTGTTGTTAGTCTTTCTCTACATAGGAACCACCCAGAGGTATACATTTCTCCCATCGTTTGATGCAGCTCTGGAGACCGCTTTTGTAGAACACCACAGGTTGCTCCTCCAACCACGACGTGACTTCAGAAATCAAGACTGCATCATCTGGGAAACGCTTTCCTTTCAAGAAAAACTTCATGGATGGGAAGAGGTGAAAGTCAGAGGGTGCAACGTCGGGAGAGTAGGGAGGATGGGGAAGGATTTCATAAACACACGCCCGTGCTTCTGATCTGGCGACATGCGAGTTGTGGACCGGAGCGTTGTCCTGCAGGAGGAGGGTACCTTTGCTGATCTTGCCCCGCCTCTTAATTTTGATAGCTTCCCTTAATTTCCTCAAAAGTGAAGAGTAATAGGCTCCTGTAATTGTGGTACCCTTTTCCAGGAAATCTGTCATCACTACTCCGTCCTGGTCCCAGAAGACTGTGAGCATGGCCTTGCCAGCGGAGGGCGGCACCCTTTCCTCCTTTGGAAGTGGTGAGTCCAAGTGCTTCCACTGCATTGACTGGGCTTTGGTCTCTGGATCATAGTGATTGACCCAGGTTTCATCCTGTGTAATCAGTCTTTTGAAAAACTTTGACTCATCTTCTTGTCACATCTCCAAATTTATACTCGAGCATTCAACGCATTCTCGATTCTGGAATGGTGTGAGCAACTTGAGAATCCATCTGGCAGACACGTTATGCATATGCAAATTGTCATGAATGATAGTTTCCCCAGACCCTGTACTACTCATGACATCTTGGGCTATTTGGCGAATAGTAATGAGCCGATCTCCCAAAATGGCGGCCTCAACTTGATGGACAGATGCCTCATCAATGGCAGAAGGGGGCGACCAGGTCTGAGAGCTTATTGCGCAGACTCTCGGCCATGTTTGAATTCACGATGCCAGCGTTTTACAAGGTCATATGATGGGGCATTATCACCATAAATTTCTTTGATTTCATCAAAAGTCTCCTGTGGTGTGCGTCCTTTCAAATACAAAAACCGGATCACTGCTGGACATTCAACAGTCCCCATTTCACACCTGACTCAGTTCAAACACCTTTCCACAATTAGTTTAGAGCTGTAATTTGCCACATAACCCCTAGAGATATACATCATTGGACATGCAAAATTTAAGCTAGATCAGACAAATGAAAGTGAGTCAGGGGCATTACTTATTGCACTCCCCTCGTAAAATTGTTTATTGAAGGTTTGTAGTCCGTATATGTGACCTTTATATCGCTTATTTGGAGCTTAAGGGATTTTTTGGCCGGTTTTTCATTTCCACAAGAACCATAGTGACTAGGAATCTTACAGAAAATAAAGTTTTGTGTTGTATGATAAAATGGAGCCTTTGTAACAGTTTGATTGTTTAATTTTTATTTCTAGTGCAGATAACGAGTCTACAAATATTATGCATTTCTTAAAGTTTTAGTTGGTGATAATATTTAAAGCCAAGTATATGGTTGTAATTTCTGCACTATAGATTGAGGAGTTATTTGGTAACCTTTCCTGTCGAATACTGTTTTCTGAAATAGCGGCACTTGCTGACATATATATATATATATATATATATATATATATATATATATATATATAGATAGATAGATAGATAGATATATATATATATATATATATATATATATATATATATATATATATATATATATATATATATATATATAGTTGAGTCGTAGAACTCTCCAGGTTGTTATCTGGGGGCGCATTAATTCATTCTATGGATGCACCCCAGTTTTCGTTAATGCACGCATTAATTGTAATTTATATATATATATATATATATATATATATATATATATATATATATATATATATATATATATATATATATATAAAAGCTGAAGGTCTGTGTGTGTGTCTGGTCACGAATAGGCGCCTATATGGTTGACTATTATAGAAAACTGATCACATATAATGATAGAAGATGTATCGAGACACGGGAATTGGTATGTTTGATCTGGCATAATGATGATTCATTAAAATTGCGCTTGGTCCACAAAGTATGGAAATAAAAAAATTAAAAAACATGTTTACAAGTGTTTTTACATAGATGTACATAATAATACTTTGATAAATATGTTTTAACTTAAATAAGCATGGTATAATAAAATTGTGAGGTTTACGTTCGCGCCTGGTCTCCATAGAATGGAAATAGGCACAAACTAATAAAGACTTTTCATATATATCTGCGTAAGTATACTTTGCTAATTATGTTTCAGTTTGAAGAAATATGGTATGATAAAATTATGGGGTGTTCGTTCGCGCCTGACCTCCATAGAATGGAAATATGTCACAAAATTTTACAAGGTCTTTTAATATAGATCCGCAGAATATTGTGATAAGTGTTTCAGTGTGAACAGGATGGTATAATAAATTATGGGGTTTATCTATTTTATTTTTACTTTCCTCATATTTTGCTTTGGTTTTGATATCCCCAAATTCGAAGCTATCTCTTTACAACCCTTCCTTTAAAATATCATACGCGAATAGATCTGCGTTTCGCCGTTAACGGTCTCGTTAGGAAATTCATAACTGCTACTATAATTAAAAAATGGCTACTATAATTTAAAAATAATAGATTATTAGCACAGATGATATTTGGCAATTTGACAACAAAAAAAAAAAGAAAAAACATGTTATTTATTGTCTACGCAGTTAACTCAAACTTGTCCAATAATATATTTTATCGTTTGCTTTATTATTTATAGTTTATTTTAGTTAGATGAACAGACATGACAGAAAAGAATAGACACTAAGATAAATATTTTTCCTAAGATTAATATATGCGTATTTATATTTACAGATAAGAATAGTGCTGACATAACTTAGAGTGTCTCATTATAATTGCATCTAACAACATTGAAGTATGCCACGACCTTGCTGAATTTTTAAAAGGACGAATCGTTGATCAGCATGTAGTTGGTCTTAATCAACGCAAAATAACTGGAAATTTTTCTTTTTTCGGTCTGATGAGGTGGGTGTCTCTGAATTGAGATTCCACTGAAACTTGTACGCATATATGTAACCAATACTGTTTGTACAATAAACATACTATGTGTGTGCGTGTGTGTGTGTGTGTGTGTGTGTGTGTTGTCATCGAAATCGGCGTAATCGCCCATTTTTCAATCAAATCCATTGATTGCCTGCTCTCGTAGGAGACACATCGCGGTGCACCAGGAGGAAGCTTCGCCCGCCTCCTTGCAGTGAATTAGGCCGTAATAAATTCTAGTCGTCATTTCACTACGGTTGATTTTAAGAACTTATTTTTATATATAACGGCTTGTACTAAAGTTTAAAATGCAAATGTCAAGTATCATGGTTCAATTGTGCTCTAAACAGAAACATTCATTTCGAACGCGCCTCTCTAATATCAAAGAACAGCCTGTTGCTGATTTTTTTTATGCCGGACCTTTCTGGTTGTGTGCTAATATAACTTCTCAGATGTACTTGTGATGTTGGGTTTCATAAGGCGTTAGTATTGGTTAAAATCGCCTGTTCTTTCTTTTATCGGTTTTTCCGATCATCGATACTTATCAAAGACATTCCAATAAAAAAGAAACTAGCTAAGGACACTACCAGACCCATAAAGTATATTTGTTTTGAATTTTATAAAAAATAGGCCAAGCCGTAGCGGAGTCTATAGGAAACCAACTTATACACACACACACACACACATACACACACACACACAAAGTTCCTTTTGTATGATAGTAGATAGATCGATAGATAGATAGATAGATAGATAGATAGACAGATTAGAGAAAGATAAAGAAAGATAGAGAGGGAATGGGAGGGAGAAAGAAAAATCAAATATAATTCATAAAATATACTTGATTGCATAATTGCTTTATATGTGTGTATGCGTCTGTTTGCGTATGTTTGTCTGTGTCTCTTTGTGTGTGTATACACAATTCTAATGGCTACTCCGACAGTTTGTATTGCGCAGTCGCTTCAAGCTTCATTGTTTTTTTGCAAACAGCATAAACAGTACATCCGCTGTTGGCTATGCCATAAACTGGGCCATTGCGCAGAATCACTCAGGGGTGACAACCAATATCATCAAAAGAAGTTAAATAAAAGGAAAACAGGAGAAAAATAAAGGTGGATACGCGGTGCATCAATCATTCATTTCATATGTGGTGTGCTGTGAAATGGATTGAAAATAGCACGGGGCTAATTTGATGGGCCGTCGAACATTAAAGGTTTTGGGGTTTATAGAGTTTTCATATGATCACGATGAAGAAGCAGATGAAAAAAGAAAGAGATAAGAATGTTTGGCTTTTCTGTTTTACAGATTATCAATTAAAAAAATTAACAGAAAAGGTACGCTTTGCTTGTGTTACCACTAATATTCATCAAAGCTTATAAACATCCCTAAAGGTTTAATTGCGTTTTTTGTTGAAACAAAACATATCTAAAAGAAAGTTGTTGTTTTTTTCTGTCTGAATATCTTTTTGAATACTAGTCTAACACCTTCGAGCTGAGATCAAAGTAATTTTTTTTTGAATTTTGTATAATTTTTGTAATGTTACATGACAGGGCTGCCCCCTTCTTATGTAAGTATAAAGACATACTAGATAAGTAAAAATTATATTAGGAAAAGGCTAGAATCGAACCCTGTAGGCAAGTGTTAAAGATAATAGAATGTTAGAAATTCAGTCTATTGTTAATTCTATTAGAAATAGTTAAATATTGTTTATGTCGGAAAAAGAATCGCTTGTCCATTCTTTTAGAACTCTGGATATTAAATATGTCAGTTAAATCAATGCACAATGCGAGTTAAAATATATTGTTTAAAAATAGGTTAGAATTAGATCAAGGATTCTCTGTTTGCCAAAAGTGTGTTTGGACAATCATTTGTAAATCCACGTGAAGTAGTCACGTTGGGAAACACACTTCCGACGTCATAAACAAAGAAGATTTCTCAATATAGGAATCTGGAGGTTCAAAGTTAGAGAGTTGATGAGGATCAGAGATTCAGAGCAAATCATACACGGTAATAGTGTGGGAGTTGAAAACTCTCAGCCTTACTCGATTGTCGCCCTTTAACTCTGGAGAGCGACCTAGCTACGTCACTTCCTGTTTCTCATATTTAACCCTCTTTTCTGCTGAACGCTCGACCAATCAAGATGTGACAAACACCGCTCCGGTGGATCCATGAGCCACCACCGCGTTCCTGACTAGCCAGTCAACTGCAAGTAATGTTACTCATCTTTCATTGAACTCTTATTCTTCCTATCACTCTTTCCTGTATATTTATGCAATAAAATTGCATTTGTTTCGTTGATATATAACGGTATATTTTCGTCTTCATTATGCGACCTTTAGTCTTTTCAATTCCTCTACCATTAAATGCATCCACCATTATATACATGGGGACGGGATCGTCTATCACACTGCAGACCGTCCTGTCCCCCAAAATAGTCAGTTGTAGAGGAGGGCGCCTTAGAAGCGAAGGGAGGGAAACTAGACCCTGTAATTCAAAGTATGAATTCCTGACATCACCGATCAGTCCATTGAAGAATAACGGAACCAACTATGTTTGTAACTGTTTGTGTCGTATCGTCATTCCTTACAACAAAAAGGTAAAGGTGTTTTATCATCATCTTATAACGAACTCTTGCATAGCCCTTCCAAGTAGTATGTAGCCTCCCCACCATCATAAGTGAGGTATCTCCTCCACTCTATATGTGTATAAGAAATGTTGTATCAATATCTCCCAGTCCGTCTTAATATGTGTTAACAAGAATCATCTCAGTCAGAGATAAATGTCTCCCTCATTACCTCGTTAATGTGCTGCACAACAGTAAATAAATAATTTTTAAAGTGTAGTATCTGTTCTGATGCTACACTAAGTTAAAACCTTCGGACCAATATCAAAGTGAAGAATATGTTCTCCAGATGCTGCACTTCAATTACTTGTTTTCTGTCAATGGAGAAGAAATCCTTCACGACTGAGATATGTTATTTTGTTCCTTTTCTCCACATTAATAAACGACCCTGGTGTCTAACTCTGTCCCGTGAGAAGGGGGAGCATTGTAAACAGGAACCCTTATAGATTTGGGCAATTTTTATTTTTGATTCTTAATCCAGAGTGCCCCTTTCTGGGGGTGGTAGATATTCCTCCCCATTTAAAAACGACCTGGTATCAAATGTTGCTCTGTCGAGTGCACAAATAAATAGATGCTTTAAATCTTAATGGTTTTTGTATCTTTTTCTTTAGGGGTACGTTCTCGGTTGCATCTTTTACACAGTGAATTTTAAAATAAAATAAAGGATTTACGCATGTTACCGACTCTGTTGTCCCGATTATATATTCGATAGCTCTCATATCGAAAATGTCAATAGTTTAATATTCTCCCAAGTCCATACAAATTATTGATGCTTGCGATGCTTTTAAAATTGCATCACTTTGTATAACACAAAATTTGATGCAGAGCAATTATTTCATCTATACATTTTTTTTTGTATCGAAAATTAGGGAGGGCATGAAGCTGCACAAAAAACAAAGTGCTCACGTCACTCAAAAACTTGCCGGGAATATATATTCCAAACTTATAATGGTTTGCTTTATAACTAATAAAAATAAAAACTTATATATACACCCCTTAAAGATTAATATTTACAAAAAATAATATGGCCGTATTACTCACCAATTTACCTAGAATATTGTTATAACACTAGGTTAAAGGTTTCGAGTAAACAAAACACGGGAATAGAGTAAAAAAAAAAGTATTAACATAAACATACAAATGTGTGAGTTGTTCGACTAGCCGACGAACAACCTCGGTTAGTTCTCCGAATCTAGCCCTTGAATTAAGACCTTGCCTTCCGATATTTGTTGTGTCTGAATCAGTTCATTCGTAAGTAACGCAAGTTATTCCGCTACAACAAATATATATTCCAACATTCATAATGATCGATTGTTTTGTTTAAGAAATTTGTCTGCACACACACACACACACACACACACACACACACATATATATATATATATATATATATATATATATATATATATATATATATATACAGGGTGACCCCCCAAAAAACAGAGGACATTCAATAGTTTTTCTGAGCATTTTACAGTAAACAGAGAAAAAAAGGCCAAAGAACCTAGTGTTTTGATGTGATGTTTTGAATATAATAAACTAGTTACGAATATTTCGTTCGGACAAAGCACAAAGAAACGGGGCCTAATAAAAATTGGGACCCGTTTATTTTGGGTCACTATATATATATATATATATATATATATATATGTATATATATATATATATATATATATATATATATACTCCTATAAATTCGTTTTTCTTTTGTGTGTACTGATATTCATATTAAAATCCCTCTTTTCTATTTATTTAAAAGGAAAATACAATGTTCTTATATATGGGGTGTGGAAATGCATTCATTAGCAAAAGATCTATCTAATTTGCATATTCTTTTAAAAATTCACTTTAATTAATTCCGTATTAGTTTTTTCGGTTTTCTTATGGGGTGGATGATCATCTAGAGTTAACTATTACGTGTAATTATATTCATGCGGATATTCTACAGGTTGTCGGCCGGAAATTTGGCTGTTAAGGGGTCAAAGTTCAACGATTCGAACTTTGAGAACTTTACCAAACTCCTCCGACAATTTTGGGTCTAAACACTTGAAATTTTAGATATAGGTTCCTTGGACATGGATCTAACTTAGTAACTTAATTTGAGCCCAAAACAATAAATTTTAAACAGTCATAATAGGGGTCAAAGTTTGAAAAATGCTAGTATATATATATATATATATATATATATATATATATATATATGTAAATGTGAACGTGTGTGTGTGTGTGTGTGTGTGTGTGTACATTTCCGTACGCAATAACTCTGTCAATTTTTAGTCTACAGACTCGAAATTTGATGTACAGGGTACTGAGATTTGGGAAAATCTCTGATCGATTTTTATCCAGAAATTTGGCTGTTAAGGGGTCAAAGTTCAATTATTTCACCTTTGAGAACTCTACCAAACTCCTCCGACAATTTTGTGTCCAAACACTTGAAAGATATAGGTTCCGTTGACATGGATCTAACTTAATAACTCAATTTAAGCCCAAAGCAATAAATTTTAAGCAGTCATTATAGGGGTCAAAGTTAAAAAATGACCTTTTGTTTTGCTCAGCATACACCTCCAAACACCCGGGCAAAGCCGGAAACCCATGCTAGTATATAAGTGAAACTGTCTGCCTGTCTGTGTACACTTCGGTCTACAGACTCGAGATTTGACATACGGGGTAATGAGATTTTGGAATATCTTTTTAATTGGTCTGGGTCAGAAATTTGGCTGCAAAGGAGTCAACGTTCAACGATTTGACCTTTGAGAACCCTACCAAACTCCTCCGCTAATTTTGTCTCTAAACACTTGCAATTTCAGATATAGGTTACTTTGCCATGGATCACACTTTATATATAAATCGATTTAATCCCAAAATAAATTTTAAGGGATCATAATTATGGTCATAATTTTGAAAATTTGACCTCTGCAGTCCCTACAAAATTTCTCAGCCAATTTTGACTCTAAACATTCGAAGTTTTAGATAAAGTGTATTCAGACATATCGCAAGCTTTGTAATCACTTTTTTGCTTGAACTTTGGCTTCAAGGGGGTTAAAGTTCAAAAGATGTTTCCTTTGCGGTCTCTAGCAAACTATCAAGCCAATTTTGGGTATAAACGCTTAAAAGGGGTATTCAGACATGCAGCAAGCTTTTTACTTAGTTTGTCGGCAAAAATTTAGCAGCCAAGGTGTCAAAGTTTACAGAGTTGACCTTTGACGACTCTATCAAACTCCTCCGCCATTTTTTTGTCTAAACACTTGAAATTTTAGATGTAGTTTACTTGGACATGGGTCAAACATTTTAATTTGATTTAAATAATAAATGTTAAGAGATCAAAATTGGGGTCAAAGTAAAAAAAAACAACTTTTCTCTATGGTAGTTAAGGAAGCCTATTATATGGAAAGGCTTTACCGAACATATTCACACTTTTAATATATAAATATGCACATAAAGTTATGAACAGTACATAGGCCCCGTGCAACGTCGGGCGAAACTGCTAGTATATAAAGTGAACGTGTCTGTGTGCAATAATTCTGTCAAATTGTCTGTCTGTGTGTGTTTTTGTTTGTGTGCTTTTCCCTACCAAATTACTCTGTCAATTTTCAGTCTACAGACTCGAGATTTGACATAAGGGGTATTGAGATTTGGGAAATCCTTTTAATCGGCTTTCGGACAGAAATTTGGCTGTAAAGAGGTCAAAGTTCAATAAGTTGACCTTTGAAAACTCTACCAAATTCCTCCGCCAATTTTGGGTCTAAACACTTGAAATTTTGCATGTAGGGTTCTTGGACATGGATCAAACTATTGAACGTGATTTGAGACCAAAACAATAAATTTTAAGGGGTCAAAATTAGGGTCAAAGTTAAAAAAAAATTGACCCCTCAGCCAATTTTTGGTCTGAACATTTGCAATTTTACATAAATTGTATTCAGACATAGGATAAGCTTTTTAATCGGTTTTTAGCCAAAAATTTGGCTACCAATGGTCAAAGTTCGAAGTTCAAACTGTTTAGCAAATGTTTGGTCTAAACATTTGAAATTTACATGAAGGGTATTCAGACATGCAGCAAGCTTTATAATTTGACTGCCAAGTGTCAAAGTTGAAACAGTTGACCTTTGCAGACTCTACCCAAGTCCTTCGCCAATTTTGGGTTCAAACACTTAAAATTTTACATACAGGTTACCTGGACTTGAGTCAAAGTTTTTAAATATATATATATATATATTTGAGGGGGGGGTAAAAAACTTTATTATAGCTATGAAAAAGGGATGACTGAGTTTTTTTATCCATGATAAAAAGAAGGACGGAGGGAAAATATTTAATGAAGGAAAAGAAATAAATAATGGGGTAGAGTCGGGCGACCAGGTTCGCCCTCATTTTTCAAAAGCCAAGTCGAGGGTTTTGTTTATTTTTTTTTTTATTTCATCACTATAGAGAAACGAATTTAAACGTGGAGAGCGACTAAAATAAAATCAAATTATCGGGGGGGGATGAAAGGAACAACTAAAATAAATCTATCGATATGATATGGGGAGAAAACGCCTTAAAGAAAAATCACACCCAAACCTAAAAGACAATCCTTCTGCTTACAGAGAGAAGGTCTCTTTAACCGGACGTGAATAGTCTCCAAGACCTTCAAATGGAATGACGAGTGAGCGTGACTCAGGATAGAAAATGAGTCACTGCTGATGGTCATTGCACATCGCGGGTTTTTAAGCAAATGGTCCTTTATATCGGAACCATACGTATTGCTCAAAATGTCCGTTGGTTGGTAGATTCTATTCCGGATTTTACTAGCTACATGTTGTTGGACGCGACCATATAACCTGAAGGTTGTTCTGCCGACGTAGTTGGCCCTGTAACTACATTTAAATTGATAAATAGCATTATTCATATAATTGGGTGCAGAACATCCTTTCGAGAGGATGGCATTAATGGTTTTGTCGCAAACACCACACGTACATTGGAGGCAAAATAGCAATGTTCTACGGCTGAGCTTATCTGTTTGGCGGATTTTTCACTTACTCTCTCTAACCCAAGTAAACGAATGTAAATTGGACATTTATCCGCCATCTCAGATTTTATTTGGGAAAATTATTTATTTTCCTTTTTATGACGGAGTTAATCACATCAAGAGAGTACCCATTATTGGAAAAAGTATTAGTAATCATTTATAGTTCTTCATCCAATTTGGATTGTGAACAAATCATGAGGGCACGATGTGTTAAACTATATTTTCGTTTGTTAGGCCAAAATGAATCCCACCTTGTATACAGACCAGTAAAAGTTGGTTTACGGTAAACTGATGTCAGATAATTTAATGGCGTTTTCGTTATCAATACATCAAGGATGACTAAATTAGAATTACTTTCACCCTCATAAGTATACTTTAATACGAGATGCATTTTGTTGAGTAAAGTGAAGAATTTTTTTTGCCTCTGTTTGATTATTGAATAGGCAAAATGTATCATCTACATATCGAAAGTAGACTAGCGATTTTATGAATCCAGATAACAATTGTTTTTCATAGAAACCCACACATATATTCGCTATTATTGGTCCAAGGACCGAGAGCCTATTGCCACGCCATCTATTTGCCGATACATTATATCGTTGTAAAATGAATTCAATCGATGTTGTGGCAAATTTTATTAATTCAATAAATATATTTTCAGGAATGGAAGGAGGTGATATCTGACTACGATATCAAAAATCAGTGCAGATATCTATGTCTCCAAAATAGGGATACACGTTGCTAATAAGAGCACATTAATTTATTGGCAACTATATAATTTCGCATAAAATTAGCAAACTGAAATGAATCTTTTAAGCAGTAGTTACTATAGTAATTCACTACTGGCTGTAAAATGTTGCAGATCCATTTTACAACTTTGTGTTGTTCAGACCCTATCATAGAAAGAATAGGCCTTAAAAGAATATCCGTTTTATGGATTTTAGGTAAGCCATACAGCCTGGGTCGGATGGAACCTGAGAGTCTGATCTCATTAGCTATGTCAGAAGGGATTACACCGCTTTTCACCCACTTTAGTAATTTCTTCTGAAATTTAGATTCTAAGGAAGCAGTTGAATCATAAGTATTAACAGGGCCTAATTTTATAAATTGTTCAGTGTCATCGAGAATCACTGACATTTTATCAACATAATCATGATGATTTAGTACCACCACTTCCGAGCCCTTATCCGATCTAGTTATTACTAGAGATTTATTATTTCGCAGTCTTAATGACTGCAAAGTGTTCTTTGCGCCATTTAAACTATGAATGGGATACTGGTGTACTCGCATAACTATGAACCAGGTCATTTAATCTTGCTTTTAGGTCCCTTACCATGGTTTCACAGACAGGTGTAAGCCTCATTGCCTGAGCATTTAGTATTTCGAAGTCTGAAAATACTTCTCACGATTAATACCAGAAGGTGGAATATACAAAATTCTAAACCGTGATCTAGTACTAACAACTCAGCAGGAGACAGCTTCCGCGAGGACAAATGAAGGACATTTTTACCTGTATTTGAATTTGTTGACACCCCAAACTTTTATAAATTAAATTTTGCAATTTGTTATGAAATTGAAGCGTAAGATTTTTACGACACCGCTCTTGTAATATTGCAACCTTCCGCGAAAAACGCCATTTATCACAGCACGAAAGAACACTCACTATCTCCCTCCATAATTGGGTATAATTTGTTCTAAATGTTTCTAGATAAAACGCTAATTTATCCCAAAAATTTTGAATAAATGCATTCTGTATTTTATGTCCTAGTTGTAATTTCGCTTTTTTATTTGGAATAAAATAAACGAAGGACAGACATTAATTCTAACGCAAGACTGTAGACATAATATGGTTTCTTGCGTTGACCTTATTTTACTTTTTACCAAGAGAATAAAGTTTAATTTCTTAATTAAACTCGGATTGTACCGAGTTTCAGTTATTTCATTTTTTGTTGGGGGGGGGGTACAAACTTTATTAGAGCTATGAAAAAGGAGGAGACTGATTTATTTTATCCATGATAAAAAGAAGAACGGGGGCAAAATATTTAACGAAGGAAAAAAATAAATAAATAATGAGGTAGAGTCGGCCGATCAGGTTTCGCACTCACTTTATATATATATATATATATATATATATATATATATATATATATATATATATATATATAAATATATATATATACATAAATATATATATATACATAAATATATATATATATATATAGTAAGTTATAAAATATATATGGCAATTAAGCTACACAGAATATTCCGCGTTTCAGCCACACTAGGGTCAATCAGGCTTAAGACTGATGAATCCTAGTGTGGATGAAACGCGGAATATTTTGTGTAGCATAATTGCCATATATATTTTATAACTTACAACCTAGATCTACCTACTTAAAGTAGAAGTAAATACTTAAAGTTTACGCATAAATTTATACTTTCGTATGTTAATTTATGTGATTAAATTTAGTAATTATATATATATATATATATATATATATATATATATATATATGCACATAAAATTATGAACAGTACATAGGGCCCGAGTACAGCCGGGCTGAACTGCTAATACAGAGTGACCCACAAAAAAAACGTGTCCCAACTCTAATTAGGCTCCGTTCCTTAGTGTTTTGTCCGAATGAAATGAAACTTTGGTCATAACTAGTTTATTATATTCAAAACATCACATTAAAACACTAGGGTCTTTGGCCTTTTTTTCTCCGTTCTACAGCATATGTTCTAGATGGCCCCCATTTAGCGTTTTTTTTTGGGGGGGGGTCATCCTATATATATATATATATATATATATATATATATATATATATATAGAGAGAGAGAGAGAGAGAGAGAGAGAGAGATGGTGTTAACGAGGGATAAGCGAAGAAACTCTATCCATTCTAGTCATTCAATTCATTTGCATCGTTAACAGCATCTGTTACAAACAAACATTCAAAAATAATTCAGCCGTGAAAATACAACGTACGTTTTAATCGCACAGCAAAAGCTAAATCCAACGCATTGTCGGAAACAACCGATAAGCAACTTTTTCTTTTTTTTCTGCCCCCCCCCTTTTCTTTTTAAATTCCGAAATTTCTTTGTTATTCACATTTTTCTTTTTCATGCATTGCCTGTGTTTATGGTTTGGAGAAAACGGTAGTCCAATGCCCGCGGTCACAATACTTTTCCGCATTTTAAACAAACGTAAATGGTTTGCTAGCTTATCTCTTGTTCATCTTCATCATTTTAATGTTCATAATTTTGTTTGTTTGCTTTGGCCTATAATATATATATTTTTTCTACACGGTAAACTATTCAAATCTGATCTAATGCATTTTCCCTCATGACAGTATATCTGAAATGTTCAATAACCCCCCCACACACACACACATATATATATATATGTATATATATATATATATATATATATATGTATATATATATATATATATATATATATATATATATATATATATATATATTAAGAAAGAGAGAGTGGGAAGTATCTCCTTTAAGAGCATATGCAGGCCATATTTTAATAGTGTTAAGTATAAATATATAACTACTAAAATCTGTACCCGGCGTTACCCGGTATTAAATGTAGCGTTACATTCCTTAAAAAATGAATTAAATAAAACGGAACTAAACTGAGACATGTACATGCGAGCATTATGTTTTTCTAAACAGTTCACTTCTTGTCAGGAAAAAAATACTCGAGCTGAGATCGAAACCAAAACTAAAGGAAGGTAGTCAAATACCATAACCATTAGGCCAGCTTCACACGTTCTTTAAAAAGTATTTTAACCTACTTATTCGTAACATAATGTGAACGATACAAGCATGCGCAGTCGTGAAAATTTTGACAAACACATACAATTCCGATTAGCCCCCAAGTACCAATTTTTCTAATTTTGACAACTTAGAAGCCCTTTTTCTTGGAGGAAAAAAAAAGGAACAAAATGTTTTCCACGTATCTGAACACCCTATATAACAAATTTCAAGTCTGTAGATCAAAGTTCGTTTAGTATATAGGTTGCAAAATATATTCACACATAGATTTTAACTTTTATAGATATATAGGTATATATAAATGTTATCTTTTCTGTTGGTTTGTCTGAAGATCGGTTTCTATCAAAATCTTCTTTCTATTTTTGGTCTACAGATTTGAAACTTGATATATAGGATATTTGGATTTGAGGAACGAATTCGATGTGGTTTTTAGCCGGTAAAAAATATAACTGCTAAGGCATCAAAACAAAATAAAATTGAAACTTGGCAGGCACAAGTAGACTTAAAGTTCTTTCGTACGCATGCGCAAATATTCATTTACACGATAAAGGCGGTTAAATTTTATCGTTTTCTTATTCATCTGACGATAGCTCAAACAGTAACAATTAAAGTTCGAACGAAAAATGTCGTGCGTCTATTAATTGTCGCTCAAAGGATTAAACTAGACATGCATGAACTAGGATATTTCGCTTAGTTCCTTAATGTTTTATTTGAGAGGATTTACTCACAAAGAGAGAGAGACAGACAGAGAGAAAGAGAGAGACAGAAAGAGAGAGGGAGAGATCACATAACTGAAATGATTTCTATCCTAACTTCGTTTTCTAAGATTGGGCGGCGCAGACGGACAGAGGCATCGGTAATATTCGTTGAGATTATCAATTTTCTACATTATTGGCGTGTCGCATTCGTAGGACTTCCTGGCGAGAACTGATTATAAAATCTTTGTTTCTCTTGCTCTAAAACATGACTCATTTAGAATGTTTCGTCTACGGAATTGTACCTATACCTAATGATTCAACACGGTTCTGTTCACAGATAAGTTAGCATGACATGCACTATGAATTGACCTTCGTCAAAATTCACACTAATTAACTTGATCCCTACTTAGCTTTATGTAATATCTAATGGATTAACTGTGTTATAGTATATCTTTCTTATAGTCTTGGTCCTAGATATAACCTTAAACTATATCCGATGGTGAAGCCCCAGCTTGCGGGCTTTGAGGAGTGTGGAGCCACTCTTTAATTGACATTGCTTCCAGGTCCACTCTAACCTGGAGTGGTAGTACTTGTTAGGCTCCCAACTATGGTTAAATAGAAACCGACTTGAAAAAAATATTCTATTAATTTTTTTTCTTCAAAATCACTGGATTCGGCATTAAATAACCTAAAAAGAGTTGATATACCGTAAAACAAAAAAAAAAACCAATCGTCTAGTCTTCTGTTATTGGATTCAAGGACAAGAATTCATCTAGTCTAGTGAAGTATCTATCTTAATGTTTTTAATGTTGACAGCAACATCAGAAGAAGGTGTACCGTCTTTCGTATAAGCCAGTGTCGGGTACTCATACCTAAGGTAACTTTTTTCGGTGTTATTTTAAATATTTAATCAGGGTTTATTGTATAGGGAAGTGTCCTCGCGCCAGATTGTTCTGGCGGACCCCTGTCTAAAGAAACCTCTGACACTCGAATACAGTATTTAGTTGGGAGTCACGTTCCTTGATTCATTTTATTTCAGTTGAACTTCTCAGAACCCAAGCGACCTTTGATCTCTACATGAGATACATGCATATTAGAATATTCCATTGAAGTTCTCCTTTATATCCTAACACTGAGTTAGTAAAGAAGTTAAGAATATAAAATTTCTATCCACTTATTTAAATGTGCTATTGTATATCTTTCTTGTGGTTTCCTCGTCTTACCAGATCCAAAAACAAGAATTCATCTAGTCTGGTGGAATCTTTATTTTCCTCTTGTTATTTGAGTTAACATCAATAGGAGAAGGTGCATCATTCCTCGTAAAAGCTAGTTAGTCATACCGAGATCTTATTTGTTTTGTTTTTTAATAAAGGAGTGACCACTTATCAAGGCCCATGGGGCCACTCGATGATAAGGATTAATAAATGTAGTGGTCAATGGGACAGTGACTTAGTAATTGTTAGTACTGGAAATTTGGTAAATTGGATTACTTAAGGGAAACGGCTCATAATGAACTTGTTTACGTTGGACTTGAAGACGATCCTATTGTAGTTAGCCGGAATGCAGGCAAATGGAAGAGAGTTCCACATGTGAGAAAAAAGCTTTGGAATCTACGTTAAGCTTTAGGCACGGATAAAGAGTGAAGAAAGTTATTGATAGTTTTTCAGCTAGACGAGTGTGTCTCGTGAAAGTTTGGCGAGGGGGGATGCCAAAGATTGAAGCTCAGTCGAGCACTTGCCATGTGATTTTGTAGGGAAAAGTATCCTCATGCAAAGTTGTTCTGGCACACCCCTATACAAAGATACCTTAGACACTTGAAAATAGTGTCTAGTAGGGTTAGGGTTCTCTTCCATTCTAATTCAAGTCTCTCCAGTAGGCATTCAAGTTCTCTCCCATTTTTATTCAAATTATCTTCCGTTCTCATTCAAGTTTTCTCCAGTACACATTCCGTGCGTGAAAACGAAAATCAGTTTGAAACCAGATTACTCGATCTTGTTTCAATAAATCAAAATATTTATGTAAATCCAAGATTTTCGGATTAACAAGCTTCAATTATATAGAGACATTTTTCTGTCTTTTTTTTTATCGCCTAGATTTTACGATATCGTCGCCAAAGCTACCTGGCTTCTCCCGATGTTGTTTGCAAAACTTTTTTTTTAATGATTGGATAGGTGTGGCGGGAATGCTGGCACGTGTGGATGAATAATGAATACAATAAAATTACATTAGTAGCATCGGCTAATGAAACATCGGAAAATCAGATAGAAGCAGATGACACAATGTGAGATTAAAAAATAATAAAAAACATTCATCTAATTCCGGTTCTTTCGGATTAACTTGCTTTCTTCATACAGACAATTTCTTCTATTTTTTATTCCTGTTTTTGTTTGTTTGTTTGTTTGTTTTTTTCTCATTATAGAGATTTTACGACCGAACAACACCGGAAGAAATCGAATATCTTTGGCAGCGTGATGCTTTTTCGTATTACGTCTTCTCCTCTGCATGTTGGTAGCATTGTGGAAACATGTAGCAGGGAGGGAATTTCAAAGACAAGCGATTCGGGCAAAGACGTTATTAGATCATGAAAGCTTTGCTGCATGTATAGTGAAGAGGTGGAATTTTGCTGTTTGTTGCGTTGATCAGGAGTATTTAGGGCATAAAACAAGCAGATGTGCAACACTGCAGTGATGAGACATCGGCTGACGCTTAGAAGATAGTCTGGAACGTATTAGGTTAGAGACTTCTTTATAAACCCTGAGAGACTAGTGGCTGCTCCAGCAGCCCAAATTTAAGAACGCTAAACACTGTATAAGCAAACAATTTTTGTGTATAACTATAAGATAATGGACGGTATGGGGTATTTTAGGCTCTGTATAAGAATGTGAATGCTAAGCTGAGAACTTTGAATGTTGGAGTTTCAAGTAGAATGCTATCAACCATAACTGTCAATGGTTGGAAAGATTTCGTGTAAAAAAGCTTTGTCTTGATGGCATTAAATAAATAATAATATAATATATACTAAATTCTGTCACTGCCTTAAATATGCGTGCGTTCGATTTGCATTCATTTTGAGAATAGAGCACGTTGTCATTAAAATAAGAAACAATATATACCCTGCGTCGAAGGAGAATGGTAAGTAAAGTATAAGTAACTAACCAAGTGTTATAAGTATTGTGAGGCTGAAACTTGGATGCATCATAGATTTTCCAGTACTATATTACAATATGAGATAACATTCTCAGGGGACAGTATCGTAATACTGTAGAATCTATGCATAATCACGTTGACACACCGGTTTCCACTGGATATCCGAAGTTAAGCAACGTAGAACCTGGTGACCATTTGGGATTACCAGGTGCTGTATGTTCTCTTTGCTTATCTCAGCATTGTTTCCAGTCGTCCTGGTCTTCTGCTTGCCACTTGACTCAAACAGTGCCGATTCAGGAGAGGCGTGGTTAGCGATTGCGTTACCCTTGTCTCACAATTACACGCGCTGCTACCCCTAATGGGTATCCTTTACCTTTCAAGACTGAACGGAAGTATGGATGGGCTGTAGAATCAGAAAAGAGGTCATAATAGGGGTCAAAGTTAAAAAATAATTGACCGTTATTTTTTGTTGTTTTTTGCTCAACATACACCACCAAACAGCCGGGCAACGCCGGGCTGAAATGCTAGTCATACTATGATGTAAACATTTGTTAAAAACTAAGAAAATATAGTAAACATGTACGATATTAAATCAGGGTGGTGGTAAATTTAGGAGAGGACATTATTATTGTTTCACTCACTACAAGTTGTCTCACAAGCCATCATCAGTGATCGCTCACTGGCAGTAACCTGTGGTATTCGCTGTAGACCGCGTGACAACAGGTCTCCCCAGATTTCCAATGTTCTCCACTTCTTGACAACTCCTGCAGACGATTGCACGTTATCGCAACAGCCGTTTGCCATTGATTTCTCGTTGGCATCGGCCATTGGTGTTTCCTGGGATGTGTGTGACAAAATTCCTCCCCAAGGTACTAGATTTTAACGGCACACTTCCAGTGGAGTTCTTATTAGTACTCTCCCACCTCGGACTTTCCATCCTCCCTGACTCTTCACAACTAGTTGGTGTGGCGCCAGTTGATGTCATCTACAGTTTTTTTTTTATTTGTTCTAAATGGGTTTTAATTAAATGTCTTCACCCTGGGGTTTTCCTTCACTTTCCTCGTTTCTGATACACTTTTTTTGTAATGGATCATGCATTTTATTTTTTGATTTATTGATTTTTAATTAAAATTGATTCATACTTTTATTTCGTGATTGTTTTTATTTTATTTTCATTTTGTTTTTATTTATTTTTATTATATTTTCCACACTAATATTTTTATTTTTCGTTATATTTATTGTTTTATACGCATTCAAATAATGCTTTTTGCCTTTTTTTGCCTCAAATAGTACCTTCAAAAAAAGTTTGTGGTTAAATAAACCAAGGAAACCTTTTGTGTATGCGCTTTTTAGGGAGCAACTATTAAATCAAAACCCGTTTACGCAGGATCCACATTTCCCGTGAAGTCCCTTTTTTTTTTAAATATTGTTGTTATAATAATAATATAGGGTGACCAAAAAAACGAGGTCCAACTCTAATTAGGCCCTGTTTCTTAGTGTTTTGTCCGAATCAAATGAAACTTTGGTCATAACTAGTTTATTATATTCAGAATATCACATCAAAACACTAGGGTCTTTGGCCTTTTTTCTCCGTACTCCAGCATATGTTCTAGATGGCCTCCATTTAGTTCTATGCATTTCTTGAGATGCAGCACCAAGTTGGCCATGACGTTCTTACAGACCGAATTAGTAATGGCTCTCATCTCCTCCCTGATGGCTTCCTTGAGTTCCGTGATGGTTTTGGGTTTCCCTGCGTAGACTCTGTCCTTAAGATAGCCCCAAAGAAAAAAATCTGGGGGGGGGGGCTTAGGTCCGGGCTATGGGGTGCCCACTCCGAATCAGTCTTGAGACTGATCACTCGGCCTTCGAAGTTCTCTTTCAGCCAATCTCGAGACAGGTTTGAGGTGTGAGAACTTGCTCCATCCTGTTAGAACCAGAACTTGTTTATGAGCGATGGGAAGATGGTCTGGAGCTCACTCTTGAAGGTTTTGAGGATCTCCACATACCGCTCCTTGGAGACTGTCACTGCTGCACCAGATTCTTCGATGAAGATTCGTCCGATGATGCCTTTGGCCGAGATTGCAGCCCACACCGTGCACTTAGGAGAGTGCAGGGGCTTGGTGGCTACATCATTGTGTCTAGAGAACCCTCATAAGACATTTGTCCTGGAGTTCGCCTTTCCATCAAGATGGAAGTGGGTTTCATCTGAAGTCTAAAGGAGGTTAAGGAAACTTGGTGTCTCCTCGATCTTCTCGAGCATCTTGACTGCCATAGCCCACCTCTGCTTCTTGTCTGAGGCTGTAAGGGTCTGCAGCGTCTGTATTCTATATGGATAAACCCTGATATCGTTCACAGCACTCTCCTGCAAGTCTCAAGGGACATACCGAGGGACTGACTTCACTTACGCACAGAGCGTTTCGGACTCTGTTGGAGAGACTCTCTCACTCTTTCGACCAGCTCGGCTGTTTGCTTCTTGGGACTTCCCGAGTGGCTTGGACGGTTGTCTCTGGCAGCGTTGAAGTCTCTACGGTCCCATACTTCTCGAAGTATGGGTCCGTTCCGAATTCTGCTTTTGGATGGAGCCTTTTCACATTCGAACTGACGCATCAAACTGTCCTGGGTTTTCTAAAACGAGCCTGTCCTGTAGTAAAATTTAACACAGTGTATTCTTTGTCCCAGCTCCCACTGCCATGTCCTGTAAAATAAGGGCAATCGGTGAATAAATAATGGAGATATCACATAAAGTGTACACGAGGCCCGTTTTGTTTAAACAATAATAATAATAATAATAATAATAATAATAATAATAATAATAATAATAATGGTGCTCGTGCAGTATATGCACCGTGCTATATTAAGACAGGATTTTCAAGTTAAATTATATTTTTATGGTATCTATTTTTTTCTTTACATTGTTAGGTGAAAGTGCAGAATAGTTAGAAAGCTCTCCTCTTCTGTTAAGAATGACTTTCCAAATAAAGTTATTATTTCAGCACGGTGCGTACAGCATTTATTTATAAGATAAAACACTAAAATTTAATGTACTTTTTATTTTTAGTTCATATCAAAACTTTAATTAAAACTGATTAGTTAATGAATTTTTAAGATAATTTTATGTTCGTATGTCTCTGGAGAGAATTTCCTATTTCATTTACCATTTCAGTCATGGAAATTATTTACAGATAAAATGTAATAAAGCAAACAAAACTTCAGTTTTAAATATATTTCAAATTAATAAATTACGCCCGGTGCTAAAATATTGAATTATGCGGTCGTCTTAACAAAAAAAAAAAAAAAAAAAAAAAACACACAACAAAAATAAAAGAAAAACTGTCGGAAAAAATGCTTCTAACTTTAAAATATTTGGAAATGCCCAATGAAAAGTTTTTATTTATCATTTAAAGAACGGACTGAAAGATATTCTCATATAAAAATTGTTTGTTTAGCAGTTTAAAGAATTAATGAACTTAAATATTCGACCCCCTTCGATAGAAATAAAAGTTCCTTCGATAGACATGAAACAAGTTCACTTACCGTTATATTTTGTTGGATTAAAATTATCCCAATGTGCAATTATGATAATTGTAATAATAAGCTAAATCGAGAATTGTTTTTTTTCTCTTTAGGAGAAAAAAAAACACATAATTTCAACAGACACAAATATAAGGTAACGAAAAATATTTTTTATGACCACGTGGTTGAACACGGGAAGCTTTAGGCACCTTCGTGTCTTTACCTATATGTTGATCTGCTAATGACGTCATGCGGTCATGTTCATTGGCCTGTACTTACTCTCGGTAGCCTCGGTAAAACCCATCCACGATACATGCAGTCAAACAACTGTTGATAAATCAGCCACTAGGAGTTAGGGTTACTCTACTACCAGTCAATGACCGCAATCATAAAAAAATCTTTTTTTTTACAAGGAATCACCACTTATTAAGATCCAAAGGCCACTCGAGAATAAGGATTAAGAGTGTACAGTAGTCAATTGAACAATATAATAATTGTTAGTAATGGAAATTCGGTAAATTGGTTAACTTAAGTGGAACGGCTCATCAAGAATTGTTTACATTGGACTGGAAAGATGGAAAACGGAATACAGTTCCACAGGCGTGCATGTCTAAGAAAGAAACTTTTTTCATGGAATTGAGGTTTAGGTTTAGACACAGATAAAGAGCGGGAGAAATTATTGAGAGTGTTTTCAGCTAGACGAGTGTTTCTCGTGAAACTTTGGCGAGGGGGACCATAGATTAAAGCTCAGTAAAGCAGTTGACATGAAAATAACGATAAAGCAGATACAAACTCGCAACATCTCTTCTGTGACATAGAGGTTGCAGAGAAGAGAAAAAGACATTTCCTATGAGGCTACAAAGTCTATTTTGAACTCTATCAAGGCAGGATAAGTCCTGTCTACCAGCTTCTGCTCAAATATGGCAACAGTACTCCATCCTTAGACGTACCTACCTCTTATATAGATAGGGAATTGCATGAGCAGTGAGATATCTACTGGATCGATAGAAGGATCCCACCATTTTTCCAGCGGCCTTGGCAACAGATTGAATGTACGTGTTCCATTTCAGATCAGGAGTAAAAGTCAATCCCAGAAGCTTGTTAAAACATGAGGCCTCCCCAAGACGAGAGCGATTCATTTCAATTGATGCCAAATGGGGATGCTATGAACTCAAGAAGCTAAATCACTTTTCTATCCATAACTTTTAAAGTCTACAAACATCTGTGTATTGAAAACGTTTGTTTTATTTTTTCCTTATTCCAGCTTTGACTTTAATCTTGAATATTTGTCTCGTTTTCTTTTTATTTATCTTTTTTCCTATATCTTTTAGTCAAATATAATATTATTATCCAATACTTTTTTCCTATATTTAAAGCGAGAAAAAAGTCTCCTATGAAATTGAAGATTTCCACAAATTATACCTGCATATTATCTGAACTCAAAAACACGCGGCTTTTTTCTCTCTCTAAAGTATGCATTACTTCTAGCTAGTCTAAACTTAATATGTAACCCTCAAGGTATTATTTCTTAACAAATTTTTTAAACGAGTTAAAATAACCAGACTTTCCAATTTGATAAAAAGTTCCATTATAGCATAGTTATTACATTCTAGCTCCAGGTAGATAAAGGCAAAAGTATCCATGCATTAATATGGGAAGGGAGACTATTTTCAAGTACTATCCTAAACTGGAATTGGGCAACGGACTTATAAAGTAGATATTGATAAGTCCGTCTCATCTTTTTTTTAATGGAAACTAGATAATGCATGTGGATGTGTTATCGGCAGCTCCAGTAACTCTTGCTTCTCCTTTTTTGTCTTTCAATGCTCTTTTCCAATGAATGATTTTTCTGACAAAGGGTGAAGAAAAAGCTGCTTTCCAGGTCGGTAGTACTTTGTGAACAGTAGTCTGAGAAGTCGGAAAACTTCTGTTTCTATGTCTATCCTTGTGGTCATGTCACTAGTAAGGGTGCTTGAGGTAAACGTTTCATCTGGGCTGACGTTATCCGCCTGATAGTCAGGGACCCGAACCTTGGTTAATCACTAAGGAGGCTTCCTATCAGCAGGTGCAAAGTACCGGGACTGCTGTATTGCCATTTGGTGAATGGATTCTGGAACATACCGTAGTTTTTGGTAGGGCATCTTGATGCCATACTAGTGGGTAATTGTTACGGCTTTTCCTTATGTGCTACAAAAAAATTTCTTGTCTTTTTGTCTCTTACTTTCTTTCTCTGTCCTGCTCTAACCAAGTCTATCGACCTGTTCCACAAATCCCAAAACCTCAACATGACAAATCTAAAAAAAAAAAACACGAATAAACCTAGAACCACATCTTCCAACGTAGACCACTACTACCAGGTCTCCTTCTCCAACATCATGGGTCTACGTTCCAAAATTCCAGAGCTTGAAACACAATTATAGGAGACGAAACCAGACATATTTTTTCTAAGTGAAACTGGCATAGGGCCGACCACTTCCCTAGATGAGTTCATAATTAAAGGATACTCTAACTTAACATCTAAATCTGACCCCCAAGATCGCCATAGGCATGGAATATGTGCCTACATTAAAGATGGCTTTCCATGTGGTAGGGATATCTCCAGAGAAGACCCTAATTTACCTTATATGTGCTTCCAGGTTGCATTAGCTTACACCACTGAATTTATATTTGCCCTCTATCGCCCCTACAGCAGTAGGGTTACTATCTTTAAGAGCATATCTGAGAAAATTGACCAAATCCTGTCTGCTCATCCTTCAGCTAACATTCACATTTGCGGTGACTTCAATGTCCATAATGTGGAATGGCTTACCCACTCAAATAAAATCGATGACGAGGGGAGATTCTGTTATGATTTTGCCATTGCCTATGACCTCACTCAGATTGTTCACGAACCCACCCGTGTGCCCGATACTACCGGTTAGTTTGCAAGCCTTCTAGACCTCTTCCTCACAAATTCCCCTGAGCTGTGTTCATGTTCCGTTCTATCTTCTCTGGGATCCTCCGACCACTCTATTGTAGCAGTTAAGATAAAAATGAAATGTAATAAATCCTCAGACATACCTCTCCACCGTACTGTATATCGATACTCTATGGCTGACTGGGATAGTTTCTGTACATTCATATCTGATCTACCTCTGCATTCCACGTTTAAAAAGAATGTGTCCTCTATAGTATCAGACCTAACCGAATGGTTAATTATAGGCATAGACCGATTCATACCAACCAAAAATTCAACAAAAAGTTAACAGCCAGACATGGCTCTCCCCAGAATGTGCTGCTGTCATCGCGCACAGAAATCACTTTTTCCATAGCTACCAACGTAATAGATATACTGAGACTAAAACTGCTTTCAGGACTGCCAACAACCACTGTAAAAGAGTAATAAAACATGCAAGAGAGCTATATGCTCAGTATGTTAAATCCAAAGTAGCTGAGCAGCGGTTTGGTTCCCACCAGTTTTGGCAAATAGCAAACAGGATCCTGAACAGAAGCGTGCGTTCTATTCCAACCATCATTAATAAACCTGAGATCATCTCGTCAGCATCAGACAAGGCCACACTATTTGCCAAGAACTTTGCAGCTAATTCTACCCTATACGACGAAGGCCATCACCTCCCTGTATTCCCTCCTAGAACAGACAACATGCTATGCAACATACAAATATCTGTGCGTGAGGGCGTCATGCTAATCAAGAACCTTGATTCCAGTAAAGCCACTGGACCTGACGGCATTCCAGTTATAGTGCTGAAAAAGCTCCAACCAGAACTTACCCCCATGCTTACAAAACTGTTTCAGTGTTGCTTTAAGGAGAATTGCTTTCCAACACCCCGGAAAACCTTATCAGTATGCCCTGTATTTAAGAATTCAGGTGAAAAGTCATCTACGTCTCAGTACTGACCAATAAGTCTCCTGTGTTTCATGAGTAAGTTGTTGGAATCCATATTAAATAAAGAAGTAGTAAACCACCTCAGCAGAAACAACATTCTTAGTGACATGCAATATCGTTTCCGCTCTGTAAGACCTACAGCAGATGTGCTAACGGTTATATCTCATAGGATTAGTGAATCTCCTGAGAAAAGCTTCCTTTCTAGGGCAATTGCTCTTGACATATCGAAGGCTTTCGATAAGGTATGGCATAGGGCCTACTTCACAAGATTTCCAGCTACGGTATATCTGGTAATGTTTTCTCAATCATTAAATCATTTCTCTCCGCTAGGTTCATAAGAGTAGTGGTTGATGGGCAGAAAACAGAAACCCAAAGTATCAATGCTGGAGTCCCTCAGGGGTCCATCCTGGGCCCAACTCTCTTCCTGATCTACATCAATGATCTCCCAAAACACATACTTAAATCCTTCGTTGACATCTATGCTGATGACACGACCATCTATCGCAGCACATCAAAGGCCGTAAATGACAAGGTTCTCTCTAATTCTCCCTCTTCTGATATTGAGCATGTGGTACAATGGGGGAAGAGGTAGCTGGTTACTTTTAATGCATCCAAAACCAAGCGTCTATCTTTACATCATCAACGCTCTGATCCCAATCTGGCATCAATTGAAATGGATGGCTCTCGTCTTGGGGAGGCTCCATGTTTTGACAAGCTTTTGGGTTTGAACTTTACTCCTTATCTTAAATGGAACACGTACATCAGGCATGTTGCCAAGGACGCTGGGAAAATTGTGGGATCCTTCTACCGCTCCAGAAGATATCTCACTACTGATGCAATTCTCTATCTGTATAAAAGCCAAGTACGTCCAAGGATGGAGTACTGCTGCCACATCTGGGCAGGAGCGGAGCTGCTAAAAACAGTCTGTCCTGCCTTGACAGAATACAAAATAGACTTCGTAGCTTAGTGGGGGATGCCCTTTTCTCTTCCCTGCAGCCTCTCTCCCACAAAAGAGATGTTGCGAGCCTGTCTTTGTTTTATCGTTATTTCCATGGCAAGTGCTCGTCTGAGCTCCAATCTCTCTAAACCCCCCCCCGCCAATCTTTCACGAGAAACACCCGTCTGGCTGAAAGTACTGTCAATAATTTTCCTCACTCTTTATCTGTGTCTAAATCAAAACGTAGATTCCATGAGCAGAGGTTTTTTTTTTCTTAGAGTAGAACACGATACCACGGAGTTGCAACCTGGCTGATTATAACATTGTTGCTCTCAAGTCCACTGGCATTGATGAGCGATGACTTTATGATGTCAACAACCCTGAAAGTGAAATTAGATGACAAGCAATATCCTCAAGTTTCCTAGAAAAGGGGAATAGAGATAAAGGGACAGCGTTTATTACTTTAGTCAGGGGACTAGGTCAAGCTTCTACTTTTTCTATTTCCTCTTTTGTATGAGTTTTTAATCTCTCGCGTTCCCTACCAAACCACTTTATCAATTTTCAGTCTACAGACTCGAAATTTTACATGGGGGTATTGAGATTTTGGAAAATCTTTTAATCGGTTTTCAGTCAGAAATTTAGCTGTCAAGAGGTCAAAGTTCAACGAGTTGATCTTTGAAAATTCTCCCAAGCTCCTCCACCAATTTTAGCCCTAAACACTTGAATTTTAGATGCCTGTTACTTGGACATGGATCTAACTTTTTAATCTGATTGGATCCTTGAACAATAATTGTTAAGGGGTCAAAATTGGGGTGAAAGTTTTTCAAAATTTGACCTCTGCGGTCTTTACCAAATTATCAAGCAAAGTTTTTGTCTAAGCATTTGAAATTTTACATAAAGTGCAATCAAGCTTTTTTATCGATTTTTGGCCGAACACTTGGCTGTCAAGGGCTCAAAGTTGAAAAGATTTTTCCTTTGCAGTCTCTAACAAACTATTCAGCCAATTTTGCGTCTAAACATTTGAAATTTTACATAAAGGGTATTCAGACATGCAGCAAGCTTTTTAATCAGTTTTTGGGCGAGGATTGGGCTGCCAAGACATCAAAGTTGAAGGAGTTGACTTTTGCAGACTCTACCAAATTCCTACGACAATCTTGGATCTAAACACTTGAAATTTTAGATGTAGGTTACCGGAACATGAATCAAACTTTTTAATATATATATATATATATATATATATATATATATATATATATATATATAATGGTTAAAAGTGCATAGGGCCCGAGCAAAGTCGGGCTGAATTGGTAGTGATTTAAAAAGTAAAACATTAAATAAATGAATCGTGCGTCACCATCGAAAACGGAAACGAAATTTTTAGCTTACGATTTACTTTTTTCCTTTGACGTTACTGCCTGAGCTATGAAGACATGTTTGCTGCAAGTCGTGTAACAGAAATAACATGAGTGCTTTTGTTATGGAATCTATTAATACATAAAACTCAATCAATGAATCACATAACAAAAACACACTCATGACATTTCTGTTACACAATCATATTTGAATTTTATTAATAGGTACATTTTTCCCAGAAAGCATATTAACTGTGCTCATG
>NC_136509.1:17244520-17299520 GCF_053919585.1 Euprymna scolopes | reverse complement strand
AAATAATTTGCTTCATCGCAACATTGGTTTTCACTGATATTAGGGTGGCAACAAGCCTCCCCAACGTCCCCGTCCTCTTTGCAGTCAGCCAGCGGGAGTCTTTCCATCCTCCTTAGCCCTCATCATTTGGTATGGTGCCCATTCATGGTCATACTAAAAAAAAGGAGGTGGGCAGTACCTTACATTTATACAGTTTCAGTTTTCATGGTTCCATATGATGTTCCGTTTCTATGTTTTGTGTGTGTAGTTCATATGTGGTGTTAGTCTCATATTCAATGGTTTTCCTTAATATTTCTACAGTTTTCATTATTGAAAATCATTATGTCTTCTCTGTCATCCCTCTGATTCCAATCTCTCTCCCATTCGTTTTAAAAAGATTTTCGGTATCGTTCCCAGTGCTTCTACTATTAATTATGTTCTCTTTACTTTTTCATTTTCCAGATCCCTTTGGGCTCTCTGGCCAGATCCGTGTATTTGCTCATCATCATCATCATCATCATCATCATCATCATCATCATCATCATCATTGTTAGTAGTAGTAGTAGTAGTAGTAGTAGTTGTATTGGTATTATCATTATTATCAGCATCATCATCTTTATATTAATAGGATAGCGTGTGTGTTATTAATTTATTTTTTTGTGTCACACTTACATCGGAGTGACTGTCGTTTAATTGTTGTGTTTCCATTTCTTGTAATAAATAATTTTACATAAAATTCTTAATAAGTTTGGTTTCGGTTTCAATTATGGCTGAAGGAGCTACACATGAATACAACGTAGGAAAATCAAGAACAGAATCAATAGAGAAAAAACGTAATATTAATTTAATGAAACGAAATATGCCTAAATAAAAACACACACACACACAAATATATATATATAATTATTTTTATGCCAACACACACGCACACAGCGTGCAAACATATATATATATATATATATATATATATATATATATATATATATATATATATATATATATATATATACTAGAAAAAGTGCCCGTCGTTGAATAGGTTCAAAAAAAAGCCTACAGAAAATGGATTCTGATTTATGAAAGTATGATAGGTTATGAAAAGGAAGGTTGTAAATATGGATTGAATTTGGAGGTATCAAAACCAAAGCAAAATATGATGAAAGTAAAAATAAATAGATAAACCTCATAATTTATTATACCATACCTGTTCACACTGAAACACTTATCACAATATTCTGTGGATCTATATTAAAAAAAACTTGTTAAACTTTGTGGAATATTTCCATTCTATGGAGATCAGGTGCGAACGAACACCCCATAATTTTATTATACCATATTTCTTCAAACTGAAACATAATTATCAAAGTATACTTACGCAGATAGATATGAAAAGTCTTTATTAAAGTTTGTGCCTATTTCCATTCTATGGAGGTCAGGCGCGAACGCAGACCCCACAATTTTATTATACCATCCCTATTTAAGTTAAAACATACTTATCAAAGTATTCTTATCTACATCTATATCAAAAACACTTGTAAACGTTTTTTTTTATTTTTTTCCCCATAATTTGTGGACCAGGCGCGAACGCAGGCTCCACAATTTTAATGAAGCACCGTTCTGCCAGATCAAACATACCCATTCCTGTGTCTCGATACACCTTCTATCATTATATGCAATCAATTTTTTTTTAAATAGTCAATCTTACAGGAGCCTATTCGTGACCACACACACACAAACACACACACATACACACACACATTCAGCTTTATATTATAGATTTATATATATATATATATATATATATTAATATATGTATATATTAATATATATATTAATATATATATGTTAATATATATATATATATGTTAATATATATATATATGTTAATATATATATATATATATATATATATATATATATATATATATATAAGTGTAATGATAAATTTGTTGCTCTAAAGAAAACAAACTACAGCTTTATTTTTAAACTTCTTTTTTTGACAAAATCAGGTTAGGTTACTTGATTATGTAGTAGAGTTTACATATATTTAATGTAGTCGCCTTCAGTCTCAATCATCACCTCGACAGGAGTCCGGAACTAGCAGCATGCCTTTTCCACAAGCACCGGCGGGAGCTCGGTGAAAACTCGGCGGATGGTGGCGATCAGGCTGGCTTTGAGGCTGGCTTTATTGTGGGAGGTCATGTTTGTAATGTTTCGACGTGTGATCAAACGAAGTAGTCTAGCGAGTTCAGGCCAGTGGAGGAGAGGGGCAAGGCCGAAAAGAGCATAAAGTCATAGCACTCTTTCTGAAGACAAGCCTTTGGACATGTGAGCCGGCTAGAGTCACCACATTAAGGGATCACCACATTCTTCAGCACATCCAGTTTAAAACCGACTTCCAATGTGTGAGGTGGCATGATGTGGCCCTCACTGGAAACTACATTAAAGACTATAACCGTGGCGTAAACTTTATTTTCATCACATTGGGCATGTCCATATTATTCGTAGCAATCTAGTGATGCATTTTGAGTTGTACAGCCGCATATCTCTGCTCGCGGTCGTTTAACATTGAATCATTTTCAGACATGATAGAAGGCTCCTATTGCTCTTGCGATTTGTACACAACTCTCTAACTAGTAGATGGTCGGCAACAAGAAAGGAAAGTGTGTTTTCATCAAACAGAAATGGAATTATGTCGTCTTTTCTTGGGCGACAATTTTATCGTTCCACTCTTATATATATGTATATATATATATATATATATATATATATATATATATATATATATATATATATATGCAGGCCGCAAAAAGAAAGTCCGCACTTGTAATTTTTTCTAAACCTGTCAATTTAAGCTAATTTTAATGTAACTGTTTAAGAAAACCATATCTCATTTGATTGGCCTTTTATTCTTCTATAATTTAACCTGTCTATATTTAACTTTTAATCGAAATATTCTCGGGCTCACGTCAATTAAAAAAAAATAACTTCAAATTGAGGAGGCAAAAAGAAACTCCGCACAATGGAAAATTGTTGTTTAAATGTTACTTTAGGACATTAATGCAACACAAATACAACAGGAACACAATGAACTAGTTAATATTTAGTAGCACAGCCCTTCTGCGATTTGACAGCCTGCAATCTCTTGGGAACTTGAATTAGACTGCAGCAATACTCCGGGGAAAGGGCATCCCACTTTTCTTTAATTTTTGTCCAAAGTTCTTCTAAATTTGAAATGTTATCATTGCCTAGCTGTTGCATGATGTAATGCCATACGTTTTCGATAGGATTGAGGTCTGGAGATTGTGTAGGCCAATCCATTTACGGAATATCATGCTCTTCCAGGAACCTCTTGACATTGCCAGATGTGTGAATGAAAGTATTATCCTTCAGGAAGATGGGTTTAGCATCCAAATTCCAACCAAAGTAGAGTAGAAAATGTTCAGTCAACATATTAATGTACTTGATCGAATTAATTCGACCTTGCAAACGAACTATAGGCCCTGGACGATTGGTACTAATAATACCCCACACCAAAACTGAACCTCCGTCACCTTGCAGCGTTGAAACTGTGCACCTAGGATTAAATTCTTTGGCTTTTCTCCCAACGGACGTACTGCCTGCCATCACTGCCTAGCCTATGGAACTTGCTTTCGTCGCTAAAAAGCACTTTTGACCAATATGAAGAGTCGTGACCTTTATTGCATCTGACGAAGTAAAGACGACGCTTTCTGTTCTTTACAGAAATCATTGGCTTGCATTTTGCAACATATCCTTGCAAATTAAATTCCTTTGACAGTAGAAACAAGGTTACACTGTTGGGGGGGCCGTTTCAAATCTGTTCCTTACGCTGCTGATCTTGATAGCATTGTCTTCCTTTTTAGAAGTAACTCTAGTACGACTGCCGGTGTTTTGGTGCTTTTGCACAGTCTTTCGGTTCACTTTCTCATCACATTTCAATCTGCGGTCGATTTTTCGATTGGATAAACCAGAAAGGTGGAGATTAATGAGCTGCTAAGAGAAAGTCGTGGCATACGGACTAAATGTTACGATTATAACCTGGAACAATTACGATTAGAGACGCTTTGTTGCCTGTTTGTGGATATTTAAAACTGATTTAGGGGCGATAATTTAAGCTTGTTTTAAGCGAATTTGTTGCTGCGGACTTTCTTTTTGCCTCCTCAATTTGAAGTTATTTTTTTAAATTGACGTGAACACGAGAATATTTCAATTACAAGTCAAATATGAACAGGTAAAATTATAGAGGAATTAAAGGCGAATCAAATGAGAGATAGATTGTTTAAAAAGTTGCATTAAATTTAGCTTAAATTTTCAATTTTTGAAAAATTTACAATTTCGGACTTTCTTTTTGCCGGCACTGTGTATATGCATAACTTTTATATGTGTATGTATACTGTTTATATATATATATAAAGAGTGTACATACATATATATATATATATATATATATATATATATATATATATAAAGAGTGTACATATATATATATAAATGTATGCATATATATATATATTTGTAGTCATCGACATACAGTTCTGTTTCGTTGTATCATAACTCATTAGTGCCGCTAGACTAGCATCTCTCCCAAGCCAAGGATTGAACCTAGAACCGTCGTGTTGACAGTCGGCAGTTCTCCCACTCAACCATGGAAGCGACGCCCGTAAATAACTCGTCGGAATGTCTATTTAAATAGACACCCACCACCACTTTTATAGTGCTCAAATCGCCTGTTTTTAAACAAACAAACAACGAGCTTCGCATTTTTTCAGCCAATTAATTAGCGGGTGAGATTATTTACGACAGTGCTCTACCCAAAGAGGTGGGCTTAAAATATATTTGTAGTCATCGACACACACACACACACACACACACACACACACACAAACATCAGTCAACTTTCTCTAACACTCACATTCAACGATGCGCAAACACGTGCACACTATCTCTCTGTTACTCACACGCAGTGCACCTACAAACTTATAAACAGATACGTGACACCACTCACAGACTCGCAAACACATATTCATATAACACGTATATAAACGCATTAACTGTAGCCCACTCTAAGACAACACACACAAACGTATGATTAAACAGGCGGCAACCAACGTAGACACAAACTGCATGAACACACACGTGGCGCTGCACGCACTCACAAGCATATATTCACACACACACACACACACACACACACACACACACACACATATATATATATATATATATATATATATATATATATATATATATATATATATATATATATATATATATAACTTAATTATTTTTAATTCAAATTTTGATATAATAAAATTCCGGCAATGTTCATATACCAATAAAATCGAATTCAAAATTAATTTACTCAATCATTTTAGATTCATCATTATCAGTTTTCATAATCGAACATGTATATAATATCTTCGCAACACCAAGACAACAAAATATAAAATGAAAACATCATACAATTGTTCTATAACTTTTTCTTCTCCAGTTTATTTCTTTAATTGATTTATTTCCCAAATACTTGTCTACACTTTCAAATGCTAGTTTCTATTTAGATGTTCCTCTATTCTTCCTCAATCTACCATTGTTTCGTATAAACTTTGTCTACATGTTACGAACTACTAAACAATTTTTGTTCTAACATGTTATTTCTTAAAAAAGGGCTTTAATTAAAAGGCTAATTTAAATAGTGAATATATATATATATATTTATATACATAAGAAACCTTCTACACGGATCAATAAACGTTGGTTAGTCCACATTAACTGTGTCTAATATTGGGGAAATCAAAATATTATATTGAGCACTTTCAAAAAATAAATTTTAGTTATTATTAGATTTAAACCATGTATATATATATATATATATATATATATATATATATAGAGAGAGAGAGAGAGAGAGAAAGAAAGAGAGAAAGAGAGAGAGAGAGAGAAGAGGAGTGATGCGAAAGGGAGACGAACACGCACCCACACATTATATATATATATATATATATATTTGCAATAAGTCATATATAATATTTCATGATAACAAAAATTGTTGGTGTTTAATGTTTGACAGCATGATTTTCACAAAATAATGTCATATAAATGTTGTATTATACTCAATTATATATATATATATATATATATATATATATATATATATATATATATATATATATATACACATTTATTTTTATTGCATATTTTGGAAATATGAATATATATATACGTATATATATATATATATATATATATATATATATATAGAGAGAGAGAGAGAGAGAGAGAGAACAAGAGAGAGAAATAGAGATTGAAAGGGGGATGGGGATATACTTTCACAATAGTATCGTAAAAGGAAACAATATCAACATTTCCCCTGTTAATATATTTATATGATTCTAGTGCCATTGAAGTGTGTAAGAAGTGGTTCGGGTTTTGCGTCATAGATTTCTGTCGCATTCTTTTCTCCAATTCCATTAACCGTAGCAGATGTTTCTGACAAATCGTAAAAGAAAACTCTTCGTTTATTCCCATGCTCGTTTCTTTTTTATCGAATGCATCAAATCTTACTTTTGTGTGCAGCATTTGCGAATGTGACTTGTTTTCGGAAAGTCAGCCTCAACGAGTTGTTTATCCTCAAATTCTCGTTGGATTACCTCAAGAAAAAGCAGTTGGAAGACACAGAAGTTTTATTCAACTCGATTTTCATTTTAAATCGCTAACGAATGGAGTAGGAGAGGCATAGAAAGAGAAATAGAGAGAGATAGAGAGATAGAGAGAGATATATTTAACATATATTTAATTACACAATCTATAATATAAATCTCACCTGTCTGCTAAAATGTATGTACAAATATAAGAATGTATGTATGTATGTGTGTATGTGTCGCAAAACTTTCGACAGAGGCGACATATTTTCACGAGATCGGAATCATTTTTAAGTGTGACCCTTCGGACGACAAATATCCAATAATTGGCCAAAAACATTAATTCCTTTATCCTACACTGGGCAGCTTTCTACGGGGAGGGGTCGTTTTTTCGCCGATATTTTCGAAAGTAATCTCCTCATTTCGATTGACTAGCCTTAATTTAAACCTACGTTAATTCAGTTTGGCGATAGGTGCAACAGCTAACGCGTCACTTTTTTTTTGCGTTCTTTACCTCCTTCGCAGTACGGGTTCGAACCTGCCTGCTTATTAGCACTTTTTTTTCCTTTTGCGCTCGCAATTTTCCTTTCTTTTTTCTTTTTTTTTTTTGATCAACCAACACCCTTACACACACCTCCACTTTCTTTTCCACCTTTGCGTAACGGATTCGAGCCTGCCGGTCTATTACAGCTCTTTTTTTTTTTTTTTTGCTTAATACATACCTACAAACACCCGGGCAACACCGGATACCCAGGCTATTTGAATGTACTAGTGTAAATCATTCTCACTATATAGATGTATTTCAATACAAGTTCATATATTATTAAAAAATTATTTGGACAGTTTGTCTCTACATATAAAAATATCTGGTGTTACTAGATCTGGCTGTCTGAAGATCTCGGTTCCATGACTTAAAATGCACGAAACATTGATGTTATGCTTTTTTTCTATTCCATTTGCAAAATTTAATCAATTTCTGCAAAAGCAATTTTCCTTTACAAAACAACCAAACCAAGAACTGTGAATAAATATTGGACAGTATAAATACACTAAAATCAGAAAACCGTTGTTTTTGTTTTCCTAAAAAGTTTGTATTCGGAATTAATTAACTCGTAAAATGCTGGAGTCCCCCAGGGGTTAATCCGGGGCCTAACTCTCTTCCTGATCTACATCAATGATCTCCCAAATCACGTCCTAAGATTGTTCGTAGACATTTACGCTGACGACACTACCATCTATGCCAACACTTCAAAGGCCGTAAACGAACAAGTTCTCTTTGATTCTCTCTCCACTGATTTTGAACACAAGGTGTAATGGGAAAGGAGGTGCTGGTAAATTTTTATGCATCAAAAACCAAGCTTCTATCTTTTCATCATCAACGCTCTGATCGTCGCCTGGCATCAATTGAAATGAATGGTTCTCGTCTTGGGAAGGCTACATGTTTTGAAAAGCTTCTGGGTCTAATCTTTATTTCTGATCTGTTTCTTCCCCAGAACCGCTAGACTTTGGAACTCCCTTCCGGGACCCTGCTTCCCCAACTGTACTGACATGCAGAAGTTCACGGGTAACGTGACCCGACATCTTGCTGCCCAACTCCCTACATTGTATCCCTGTAGCTTATGTCCCTGATAGTAGCCCCCTACATCAAAGTGGCAATGTATCTTGTTTGGGGTGAAAATGTTATAAAAAAAAGATAGAAAACGGACATCAAATCTGTTGCCAAGGCTGCTGAAAAAAGGTGGAATCGTTCTACCGTTCCAATAGATGTCTCACTGCTGATGCAATTCTCTAACTGTGTAAGAGCCAAGTAGACCAAGGATGGAGTACTGTTGCCACATCTGGGTAGGATCTACAAGAAGCAGTTTATTCTGCCTTGACATGTAAAATAGACTTCGTAGCTTTGTGGGGGTTGCCCTTTTCCCCTGCGACCTCCTTCCAACAGAAGAAATGTTACGAGCTTGTATCTGCTTTATCGTCATTTTCACGGCAAGTACTTGTCTGAGCTCCAATCCATGGTTCTCCTTGGCTTGATTCACAAAAAAACACTCGTCTATCTGATACCATTGCTAATAATTTCCCTCACTCCTTATCTGTGTCTAAAATTAAACGTAGATTCCATGAACAAAGCTTATTTCTTAGAACTGTACGCTTGTGGAACTCTGTTCCGTTTTCCTGTTTTCCAACTGACTAAAATATGGTCGTCTTCAAGTCCAATGTGAACAAGTTCTTGATGAGCCGTTCCATTAAGTTACCAAAGTTACACTACTTACAATTACTACGATATTGTCCAATTGACTACTGTACACTCAATAACCCTTACCCTCTAGTCGCTTCCGGGACTTGGTAATGGTGACTCCTTTGTAAAAAAAAGTAAATAACTATAAATATAAAACACCACAAACTAAAAACGGTGAATAAATATTTGATGATATAAATAACAGGCGTCATGATTTTCTTTGCTTCTTATTATTCTTTCAACATCTATTTATCAAACGAGGCATCCGAAACGTTACAGTCTCGGCTGTATCACACATTTCTTTATCCATTTTTTATGTTGTTGCTTTCAAGAAATTGCAGGTGACATTTACGGAAAAATTTACAACTGGAAAATTTGTAATAAGTAATTAAAAATCTATCTCTGTCTATACATCTTGTACTACTAGATCAGGATGTCTGAAGATACTGTCTTTCTAACCTAAAATGCAACAAACACTGATGCTATTGTTGTTTTCTTTTTCCTTTTCAAAACTCAATCATGTTCTGCAAAGCCAAGAACAAAACAAGTTTCCCTACAAAAAAATACAAAAAACTCAACATCATAAATAAGTATTTGAAAATATGAATAGCTTGAAGCATAAAAAATTATTTTTCTAAAATTACTAAATTCAATATTAAATAACCCAAAAGGATTGATATGCCGTAAAACAAGCCATCAGGAAAAAATAAAAATAAAATCTTAGCTGTTTAATGTTTTAAATTCATTCAAACGAGTGGTAGGAAGTTATGGGATTTCACCATGAATTCTGGAACAATTTTAAATGAATTTGAAGAGCCAAGGCCAATCACATCTGAAATGAATTCCATTTATTTAAATTGGGAAAACATAGAAGTGCACACACTTCGACCAGATCTTGATATAAAAGTTAGTCATGCAATAGTAAGAGTCGAAACTTACATTGCGGACTAACTTATATGCTTCGAATGCCGGAGATGGGGGCAACTCAGAGAAAGATTCACTATGGGAAGATCTGAAGAAAATTGAATTAGTCACGCAGAATAAAACTAGAGAAAAATGTCCATACTGCAAACTCAAAAGAATACAAAGTTTTTCAAAAAAATAAAAAATAAAAATCAATAGAGTGTGATACATTAAAAAAAAAACATATTTATGAACATATTGAATCTCCCTATATCTACAACGAGCAGGGAGAAGCAAAAATGCACGGCATATGAAATTATCAGTAAGTTCTTTGATATGACAGGGGCACGTTTGACATGAATAATTCTATTTAAAGCACAACTGAACCATGATACTTGACATTTTTATTTTAAACTTAAATTCAAGCCATTATAACCGCACAAGCAGAAAGGCCAGGCATCAACATTAACCGTAGGTTCTTTGATATGACAAAAGCGCGTTCGAAATAATAATTTGTTTCGAGGTTTCAAATCCTTTCTTTCTTTCTTTATTTGTTTGTTTAGTCATAAGATATACGTCCATATGGTAAAATTAACAGTTAATTGAATAGATATATTGGCTTATTTATATGATTTACACAAAGGTGGTATACCAGTAGTTATCCACAAACATCCACAAATTATACACTGCACTTTCTTCCTGAAAGTTAACTACACGCAAATATCTTATAAAACTTATGTAATGTTTACTTCCGTTTGAATATCGATTCTTTCCTGGTCTTTTTTTTTTTTTTTTTTTTTGGTCATATGAGGTGATATCCTTGAATTTAGATTCTAATGAAACATATATGCATATATGTAACCAATAATATTTGTATAATAAACAGGCTATATATCAGCTCTGTCTTGTATTGCGAACTCTTTAATAATCCAGCCATCCGTAGCCCTTGAGCCGCTAGAGAGGCATAGGCCATCTACAACTTTTGTAGATGTTTTTGTAGCGAGGAGTTCTTTTTACAGGGTGAGGATGCTGGCCCCACGCCCAACCTTCCCAGAAGGTACATAGAATGCCTAGCCTTCCCAAATGGTCACCCATCTGATACTGGCCAGGCTCAACGTTGCTTAACTTCGGTGTCTGGCGAGAACCGGTGTATCAACGTGATTGTGCCGTACTCTTTAATAATCACGTGAGTTTTATTGAATTGACATCAAGGAAACCAATCGATACAACCATTATATATATATATATATATATATATATATATATATATATATATATATATATATATTAGTGATGGGACGATTCTAATGTTTTCCCGATTCCGATACAATTACCGATTCCGATTCTTGAAAAATCTCTAAATATTTAACTATAAAGTTCTTATTTTCTCCGATTTCTGTAAAAAAAACACACACACATGTTAAATACGCAGATATTTTCCTGAACGTAAAATTACACTAGCGAAGGATGATCTATAAATTTGTGTTATACTAGTATTATAAAATCAATAAATAAATATTTATTATTTTATCATTATTACTAGGAATGGAAGATATGGCTTTAAACGAAATCAAATAAAAAAGACAATTAAAAAAAATCGTTTTGGCATCGGAAAATAGGCACCATTTTTTTCGATTCCGATACCGATTCCGATACCCCCAAATTTTTCGATTTTTCCGATTCCGATTTGGATTAATCGTCTTAACACTTATATATATATTACAGAATTTACTAAAATAATAAAACAAGGACATGTACGCAAATAACAAAATGTAGTTAATTCTGACCCATACAATATAAATAATGAAACAAAAACAGTGAATCAAATATGAATACAACTTCTAAAAACTCGTTACTATATAAAAAATACCACAGTATAAAACTCTAAAACTACCGAACAATAAATTCGAAAACATTAAATGCAACAAAGATCACGAATCTGATCACACAATCCTGGAAAAAGACGTCGTTTTTTCTCGTGTAACTTCTGCTATTATAGCTAAATAATTGAACACGTCAAATACAAATCTTTAATACTAACCACTTACAACTCCTAAAACGTGTTTCACATAAGAATGCTTACATTTCGTCCCCGTTAACAAATTATTAAATTTAATCTTACCAAACTGACTCTCAAATACGTATTGCTACAAAAAAGGTAGGACTGTACTTTCATGCAATTAAGTCTTATTACAACACCAACAGTCACTGCGTGAATTCATTCATACGTATAATTTTCATTAAGCCACCGTTTAATAATTCATTCTGCAATAATAGTATTTCCTACACATGATGTGAAATTTAAGAATTACAGAGTGGTACGATAAATTTGTCGCCCTTAAGAAAACAACACTACAGCTTTGTTTTAAAACTTTTGTAGAACAAATCAATTCAAGAAACTTGATTATGCAGTAGACCTGACGTCTCCCGCTTTAATCACCTCCTGAACTGATAGAATACCTTTTTTACAAGCGCCGGCGGGAGCTCGGCAGGAGCTCAGCGAGAGCTCGAGGAATACTCGGCGGATGACTGCGATCAGACTGCTTTTCGAGTTGTCGGAGGTTTTGTTGGTGATGTTCTCGACGCATGTACAAACGAAATAGTCCAGCGGGTTCAGATCATGGGAGGAGGGGGCCAGCGAGAACATGGTACAAATTCGCAGCACTCCTTCTGAAGACAATCTTGGGTCTCTTTGGACTTTTCGCCCGTGCTAAGTTCTGCTGCAACACCTAGGTTCTGCCAGCAGCCTCTTGATTGTATAAGGGGATCATCTCTTGTACCAGGAGATCACTTCAGCACATCCAGGTACACTTTGATGTTGACCTTTAAGCCGACTTCGAAAATGTGATATGGCATAATGTGGCCCTTACTTGAAAGCACGCCAAAGACCATAACCCTAGTCGGAAACTTCGTTGAGCTGTACCCTCAAATGTTGAACTGTCCGGATTTGCATATTGAGGGTGCCGGCAATGGTCTTGTTGTCATAACTTGGATCGGTAGAGAGCATGAGTTGTACAGCGGCGCATCTTCGATCTCAGTCGTTGAACATCATGTCATTTTCTGACATGCTAAAAGGCTCCTATCGCCCTT
The DNA here is from genome assembly GCF_053919585.1 of Euprymna scolopes. NCBI lineage: Eukaryota > Metazoa > Mollusca > Cephalopoda > Sepiida > Sepiolidae > Euprymna > Euprymna scolopes. Next base: position 17,286,656 of record NC_136509.1, on the reverse strand, counting down.
GCGATTTGTACACAACTGATCAACTTGTAGATGGTCTGCAACAAAGTAAAATAAAGAAAGGTTTTCATCAACGGAAATGGAATAATGTCGTATTTTCTACAGCGACAATTTTATCATTTCACATTTTAAATAATAAACGCACCTTGACTTTCAGTTATATTCTATAAATAATAAGGTATAAACGAAATAGTGGAATGGTTATACTCATGCAAGAGTGTCTACAGATTTATAGTCCATAGAATCACAGTTCAGATTAATTTATTGAATAAACGTACAACTCAAAATGGCGTCTAATCATTACGCCTGCTAACATCATAAGTTATTTTAAAAGTTATGTATTAATATTGTCCTACTTTTTTCTTTTTAAACCAATGTTTTAGGAATAAGTGTGAAGGCTATTTCTCTTCTTAAATAATAATAAATATACAACTAAGTTCCTGCGACAGTTTTCCATTTAAACGACCATTTTTAGTCATAACGAAAAATAAATCAAATTTCTACAAATCAAGTATTAAGGTTATTTTCTTAGTAAGACACAGAAAACAACAACACTTACGTAGCCAATTGATCGGTTCTGTTAAAAATATGACTAAATAAGTAAATGGCTTACATTCTCTTTAAAAATTAACTAATAAGTTTTATTAATACAACAAAATAAATACAAATTAAAACCAAGTATTATGATTTATATATATTTTCAATTAAACGAATGACACAATCGATCAATGATAGTAATGACTGGATTTGTTAAACCTAAAAGAAAATAATAAATTGATTGAATTTCTTTTTAAAAAATCGAGTTTTACGATTGTTTTTCACTAATCTCACCATACACGAATCTATTTTATGTAAGAAGCTAAGAAAATACTCCCTCAAAGTAAAAAACTTGTCAATGATGTGTTAGATGAAATAGATAAGTATTCGAATTTTTGTCATTTTTATTTTACTCATGATGTAACACTTCATGTTAAACAAATGCCTCACATTGTCGTTTTCGTAAAACGAGTAATTTTGCACATGTATGTTCACAATAGTGAGCGATCGGGAAAACAAATCAATAAAACAAACGTCTGCGTTGAGTGTTTATATTTACTGATCTTTCTTTCATAGTCGCTTTTGATCGTTGTTCATGTTTGGCCGTTGTCTCAGTAACTTATCAGCCACCTTTTGTTTAAATAAGATAAATAACTACTCACACACGAAAACACAATCTAAACTTGCTGAGTTTTCAAAAGTTTTATTTAGAAAAAGAGAGTAAAGTCATCGAGAAGAAGAGGCCACATAACCAGTTAATTGTCTACAAAATCTTCTTAGTTTTAAGGATTGAAATTGAGAGATGCAGACGGGCAAAATCTCGAGGTAACATTTGTTTAGATTATCTTTAGACTGTCGGACGCATCTCAACTGATATTGACTAGAAACTCTTTCTTCTCTCGCCCGAACACATGACATAATTTCTATCGTCATATCGCTCGACAACTGTATTTCTAATGCATGTTGTTTATTAAGTTCATCTAGGCTTCCGCTTTAATCATGACTGTCACTACGTACATTTCTGTTTACCGCCAGCGGTCTAGTTAACTTAATCGCGGACGAAGGGTCATAATACATAACACTACCATTTTTGAGTCGGAAGGCAACCTTTAGTATATATTCTTTAATGCGTTAAGAAAATGTAATGTCGACACCAAGATCCAGTCAGTGCTTTGTTCCTTACAGCCCTTTTTCTCGCTAGTTTTTGCTAGTATCTTTCTGCTCTATCCTTGTAGACTCATCTCTCTACCACAACGAGATACTTTCCTTTCTTTCTCTATGTGCCTATCATCAAGCGAAATTTCCACAAACAGAGATTCTTTATAACGGCTTCCTATATGTGGAACACATTGTTACGAGACTGTTTCCTAGCAGAGTACAACTTTCAACGAGAAATAGGCTGCGACAAAGAAGAGACGACACCCTGCATTACATTTCAATGTCGATATTGTACTCTAATAATGCAGAAGAGAGTGTCCTGAGAAGCACGACCCCCGACCGTACTTCATCTTAGGTTATACCTGGCTTTTATACGAGTAGAGTTACAGTTATTAAACAGCACGAGACCCATGCATAAAATTTGGAAAAGGCGGATTTTTCAATGATAGAAAAATCTAGTTTATGACCAAACGTTTTATAATGAACCTCTTTCCCACTCAAGAGAGATTATGGGTCTGTCTCAGCTCTATCGTTATTTTCAAGACAAGTGCACGTCGCAGTTTCAATCTATGGTCCCTCCATGCCAAACGTTCACAGAAAACATTTGACTACCTACAACGACTATCAAGAATTCCCCCCACTCTCTATATGAGCCAAAATCCAAACGTAAATTCTACAAACAAAGCTTCTTTACTAGAACTGTCCGCCTGTGGAAGACCGTTTTGCTGGCCTGGTTCCAGGCCGGATAAAATATAGAAGCCTTCAAGTCTAATGTAAACCAGTTCTTGTTAAGTCGCCCCCTTAAACTATCAAATTCTACCCCACTTACACCATTACCGATTACTATACTACTACCTTACATTCATTAACCCGTATCCTCGAGTGGCCTGAGGGCCTTGATAAGTGCTGAATCCCTTGTAAAACAGCTAAAATACCAATCTATTATATAAAAGGAAGTTGTCTGCGTGTCTTTTTGTATAATCTGATAAAAGTAACAAAACTAAAAAAAAAAGAACCACAAAGTTGGTATATTCTTTAGCAGTGTTGCCCTGGATGAATAATATCTCAAATAAAATATGTAAAAAAATTATTTTGGGGGAGTCCTTTTTGTAGCTATTTTATTTATTTACTAATTTGGAAAGGAGATACCGGCACATTCCTTGATTAATGCAGTGTTTAAAGGAGATTCTATGGGTATGTGTATGTCCGAACAGGAATCAATTGATAGCAACAAAGCTTCTTTCCTAGAACTGCACGCCTGTGGAACGCTGTTCCGCTTGCCTGTTTCCTTCCCGACTTCAACCTGGATGTCTTCAAGTCCAACACAAACAAACTCCTGATGAACCGCCCCCCTAAGTAATAACACCTTACCAATTCTCCAATACTATTGCTACACTATCTCTTTGATTACTGTACACACAATAACCCTTATCCCCGAGTGGCCATTGGGCCTTGATAAGTGGTGAACTCCATGTAAAAAAAAAGATGCAAAATTGACAAGCATCGTATTTCATTAAAACTTGTCCAGAAGTAGCTTCTGGCCTTGGTAACTGGTGACTAATTTTAGTTCGAAAGAATGTACATATGTTGCAATAGTATTTCGCAGAAAGAGGTTGCATTTAGCTTCTTTTCATTAAACTCCAATAGTATAAATTACAGCATTGTTTAGTTGGCTTAATTTCGAGTGGTAAACATATATTCTGTCCACCTGGCGATGGAGGCATCACCATACCTGAAGGAAGGCTTTTCAATGAGTCTGCTCCAAAAAAAAATAATCACCGATATTTAAAGAACTAAAGTATAACGTCCTTAGCGATCAATCATGGCCTTTATCCTGGCCATAAAACATTTATAAGCAGATGAAGCAAGCGATGCGAGGGCAGAAAATAAATGATCGCATGGCAGGAAATAGGATTTTTCTCCCGACCAGAGGAAATAGTTCTAGAATGCGCACTAAGATGAAGATAGAGAAAAAAAGTTTAAATTTCGATCTATGTTACTGTTTTTTCTTACAAGAAACCGATGCTTATTAAAAGCATCGTCGTCTTGCCTTTGAATCTTTCATTTATTCATGATGTAATCCTGCTGAGACAGGATTAAAAACCGACTTCGAAATCTGGCGAACAGTGTCCTGTTCTCCTTCCTACATCTTCTTTATTACTTGCGAGCCTATATCTATTCTATCGTTATCTCATGGCAGGTGCTTTACTGAGCTTTAATCTATGATCCCCCTCCTATAAAGTATTCTCTGCAAATATTCGCCATACAACAACTACTATCCGTAATTTCCGTTGCTCTCTATTTTTGCCTAAAGCTAAACGAAACTGGAAAATTCTATGAGAAAATCGGTTTTCCCAGAACTTTTCAATTGAAAATAAAATATTAAAAACTCATTCTTTGATGAATCTATCAATCATTAACTCTCTAATAATATATACGAAATCTGCAAGCATTAAAAATATCATATTTAAGCATACTTAACGCCGGGCGCCCCTGCTTAGATAAATGCTTTTGCAGTTTTAACAAAAGAGCTCCACCACAGAACTTGGCCTTCGGGACAAGATCAACGTGTAGTATCTGTTCTTCAGATGCTGCAGTTGCTGCACTTCTATTTCTTGTTCTCGTTCGGTGGAGGAGAAATCCTTCACGACTGAGACAATTTTTATTTTTGCACCTCTTCTCCACGTTATAAAAACGACCCTGGTGTCTAACTCTGTCCCGTGGGGAGGCATAGTAAATAGGTGCAATAATATTAGAGCGTCCGCATTTACGCTGAACATCTACAGAATGTCAACATTAATATATTACAATTTCCACAGATTCCGCTAGTTATTATTATTATTAGTAGTAGTATTAGTATTATTATTAGTAGTAGGAGGATGGAGGAGGAGGAGGAGGAGGAGAAGAAGGAGTAGTGTTATTGTTATTGTTGTCATTGTTTTGTTGTTGTTGTTTTGTTGTTGTTTTTAATATTTTATTCTTTTATCTAATACCTTTCATTAGGATTTTGGGCATGAATCGTGACGGAAAAATTATTAGGCTGTTGCATAAGTTCCTGCTGTTTTTTCTTTGTTTTGTTTTCTTTTTAAAGAAAATTAAAATATTTTAACAACAAAAGTTCGTGTTGGACCCAAGCTCCAAGTTTTTCTGTGAATTCCATCGATTGAAATTCTCGCAAAATCACATTTCATTTTTTCACCCAATTCTCTACATGTCTGATGGCCATCTTCCTTCAAAAGAATTCTGATTTGGTCTTCGTATATCTTGATTGGTCTTCCGGAACGAAGAGCGTCATTGAGATCAAAATTGCTAAACCAATCTCGAACAGTCTCCTCAGCTATAGCGTTTTCTCCATATACGGCACAAATATCCTTGGACACTTTACTCGCTTTTTAACCTCGACTAAAGGCGAAAAAAAGAGGTGCCAAAAATGTGATTTTTTTATCTACTTGACAATCCATTTGACGGTTCTGAAAAACGAGAAAAAATTTTGTGAGCAAAACCAAAAAAAACGGTGACCATTATCTTGTAGAACAGAATACGTACTTTTTAATGATATATAACTCATCGTCAAATATTAAAACATGATTTAGAACATTTTTTTCATGAAACGGCGGGAACTTATGCAACAACTTGAAATAAAAAAAAGGAAAAAAGGCAAAAACAGAGTAAATAGAGGGAGAGAGAGAGAGAGAGAGAGAGAAATAGAAGAAAAAATTAAATACAAAATTAATTTCCTATCTGAGTTCAATTAGATATTTTTTTTTACCTGACGCTAGAGTAAAATAAATAATAATCCATGTAAACTATTATTTTTTGTCTTAAAAATGAATTTAGGAAAACTCGCCCACGGAAATTTCGCCTACGGAAAACTCGTCCACAGAAAAATCGTCCACAGAAAAATCGTCCATGGAAAAATCATTCATGGAACACTCATTCATAGAAAACTCATTCATGGAAAATTCGTCGATTTTTGTTAGGTAGGAAAACTGGTCCATTATTAAATAATAATCTATTGAAAACATTTTATGACCTTTCTTGCAGGAGATGTTTTTAGAAGAGACTTCACCCTCATAATATTTATAAAAAATATTTTTGCTTGATTACTTTTGTTTTAAAAAAGATATCTATTTTTCCTAAGGTTTTATTTTTACCTAGCTGGATATTTTTCTAGTGGTTTAAACTTTTCATTTTAAAAAATAACGAAACCGAACATTTTTAATAAACATTTAAAGATATAAAAAAAAAAAAACTAGCAGCATACACCCATTAACTTTTATTTACGAGTGGCTTTTGGGGATTGATGACTGCTGACACCCCTGTAACAAAATATCCTTTATTTCTGCATCTCATGGCAGACAATTTTCTACTGTTTTTTTCCGTTTTATTTTTTTTTCAAATATTACTTTTTTTTACATAATTTTACGACGATATTACTTTTATTACAAGTTTTTTTCTGGCACCATTACAACAATGTTCATATCTATATAAATAAAACAGTAGATGTATGTGTGTTTATCTATCTGTCTGTGTGTAAATATTTAACCGATAAACGCTTAAACTACTGGTCACATAACACTGAAATCAACCGGAAATAGTAATCATGCACAAAGGATGGTTTATAACGAGTAAAATCTTTGTTTGGATGGATGCATAACAATAAAGACGTATAACTTTAAGTTGAAATGCAAAATGTTCATTTCAACTTGCCGACATATTTTTATTCTTTCTGCGCATATCCAAATTCAATTCATTTTTTCATTCGTTTAATAGTAAACCTTCCTAATCTATTTCACAGTAGATACAACAGTAGGGAACGCTGCTGAAATGCTTAATATTTTGGTTTCGATTCTAGCAAATGGCCCCGAAGTAATTTTTTAACTGTTGAAATCACTACTATATATTAGGTACAATATAATATTCAATAAAGAAATTGGCTTTATAATAATAAATACAAAACCTGCATAAATTAAATATATTTAAGCGAATTCTACGTCATAGCAAGGCTGGGCACCCTTTCTAGCATCATTATTGTTGTGGTGGCACCCACTCATTTACATATGTGGATAATATTACACATAAATAGTAAGACTCGGTTAGTCTGAGTGTGTGTTAACCAGAAGCCACCGAAGGCCGAGCCGAGAGCAGATATGTTCTCCAGCCAAGACTTTCTTACCTGACAACAATTATGTAAATATACTGTGAATATACTTTTTCTAATACACTTCTTATTGATCTACCTTGGTTTTGTTGAGTCTTCATTTGTATTGCCTTATACGTTATTTGGTGCAACCTGCAAACATAACAGTTGGCGACAAAGATGAACGTCAAACATAACAATTATAATGATATTCGAAAGCGAGGCTACATCAAAGAGAGGTCACTCTAATATTCTTGTCCAATATTTCTATATTAACCTTTTAAAGGCCCGATTTCGCGAATATGGACATTTTTTTAAAGTAGTTTGGCCTTCAAAGATCGTATTATTTTTCAAAGTGTTACACACGTACTAACTTAGGAAGGAATAATCAGAATTTATATATAGATAAAAATGACGGTATAAAATTTTTCAATGAACTGCCGTACTTTTATTAGCTTGCTTGATATTGGGGGAGTCAAAAGCTATTCAGTAGAATGACAGAAAATATTTTTCATCACGATAAATATATCCCTCATTTTTCTTCTGATTAGCCTGGGTGTCCGACGTTGCCCAGGTGATTGGAGGTGTGTGTTGAGGAAAAAAAGTGGTAGTAGGCAGGCAGGCTCGAACCTGTATCGCGAGGGAGGAAATGAAAGTGAAAAAAAAACGTGATGTCTTTGCTGCTGAGTCCATTGCCAAACCGGAAGTGGCGAAGGTTTAAATTAAGGACAGTCAATCAACAAGTGGGGATAGCTTTCGAAAATATCAGTTAAAAAAGCGACCCTCCTCCCTATAGAAAAGTGCCCCGTTGAAAGTGAAAGAATTAATGTTTTTAGCCAATTTTTCTATATTTGTCGCCCGAAGGGTCGAGCTTCAAAACGATATCGACATCGGGAAAATCCGTCGGTTTTGCTGAAAGTTTTAGGTATACATACATAAATACATACATACATTTAAACAGACATGGGGGATTTATATTATAGAAGACGATTCTGGGGTCCGGGCGTTGTCCGGGTGTTTGGAGACGTGTTTTGAGCAAAAAAAAATGTTGTAGTAGGCAGGCAGACTCGAACGCGTATCACGAAGGAGGAAAAGAAAATGAAAAATAGTGACGCGTTGGCTGTTGAGCCCATCGCCAAACCGGAAGTGACATAGGTTAAAATTAAGGCTAGACAATCGAAAAGAAGCGATGACTTTCGAAAATGTTGGCAAAAAAAGCAACTCCTCCCTGTAGAAAAGTGCCCAGTGTAGGATGACTGAATTAATGTTTTGGCCCAATTTTTCGATATTTGTCATCCGAATAGTCGAGCTTCAAAATGATACCGATCTCGTGAAAATCCGTCGCCTATGTCGAACGTTTTTGTCAGACATACATACATTAAAACAGACAAATAATATTTATATTATAGAAGATGACGGTATAAAATTTTGCGATGAACAGCCGTACATTTATTAGCCTGCTTCTTATTAGGTGAATCAGAAGCTATTCAATAGAATGACAGAAAATATATTCATCACGATAAATATATCCATCATTAAGCGTTTCTTTTTCTTTTCTTTTTTTTTCAGATTACCACTTTTAGAAATTTTCAGAGAAACTTTTAAGCAAAGTTTTTTGGTGCCACGGTCATACAATGGATGCGCAAAAATCTCGCACAATTTCCCCAGATTCACCGAATGATTTTCCTCTCTCGTCGATCTAAGTGCTTTTCTTTTAAGTTACTCAAAAAGAGGCCTGCTGCCACGGGGCACCTCACGCTTCTCAACGTCACTTCTCTACGCTCGATGTAACAACGTGAAAAGGTGTTAATTATCGCCTGCAAGCAAAAAGCCACTTCTTTACGATGAGCGAACGGTATAGGCGGGAGGTTGAACATAAATCATTAAACGTCTCTGAACATAACCGAGTTACTTCGCGAATCTGAGATGATAAAATTATGGTATTAATACTTGATGGTGTTTATGTTAAGTGGCTGTTTGCTGTTAAAAACAATGTTACACTTGCTCCGTCCATCCAAGCATATATTTACAGACTTTTAGATGATAAAGAGCTTAGAAATTGTCTGAGGATGTATTGCCAAGATATAAAAAGAAAAAAATAACAAACAGTTTCCTTCTGGGTGTTCGAAAATGTCTTTTCTGCGTTAGTTTATTTGAAAAAAAAAACAATATTTGCTTAGCTCAATTCATATAAAGTTAGATATTTACTTATTTAATTATTTATTTATTTATTTGCGGACTGTTATCCTCATCTTCATAGTTGTTGTTTTAAGATCAGACAAGAATAAAAAACTTGCATTCATAAGACGAAAACCTCCAACCTTGATCGTGGCGCAGTGAATAGAGGCGTTGAGTCTATACGGTTCCACGTGAGCATTGTCTTAAGATCGAGGTTTCAATCCTACCAAAAGTCGGCTTAGCGAAAACAACCATGGAAGGCATTAATTACTAAGGATACAGTTAAGAGACTCGGCATTCGTATACCATCGCGGTTAAGCACCTAATGAAGGCTAGAGGAATAGTCGTGAAACAAAAACTATGACAATGAGAATAACACTGCCTCCGTGCAGTCTCCAAAGACAAATGATACCCCCTCAAGGGGCAGCTGTGAGGCAAGAGTTGAGCAATCTCAATCTCAACTCTCCTGAATGGGAACTCTTTGAGTGACAAGTAGAAGTCCAGGATGACTGGAAATAATGCCGGGTTAAGCGGAGAGCACATACAGCACCTGGAAGTCTCAAATTGTAACCCATTTAGTTGACCAGGTTCGACGTTGCTTAACTTCGGTCGTCCAGCGGGAACCTGTGTGTCAACGTTTGTATGTCATATAACAGTCCGCAAGTAAATAAATAAATAAATATACAAATTACTTGTCTCAATAGATTCCAATGAGAAATAAAGTTAGATATACTCATATGCGTTTAAATTGTTATATATATATATATATATATATATATATATATATATATATATATATATATATATATATATATATATATATATATATGTACAAATTTCAAAGCATATTTAAAAGCATTTAAAAGCATATATATATATATATATATATATATATATATATATATATATATATATATATAACTACTTAATTTACTCACATAAAATTAATATACGAAAGTATAGATTTATGCGTAAACTTTAAGTATTTACTTCAAAAGTGCCCAATACGTAGGTAGAGCTAGTTAGTAAGTTATAAAATGTATATGGCGATTAAGCTACACTGAATATTCCGCGTTTCATCCACTCTAGGACTCTTCAGCCTGAAGAGTCTTAGAGTGGATGAAACGCGGAATATTTAGTGTAGCTTAGTCGCCATATATATTTTATAACTTACTATATATATATATATATATATATATATATATATATATATATATATATATATATATATATATATATCATCTCCTCCTAGATAAATTACTCAATCATTATATCATAGACTTTTTAGCCCGTTAAAAACGGGCAAAGGTTATAACCCGTTTAATTAGAATGAGCGCATTATGCCCAATTGATCGTTGAATATGGTTCACTTTGTGCTCATTTTTGCATTTAATACTAATCTGTATACATGTATATGCATATGTATATATATATATATATATATGTATATACATGTATAAACGGTGCATTGAATAGATACCATAATACTCAGTTAGCTGAGATATACAGGCAGACAAACTAATAGAAATTTATATATCTATAAAAGTGAGAATGTGTGAGAGAAGACATTTCTCAACCTATATACTCAACGAATTTGTTATCTACACACTTTAAATGTTGTATATAGGATATTCAGATTCGTGGAAAACTGTTTAGTCGGTTTTCATCCGAACAAACGTGCTGCTAAAGGGATCAAAAACAAACAATTGTTACGTAGGCGTCATCGGATTTTTTTTACAGTTTGTCAACTGTTTCCCGAATATCCATGCATGAATTGTAAACGTGACAGATTCCTTATGTAAAAATAAGTAGGTTTGTAACCAAATTTATGAAGATCGTGTCAAGCTGCCCTAATGGTTATCGTATTTGACACACAATCTTAAGGTTTGGTTTCGATCTCAGCGCGAGTATTTGTTTTTACTTACTAGAAATGAAGTTATTAGAAAAAACATAATACTCGCATGCACATGTTTCAGTTACTTTACGACCGGGCAACGTCGGACGTCCCGCTAGTATAATATATTTTGCAACACGGGTGTAAGGTATAAGATCTCATAATGTAAGCTATATTTATTTTTATTTAGTTTTACGCAAAAAGGGTGGAAGAAATACAGATTTTGTGAAATTACAACATTACGTATTAGATATTAATATATATATATATGAAGTAGTAGCGTTCTTGTGTGTGTGTGTGTCTGCGTGTGTTTTATAGCAAGCCCCACTCTCCCCAATGGTTGGCTTCCACATGTGCAGTTGCCATCGCGCAAAGGCAGCACGCGTACCACAGATTTAACCGACATAAATCCAGTTCAAACAGAGAGAAGTATATAGAAGCCAGAAGTAACTGTAAGAAAGAAATAGCGACAGCTGAGAGAGAATTTACTGAAACCGCCAAAAAATGCATTGAAGCTCAGAAATTAGGAACCCGTGATTTCTGGAAAAGCTAGAAAGGTGTAGTAAATAATGGGCAATCAACAATTCCCCCACTATCCAACAATCATGAAGTTGTTTGCTCAGCAACCGAGAAGGCTAATATGCTTGCCAGTCGGTTTGCCTTCAACTCCACACTAGACCCTGCTAACCACTCTTTCCCAGACTTTCCTTAGAGGACAAACGCCACACTTGACGATCTGAAAATCATCCCTTCTCAAGTGCATGCCATTATAAAAAATCTTGACACTGGGCCTGATCTCATCCCGGCTGTGCTATTAAAAAAGTGTTCCGCCGAAGTAGCTCCAATCCTCTCCAAACTTTACAACAAATGCCTTAATGAATCTTGCTTTCCTGCCTGCTGGAAAATTGCTTCTATGGTACCAGTTTTCAAGAATTCTGGCGAAAGAACTGACCCAGTAAATTACCGCCCCATTAGACTCCTCCCACTTTTTGCCAAAATATTTGAGTCCATAATTAACCAAGCTCTAGTCTATCACCTTAGAGATGCTAAACTTCTTACCGACCAACAATATGGATTTAGGCAAGCCCGTTCCACAGTAGACATTATAACTGTAATCTCTGAGCATATATACCATTCACTTGACAAAGATGGGGAGGGTATAGCGGTAGCTCTAGATATATCTAAGGCTTTTGACAGGGTATGGCACGAAGGTCTTCTCAGGAAAATCAGATCATACGGTATCACTGGAAGAATACTTAACATAAGTAAATCCTTGTTAGATAAGAGAAAAATCCAGGTTGTCCTTGATGGCCGTACATCTAAACAATATGATATAAATATGGGAGTGCCTCAGGGGTCTACCCTTGGACCTCTATTATTCCTAATATTCATAAATGACCTTTCTGATGAAAATGTCGGTGAAATGGGTATATATGCTGGTGACACCACGCTCTATAACAGACACGACAGGAAAACAAATGAACACATATCTAAAGAAATGGCAGAAACACTAGAATATGACCCCTAATCTGTAGTGGAATGGGGACAAAAAATGGATGGTCACATTCAATGCTGCCAAGACTAAACTTGTTTCCTTCAATAACTACAAGAAATCTTCTCTACCACGAATAACAATGGCCAAAGACTCTTTATCTGAAAGCACATCTTTTAAAATCCTCGGCCTAACGTTCACAGGAAATAGGAGTTGGAACAATTAAATTGAAAGCATTGCCAAGACCGCTGCGAAAAAGGTAGGCTCTCTCCACCGTGCAAGAAAGCTACTGACCCCTGAAAGTATCCTGTACCTCTATAAAGCCACCATTCGCCCACGTATGGAGTATTGTTGTCATATTTGGGCCGGTGCATCTGGTACTAGTCTCACTCCTAGACAAGGTTCAAAAGAGAGTCGCCAACCTAATAGGTCCTGAACTATCATCCAAGCTTCAGCCTCTGTCCCATCGACGCAATGTAGCATCCCTCTGCCTGTTCTACAAGTACTTTAACGGTATATGTTCCGACGAGCTGCAATCACTTGTACCTCCTCTACGTAAATAACCCCGACAAACCCAACAAGCAGTACAATCCCACCCCTTCACAGTAGAGATCCTTAGATGTAAGAGCGCCTTCTACTCCAGTAGTTTCTTCCCCAGAACCGCTAGAGTTTGGAACACCCTGCCAGGTTCCTGCTTCCCCAACTGTACTGACGTTCAAGTATAACGTGAACCGACATCTTGCTGTCCAACTCCCCATCTAGTACCCCTTTAACCTGTGTCCCTAATAGTATCCCCCTACATCAAAGCGGCAATGTGCCTTGTTTGGGGTGAAAATATAATTTAACCCCCCCCCCAAAAAAAAAACTTTTCTGTTCTAAGAAGTATATAAATCCGTTATTGACTATTTCTATCAACGGATATTACATATTCAAATTTATGCGTGATTTTTATATATTATGATTTTTATATATTACTATGTAGTATTTTTCAAACAAATCTGCACTGAACGAGTAACCTCATTTGTCTATTACATTAAAGAAACTCTATTTTAATAATAAGCTCGATCTTATTAATTATTTGCTGCAATAGAATCATTTTAATTGTACGATTTAAAAATATTATTTAAAGTTTATTAATTTAGTTTATTTTTAATTCAATTTATATTTGTAGATGACAAAGTCGCCTTTTAATGTAGTTCGCTATATCATCCTCTATTCTGAGATAGAAGATTGAAGTAAAGTCGCATGATTTCCTTGCCATGAAATGAAGACGCGGAATATGCCGATATACAATTAAAACTCAAGTAAATTTATTTACATCATATATACAAGTATTAAATTATAAAAAGTTTATAGCGAGGGATGTATGAATAATGTTTTAATTTTGGCCTTAAGAGTCCTTGCTGAGAGGTCACACGTCGGTTTGGCCGTTTGCCAAAACCGGGAAGCGTTTTTCTGCATTTGTTGCGCGGTCCAGCGAAAAGAGAGTGAATAACAGAAACCGGAAGTAAAGGTGGTTTTATCCCTCACTTGAGGCCAAAAATGATATTATCAGAGTTAAAAGGCGATAATCGTGTTTGCCTTAAGGTCATCCGCTTGTGTTTTTGTGTTCGCTTGCGTGGAAAACTCGGTTCCTATCTATTTGATTTCATTCAGTTTCAATTATTAATATCTAACAACAGTTGCATTTAAACCAGAAGTCCATATGAAACTATGAGAGTTATTTCCCTTTAGGTTAATACTTCCGGTTTTTGTCTGAAAACAGAGGCCACTTTTTTTTGCGGTTGAGTTACGCAAATCACAGGTAATTTTTTTTAATAGTAACCATTCTATTTTTAGCACTTCAGCAGCTCCGCAAAATGTCGGCAACGGAGACGAAATTGAATGAAAAGCGCCACTTACTGGCAGTTCTGTGAACTTAACATAAACAATTTTCTTGGATAACCTCCCCAACCACCAATAGCTATGGTTAAAGATATATTACATCAAAGTAATTCTTCTAAACTCCTCGCATTAACGTTCAGAGCTAATGAGCTGGTGCAGATATATCCAGGGCATCTGCGAGGAAGGTGGGCACTCTCTACCCTACTAGAAAGTTTCTTACGCCTGAAAGTATATTTTTTTATTTTTATTAGCTGTGCAAAGAAAAGCGTGTTTTTTTTGTTTTTTGTTTTTTAATAAATAATTTTTAAGTATTTCTTTTTCAAATAAATGTGTTAGCAATTTTTTGTCCAACACTCTTTTATATATATATATATATATATATATATATATATATATATATATATATATATATATATATATATATATATATATATATATATATATATATATACTCGGGTTTTTTTTATATTCAAAAGTAATGGACTAATGAATTCAACGAGGTTGTTAGATAGTGCTCAATAAAAAGAGCTGATAATACTTGTTTATTGTTATATAAACATGATCACATCCCGCTGCTACAAATAGCCACTTGTTTCAATCAAACAACAGATATCATCAGGCAGGTTATTCATTGAACTTTTGAATAGTCAAGTCGCTACTTGATGATATCTGTTGTTTGATTGAAATAAGTGGCTATTTGTAGCAGCGGGATGTGAGCATGTTTATATAACAATAAACAAGTATATATATATATATATATATATATATATATATATATATATATATATATATATATATATAACATCATTTCATCGCTCCAGAATATACCTGACACTTTACGCGATTCTCTACATGTATAAGACTAAGATTTGGTAAAGATGGGATACTGACGTCGCATCTGAGAAGATGCTGCTCGGAATGATTATTCTTGGCTATACAATGTCAAAAAATGACTTCGAAATCTTATGAAAACCATTCATCACAAATAAGGCGTTGATAGTTTTTTTATTCTCTAACTATATTTTCACTGCATGAGCTTAACTAAGCTTAACTAAGCTTCAAACTAAATCACTTCCCCACCCGAAAAACATCAGCAGAACTTGCCATGCTTCCCCAGTGTATTTAAAATCAAACCGGATGCCCATTATTTGAACACATTACTGCAGGAATTTTTCCCTACATACGACAACATGATTCGCACCGGGTATAAAACCGTAGAAGCAAACAATGAGTTTAAGCTCAAACTTAAGAGAAAACAATGATAATAATATACGAGTCATTCTTTCATAAAATCTGAAGAAGTGTTTGTTAGATCTTTATCATTTTCAAGTCTAATGTCTACTAATATCTATCATTTCGTCCTTTGAATTAATCAACATTCTCAGTACTTTCACAGTTCTCTTCCGTCATTCAACAGACAATCGCACTAATCCTTATCCTCGAGTGTTTTTTGCCTTGCCAAATGTGAATCATTAGTGAAAAAAAATTAAGCAACCAAATTTTTTTATTATTTGGATATATCGGACTGCTGTTCTCATATTGAGTGTCGTTTTTAAAACGTTTCGGCCGATGTAACCTTCGCTCTTCTTGTCGAACTCGAGAATGTTTCTGTCGACCTCGGAAATTAGGATGGAATTTCGAACAGAACCCTCATTGACTTCACGGGAGGGGGTGCTCTTATTCCGTTGGCCATGACTAGATAGAGGTTCTAAGTAATTTGCAATTGTATCTTTCGTCGCCCGCACTAAGAATTGAACCTTCAACCTTCAGGACAATATCAGTTTTACAACTGATTTTTCCAAGTACTCTAAGCACTGCACCACGGGTTCTTTTGGACAGTTCTAGTACGAATTTTAGGAGCTTTAAACCTCCCTTATTCCTAGGTGTAAATATCACTATATTATTACTGTATTATTATTAATTAGTATTACTTATTATTATTAATTAGTATTACTGTGAAAATCATACTCAAGATGAGAAGAGCAGTCCAATGAATCAAAATAATACGAATAACAAATCCTCATCTCCAAAATTCAGAAACATCAAATGTTTTTAGTTGATGAGTAAAAATCGTGGCAAAAATAGCCGGTGGGGAGGAATAGAAATAAAATTGCCTGAGCAAATCAGACATACGAATATAAGATATTGAATGGTAAGACATTGATGAAAATCATTCATTCATTTTACTTACTTTATATTTATTTCTATCACGCCGGATTTCTTTTTGAGCAGAGTCTTAAAAAAAAATAATGCTGAAAGTGCCTAAGCAAATATTTCAGACTGGTGTCTCGGCAACCAAGCAACATTCTTAGCAGAACCAAAAATAAACCATTTCTAATCCATATAAGTATGCCTATAAGAGCTGAAGATTTCATTGAGTGACGTTGGACTTAAAGTGCCATTTCTAGCACGCTTCATAAAACTTGGCTTGGAAGATGTTCACGTTTATACACAGGCATGAAACAAGTAAACAGTCACCCATATTAGAATCCACACTAAAGACCAGTGTAAGACGGGGGGGGGCTGGTGGAACTAGGCAAAAAAATATTGATCATTTCCTCAATAAATTTTACAATCATTCGGCTAACAGTAGAAAGTGGAATCCCGAGGTTTGCAGCAATTTAACGCCGATTCATGTTTATATAAACTCATGGCATGTAACTGCAATATTGTGGTAAACGACACATTGACGACCTGAGCGTTCAAATCCGGTTCGTGTAACAGAAATAACTTTCACTTAGGATGTTGGCAACCTTCAAATTGTCCCTCTCGTAAGTGCCTAAATTTTATGTATGCTTTACTTTACTGACGTATACTACGCCCGATTCCTCTTTTGGCAGTGTATGTAATAAGTACCATTGCGTTGTTATTCTACCCCCATATAGCACACGTGGAGGGGTAAGGGGAAGGTACAACAATGCAATTCGTCAGGACTCACTCTCTTTCTTCGGCAATCAGCATAAGGTAAAAACGGTCTATTTTTATCTCTCCGTAAAAGGGGGTGGAACGCGCCTCTTCACCAACACAATATTTAGTTAGGGTTAGTTAAGCATTTAAAAGTTAATTGTTATGAATTGTTTCTTGTAATTGTTAAATATTGTAATTAGTTTTTGTGAAAATAATAGTGAAGATATATATATATATATATATATATATATATATATATATATATATATATATATATATATATATAGGAGACGTTAACCTTAATATCGTTTAAAAAATCAACAACAAAAACTACCTAAATAGATAAACGATAAAAACTAAGCAGTAAATTGTCTATATGCATCATAGCGTAGTGGATTAAGGCGCTGGACTGAAATACATAAGGTCCTGGATTCGAGCCCTAACAACAGTCAAGCTATGCTGAAGAGGGGTAGGACCCCGAAACACGCGTATACGTAGATTACTCTTTTTAAAAATAATAAATAAATAATACGTCCAAATAAAAAATGGGTGACTTTCTAAGAAAACACTGGTACTCCAAGGTGGAGACGTTAACCTAAATATCGGTTAAAAAATTAACAGCAAAAACTACGTATATATATATATATATATATATATATATATATATATTATGTAAATACAGTCATATCTTCTACAATGTGCAGACCGTTTCAATCATATTACATATTATCAGGCAATAATTTAGGTACAAAAACAAAAAGCAAAAACATATTTTTTAATGAATTAAAAATATAAAACAAGTGTTAGTAAATAATCAATTCCCTTACTCTCTTTAGATAAAGAAATAAAACTAGCCATTAGTAATTTGAATCAGATTAGTAATATTCAAGAAAATTATCAACCTGTTAATATATATTACTGTAACCAGTTACACAAAAACTCAAAAATCGATGAGAATATTCTTAAAAATATAATCCGTAGATATGTGGCTCCCAAAAATAATAAAAAAATAAAATTTATTATATATTATAAAAAAAATACAGACAACAAGCCTTGTAATGAAAAACAACATTTCGCAAACAAATGACCTGTTGGAAAGGACCAATGTAGTTTACAAATTTAGCTGCCCAATAGGAGAGTGTATCTCCAATATTACTACCTACGTTGGTTCAACAACTAACACATTGTCGCGAAGATTGACTCTCCACCTCTCTGACTCGAGCTCCATATCACAACATTTGAAGGGACATGGCTGCCACCATTCGGACTTTCGAAGAATTATGGTAGAAAATACAAGAGTATTGCAGAGTGAGAGAAATGTAAATAGGCTAAGAATACTCGAAGCATTGTACATTAAAACAAAGAAGCCTCAAATAAATAATATTAATTATAAGTGCAGCCGGAACATTTTGAAATGTTTGGGATTATTGTTTAATAATGTATATATGTGTTTGTATATATAAATCTGTTTAATATATTAAAAAAAAATCGCCCACTTAACTTGTAACAAATTACCACGTGACTAGGAAAAATATATATATATAAGTAAATAAAAAAAAAATCCCTACATTTATTTCTACAATATGCCTGAGGATGATAGAAGTACTTCTGTCGAAAGCGCTCGCGATTATGGATCCAACAATTACAATTTCGATAAAAACACAAAAAGGACTGTTCGGAAATTGGAGAAGATAAAAAGGAAAATTGTAAACCAGAATAATTCCGTGCTATTCAATAATATTTGTCTAAATGAGAAAACGCTGCCTAAATATTATATATATATATATATATATATATATGTGTGTGTGTGTGTGTGTGTGTGTGTGTGTGTGTGTGTGTGTGTGTGCGTGATGAAGATAATGGAAATAGTATTCCGACAAATAAAAAGGAACAAACCGTATTATGTGTTCATCAACGTTTCGTCTTTATTTATTCTTTATTCATCCAAAGACGAAACGTTGATAAACACATAATACGGTTTGTTTCTTTTTATTTCTCTCTCTCCCTCTCTCTCTCTCTCTTTCTCACTCTCTCTCTCTCTCTCTCTGTCTACATATATACAAGCAAAAGTACCCCTCGTTGACTGGGTTCAAAAACAGCCTACAGAAAATGGATTCTGATTTATGAAAGTATGATAGGTTATGAAAAGGAAGGGTTGTAAATTTGGGTTGAATTCGGAGGTATAAAAACCAAAGCAAAATATGATGAAAGTAAAAATAGATAAACTCCATGATTTATTATACCATACCTGTTCACACTGAAACACTTATCACAATATTCTGTGGATCTATATTAAAAAAAACCTTGTTAAACTTTGTGACATATTTCCATTCTATGGAGGTCAGGCGCGAACGAACACCCCAAAATTTTATTATACCATATTTCTTCAAACTGAAACATAATTATCAGAGTATACTTACGTAGATAGATATGAAAAGTCTTTATTAAAGTTTGTGCCTACTTCCATTCTATGGAGGCCAGGCGCGAACGCAGACCCCAAAATGTTATTATACCATCCTTATTTAAGGTAAAACATACTTATCAAAGTATTATTATGTACATCTACATCAAAACACTTGTAAACATTTTTTTTTAATTTTTAAATTTTTTATTTTCATACTTTGTGGACTAGGCGCGAACGCAGACCCCACAATTTTAATGAACCACCGTCCTGCCAAATCAAACATACCCATTCCTGTGTCTCGATACCTCCTCTATCATTATATGTAATCAGTTTTTTTTTTAAATAGTCAACCATATAGGAGCCTATTCGTGACCAGACACACACACACACACACATTCAGCTTTATATTACAGATATAGGAACAAACCGAGTTATGTGGACATCAACGTTTCGTCTTTATTTCGAGATTTCCTCTGGATGAATGGGATTAAGAAAAGAAAAACCTCGGCACGAATATTTTAAATATTATAAACAACAAAACATTTCCTAAATGAACCAGTTTCCCATGGAGGTATATACACTATTCATTGCGAAAATTGTCATCATATATACGTTGGTGAAACCCAGCGTAAATTAGAAAAAAGGCTCAATGAACATAAAAGAGATATAAGTAATAGTAATTCTCTAAGTGCATTATTCTCTCATTCCTTGCAGCATAATCACACCTTCGACTTTAAACACGCAAAAATATTTAAATGTATTTCAAATAAACCGCGCTGGAGATTTCTTCAATCAGCGCTTCTCGTAGATTCAAGCACTATTAAACAACGTGGAAATTTCTGTAATGTAGCACCAGATATCAGTAAACGTTTCTTAAAATAACATAATTTAATAGCAGACACGGGTTAGCGTTCTCACACTATAGCAACACCGCCTATAATAATTAATACATATAATCTCAATCAATAAATTGCATAACAAAAACACGCCCATTTCATTTCTGTTACACACCTATATTTTAATTTTAACAGACATAATATTTCCGGAAAGAATACTGGGTGACCCCCCCCCAAAAAAAAGAAGCTAAATGGAGGGAATCTAGAACATATGGTGTAGAACAGAGAAAAAAAGGCCAAAGACCCTAGTGTTTTGATGTGATGTTTTGAATATAATAAACTAGTTATGACCAAAGTTTCATTTTATTCGGACCAAACACTAAGAAACAGGGCCTAATTAGAGTTGGGGCCGGTTTTTTTTGAGTCACCTTGTATTAACTACGTTCATATATTTTAAAACCACATTAATGACTATATGACGTTATTAAAAATTTCTTTCTCTTTGACAACGAAAGCTCCCTTCCTTTTTTAATTTTCAACGTCTTTTTCCGTTTCTGAAATAGAACAGCGTCACGATTTGCACATGAAATATTTTCAAATATTTGTAATGGTGTTTTTGTTTTCTAAATCTTATTCATCCAGAGGAAGTCTCAGATTAAAGACGAAACGTTGATGAACACATCTCGGTTTGTTCCTTTTTATTTCTCTATTTTGTCGGAATACTATTTCCATTATTCTACTTATATATATATATATACATTATATATATATGTATGTATATATATATATATGTATATATATATATACATATAATTAACCCTAAATAGGTTAATTCAGATATATATTCAGACAGATATTGTTTAATAGTGTTTTTGTTTAATGATTTTTTTTGTATTTTTTTCATTTTTCGAATAGTCTTGATTGAATTTGTGTAGGAAAGTTTCGTAATCGTTTTCATCCATCCTCATATACACATGATAGTCTAAGATATTAATGGAATATGATTTCCGTATGGAATATTTCTTGGCAAAAATAAAATGGACATTCTGATAGTCTTTTAAGAATATTGCTGAAATGTAGGAGGCCATTTTCAATGTAAACGTCGTGGGTGGGTGGGGGTAACAAAAACTGCTTCGTGGGACACAATACGATTATTGCTAAGCATGCGATATGATACTTGAAATGAATTTTTGAAATAAAAAAGGATTTAAAGAATTGAAAGAGGACTTATTTATTGATAGAACCCCCATCCTTTTTAATATTTTTAAGAAGATTAAAAGAAAAAGGACGTTTGGATACAGACCCAACGTTGCCCAGGATTTAATTCCACCTCCATTACCTTTATTGTAATTAAAATCAGTAAAATGGCCCACTTTTTCAATCAAATTGATTGTGCTAGTCAGAGACCGACCGTGGTTTACCAGGAGGAGTCTTCAAGTGCCACCCCACAATGACTTTGCCCACAATACATTGTAGCATACATTACGGTAGAGAACCTGCTATTGATTTTATATTTTTCATATATTGGCTTGAATTTTTCCAGCGACAAGTGACCGTCACTTATTTTCCGTTTCAGACCTTTTTATGAAACTATGCACCTCCGTTATTTTATCGTGTCTGTCCCCTTTTCTTATTTTGTCGTATATTCACTCTTTTTCGCCCTTTTAACAAACAACTTCTTCTTGGCATCGTCAATCTCCTTTCTTTCCTTCTCTTTTTTTAAATTTTAATTCTAACTCTAATCTATTTAAATATAATTTTTCTCCCCTACCCCGTCTCCTTCTTTCTTTCTCTCTCTCCCCCTCTCCCCTCTATATCTATTACTCTTGGTTATTAATATCCATATGTAATCAAAAATTTTTCTTATCATTTATTTTGGCTTAAATTTTCTGATGACATAGGCTGGATAATTTGTTTATCTCGTCTATAGAAACGATCTTGTAATGATTTGAGAAAATATTCCCGATGTTGAAATAAACACACACAAAACACACACACATGCACACACACACACACACACACACACACATATATATATATATATATATATATATATATATATATATGTATATATATATAAACTAAAAGGCAGTCAACTAGCGTGTAAGCAATGTTCACAACTTCACTCGTTTGAACCCTCTCAACTATTTACTGCATGTACTCGAATTTGGCGTTTATAGGCTGTTAAATTCCCTTAATTCTTGTGGCACTTGTTAGTGGCCGGGAGGTAATGGTTTAGCAAATGTAGGCAAAAGTGACTTCGTGGCTGGCTTTTAATCTCCTGATCGGTAGGAATTGTCATTTCCTACACTGAATATTGCGAAAGCATGTAACAGGAGGTATAAAACATAAATATTTATAACATATATATATATATATATATATATGGGTGTGTTTGTTATTTATACTTAATGGTTCCCATACTGTGTTAAATTCTACACAAGGTCCTCCTAGTAGGTAATTGTTGCGCAGCATATGTGCTATTTTTTATTTTTCTGTTTTATCTATACTATTCAACTAGTATTTACCTATTTTTTTTATTGCGCACTATTATCCTCATCTTTCTCTGATGTTGTTTCATGACGTTTCGGCCAACACATACTGAGGCTTTCGTCAGCTGATTACCGCGACGAGATAGGAACTCCAAATCTCCTAACTGCATTCTCAGCAATTACTGCCTTCCATAGTTGTTGTCGTCTCACCACGTTTTTGTTTTTTTGTCAAGTAAGCCGAAACGTCGTGAAAACAACATCTAAGAAAGATGAGAATAATAGTCTGCAATAAATAAATGAATAAATAATACTCATCTCAATAATGAATTCCGATTAATAATGAATTTCCGACCATGGAAAACCAGATAATAAAATATACGTGGATTTATAAGACAAAAAAAATCCAACTTTGATCGCCCTTCGCAGTGGATACACATTGAATCTCAACGGTTCCAGGTGAGGCTTGTCTGAAAATAGCGGTTTCAATCCTACCCAAAGCCGGCCAGAGGCTTACTTGGCAAAAAACAAAGAAAAAAACGTGGTGAGACGACAACTATGGATGGCAGGAATTGCTGAGAATGCAGTTAGGAGATTCGGAGTCCCTATCCAATCACAGTTACCACCTGAGGAAGGCCAAAGGTGTAGTTGGCCGAAACGTCATGAAACAACATCTAAGAAAAATCAGGATAATAGTCCGCAATAAAATTAATAAATAATACTCATCTCAATAATGAAATCCAATTAAATAATATATAGTATTTACCTTTATGTATTCATAAAATAAAATTTGATTAGGTCTTCTGTTTATTTCAAATTATTGCATACACGTGTTGATGTTCAGGTGAGATAGTGTTGGATATAGAGACGTGAGGATGCACATTTGAAAGCGAAAGTGTGTACCTACGCACATTCCAGATGGAGTTTATCTACATTTTTGTTTTCCATAAAATGATCGGAATTGTACTTATCACGAAAACAAAGAACTGTTTACACTCCAAGGTCAGAAGTTATGAATTGCATAATGCAAAATAGAAAAGAAGAATGTGGTATCTTGATGTTTACGATTCCAGGAATATCCATTTATGACTATACAAGTGAAAAATAACAACAGAAAACAGAAGGTAGCGAACACAGCGGCGAGCGTCATTAACATCTTGAATTTCCCCACCGTCGAGCCACACATAAACCAACCTTTTCTCTCCCTCTGTCTCCGTTTCTCTACCCCCTCTCTCTATCTATCTCTTTGACAGTTACCAAAAGCTAAATTGTAAATAAAGCATATATTGATAAATTCGTCTCTGCGTTGGTTTTGAGAATAGTGACAAAAGAATTGTCATGTGTATATATGATTTTAGTAAGTATTTGAAGTGCAGCTAGCAAATTATATATAACGCAAAAATGGAAACAAGCAAGAAAGCCCATTGCCCAAAAAGAACATCATTATTTTACATGATTCAAAACAAAATGCGAAAATCTGTTGTGCGAGCACACTTATGAGGATAATTTACAAGAAACAAAACTATTGGGAGTTACTAGATTTATTATTCAATGTATAACATGAAATATAGCGAGACAGGTAGACACTAAATAAACCTTGGTGCTAGACACAGTTCTATTACCTTCGATGTTAAGATTCGTAAAATTGGCAAGATTAATTTTGGACCAATATATTACGAACGAGTCCCAGAAATTGAAGACGTTTAGAATGTTATATGAAGTAAAGCTAATAAAAAATGTTAGGAAAATGGCGCATTTTAGATCACAGGTCACATCAATAAAATTGCATCTTCCATCTTAGGAAAAGATGTGCTAACATTTATTTATGATGACCGAACATTTATAGTTGCAGAGGGTCTAGATAACCTATAGTTTCGCTCATCTTTTATGAACATTTAACCGGTGTAATAACAAACACTACGTGCCTTTATCTATAGGGAACATCTATGTATAGTTACAAAACTCTGTTTATTATCATATTGTACCTAATATATGGTAGCAATTTCGTAAAGTAAAACAAAAAAGACGTAACTTGATTGCCATCGGTAAGAATTGAAACCAAAGATACAACTCTCTAATCCCATTCCTTAGCCTCCGAGCCACGCCAATCCAAATACAAATGGTTACAAAATAACGTTTTTTAAACCTATGAATGCAGATTTGTGCATGTAAACAGGTTTAGTCGACTACCCCTGCCAAGGTTAACTGTTTTGTTTTCAATTTTGTACGCTTAAACGTAATCGAAATGGTGCTACAGGACCAAATACATTATACATCAAATTTTTACTCTAGATCAAATATGAAGAAAGGAGTTTGGTAGAGATTTTTCGCACACACACTGACAAGGTTACTTTTACATATATTATATAAAGGTATACATATTTCCGAGTGCTATAAAGTTTTTATCTAAATTCTATGCAATTGTGCAGAATATAGAAAATATGCATAAATAGAATTAAGCATAATAGTTAAATGAACCGAATCATCTAATAAGGAACAATAAAATAATATGTAATTAATTAAGGCTTGATTTTTCAAAGCAATATACAAAATAGTTTACATATAAATTTGCTTGCATATCCAGAACAGTATATTTTGAAGTGCCGTTTAAATAGAACAAGTAAGAATATATACATATATGTATGTGTGGGGGGGGTAGAGAGAGTGAGAGAGAGAAAGAGAGAGAAACAAGGAGAGAGAAAAAGTGGGTATATATATAGACAGATAGAGAGATAGATATTGCATAAAAACTAAATCACTTAAAATGATTAAAAGATTTTGAAAGATTTTCAAAACAAAATATATGAAACTAGGGGAAAAAAAGAAATTGAAAATAAAAAATATTAACAAAAAAATAAATAAAATAAAATGGACATCGTAGCAAAAAAAAAAAAAATGAAACAGGAAGAGAAATATAATATTCAGAAGATATGAAAAGATTCCGTAATGAATTGATATTGTTGTCTTGGGAGTGGAAAACTGTCAGTCACAGACAGTGGTTTCATATTCCCTGTCTCTAATTTTAATGAGGCCGGTGTCTGCCTGAACGATGACTTATTAAGATTATTATAATTACAAATGCAATATATATATATATATATATATATATATATATATATATATATATATATATATATATATATATCAAAGTGAAAGTGTCTGCGTGTGTGTCTCTGTGTGTGTATATCTGTGTACATATCCCTACGAAATAACTCTGTCAATTTTCAGTCTACCGACTCGAAATTTGATATACAGGGTACTGAGATTTGGGAAAATCGACGTGATTGCGATTTGGCCAGAAATTTGGCGATTAAGTGGTCAAAGTTCAACGATTTGAACTTTGAGAACTCTACCAAACTCCTCCGAGAAATTTAGATATAGGCTCCTTGGATATGGATCTAACGTATTAACTTGATTTGAGCCCAAAACAATAAACGTTAAGGGGTCATAATAGGGGTCAAAGTTAAAAAAAATTGACCGCTTTTTTTTTTTTTTTTTTTTTTGCTCAGCACGCACCTCCAAACAGCCGGGCAACGCCAGGCACCCATTGCTAGTATATATATATATATATATATATATATATATATATATATATTAGTGAACGTGTCTGCGTGTCTGTCTGTGTACATTTCCCTACGCAATAACTATGTCAATTTTTAGTCTACAGACTCAAAATTTGATATACAGGATACTAAGATTTGGGAAAATTGATGTGATCGATTTTCGCCCAGAAATTTGGCTGTCAAGGCGTCAAAGTTCAACGATTTGACCTTTGGGGACTCTACCAAACTCCTCCGAGAATTTTGGGTCCAAACACTTGAAATTTTAGATATAGGTTCCTTGGACATGGATCTAACTTAATAACTTTATTTGAGCCCAAAACAATAAATTTTAAGGGGTCAGAATATACGTTAAAGTTAAAAAAAATTGACGGCTTTTTTTAATTTATTTTTGCTCAGCATACACCTCCTAACACCCAGGCAACGCCGGGCGCACATGCTAGTGTATATATATATATATATATATATATATATATATATATATATATATATATATATATATACAGTGATGTTCCTTAGTTTTAACCATGGCGATTGAAAATTATAATTTAGTCACTTATAATAGTTTAAATAAATCGCTATCTAAAAATTATCTGAAAAAAATTATTCACTGAATTAGCGTTAAACAAGCATAATATGGCTATAAAAAAGTTCAGAAAGCATGTAAACCGGAAATTGATTGATATTATACTGATACTAAAAGAAAAACAAAGCCGTGCCAATAATTTTGCACAAGGGTTTTTTGCAATTATGTTTGTTGTTCCTTTGTTATTTATTTTTTCTAAAATCCGATTGCTGCATCGGAAAGGCCAGTTAAAAATACATAATATACTTTGTTATTTTCTTTAATTTAATCCCTTTTTTAGAATTTATTAGATAAAATTTAACTTTTATTTTACCGTGCCAATAAATATGATCATCACTGTATATATATATATATATATATATATATATATATATATATGTATGTATACATGTGTGTGTGTATTCTCGAAAACCGCCCGACATTTCCCTATCGTAAATACACCTAAATATGATATTTAATTAATGCAATTTTCGTATTTATTATCAAATTATATCGGACCAAATATAGAGAACTGAGTTAAAAGTGACGTGCGTTATAACCGAAAATCGAAACCAAAACGTATAGTTTACGATTTACTTTTTCTTTGACTTTTACGCCTGGACCATGAAGGCTACGGTATAACTGGAAATGTTTTCTCAATCATTAAATCATTTCTCTCCGATAGGCTCATAAGAGTAGTGGTCGATGGACAAAAATCAGAGGCCTGCAGTATTAATGCTGGAGTCCCTCAAGGGTCAATCCTGGGCCCAACTCTCTTCCTGATCTACATCAATGACCTCCCTAAACACATACTAAAATCATTCGTTGACATCTATGCTGATGACACGACCATCTACGGCAACACATCAAAGACTGTAAATGACAAAGTTCTCTCTGATTCTCTCTCCTCTGATCTCGAGTGCGTGGTTCAGTGGGGGAAGTCGTGGCTGGTTACCTTTAATGCATCTAAAACCAAACTCCTATCTTTACATCATCAACGCTCTGATCCCCACCTGGCATCAATTGAAATGGATGGCTCTAGTCTAGGAGAAGCTCCGTGTTTTGACAAGCTTCTGGGTTTGTCCTTTACTCCAGATCTGAAATGGAACATGTACATCAAGTCTGTTGCCAATATCGCTGGAAAGATGGTAGGATCCTTCTACCGCTCCAGAAGATATCTCACTACTACTGCATTTCTCTATTTATATAAAAGCCAAGTACGTTCAAGGATGGAATACTGTTGCTATATCTGGGCAGGAGCTGCTAAAAACAGCCCATCCTGCCTTGACAGAGTACAAAATAGACTTCGTGGCTTAATGGGGGATGCCCTTTTCTCTACCCTGCAACCTCTCTCCCATAGAAGAGACGTTGCGAGCCTATCCTTGTTTTATCGTTATTTCCATGGCAGGTGCTCGTCTGAACTCCAATCACTTGTCCCCCCTCGCCAATCTTTCACGAAAAACACCCGTCTAGCTGAATCCACTGTGAAAAATTTTCCCCACTCTTTATCTGTGCCTAAATCAAATCGTGGATTCCATGAACGAAGCTTCTTTCTTAGAACTGCACGCCTGTGGAACTCTCTTCCGTCTGCCTGCTTCCCACCTGACTACAACTTGGATGTCTTCAAGTCCAACGTTAACAAATTCCTAATGAACCGCCCCCTTAAGTAAACACTTCATCAAATCTCCACACTAACGTACTTTACTTGCAATAACCCTTATCCCTGAGTGGCTACCGGGCCTTGATAAGTGGTTATCACCGTGTAAAAAAAAGGCATCATTGCTTCAAGGCTAAAAATTCAAACAGAAACCAATAGCTATTATGCTGCGCATGCATGTTCGTAATGTGTCTGTGTGTGCAGTCAGAACCAACCCTTTTCAGGGTTCTACCGGCTTCCTCCGAAGGAGGAAGTTTCATGGGAGTATAAAATTTACAAGCGGTCCCCAGTCGCATGTATGTCCCCGTTAGGGGAGGAGACGACGTTAGGTTTTTGTAACTTTTTGCAGGGAGGTGTCGACGTCCTCCAACATACAGCAACTGAACTTCCCAAATTGGTCACCCATTTTAGTAATGAACAGGCTCAACGTTGCTTAACTTCATTGATCTGACGGGAATCGGTGTGTCAACGCGATTATGCCGTCATAATGCCGTCGTTCGACCTTCACCTGGCAAATTCCATTTTTTTTCTTTCACACTTTTGCACCTATTTTCCCCGGCTAAAACTGAATGATTAAGTTTCGCATGAGTTCGAATACCCTATATATCAAGTTTCATGTCTGTAGACTAAAAATAGAAGGAGAAGTTTGTAAGGCACGATTTTTTAAACAAATATATGCATACGCATACATAAATATATATAAAAAGAGTTTATGTTTACTATAAGCTTTTTTACACAAATATTACGCAAGGATAAATCATGTAGAATATATGCATGAATATAATTACACGTAATCTATATAATCCTAAAACATAAATGACCTTGTAACGAGTGTTGTAACCCACCATCCGGTTTACGACTTTCGGTTGCGCATCCGTACATAATCAAATAATCAACGCGACAATAAAACGTATTGTTTTACAGTGTACGTTCTCAGCGTCCCAATTGTCTTTTTTTTTTCGCATTTAAATTATCCAAATAAACAATTGTTAATACTTTCTGCATTTTTTTACATCGTCCATTTCCGTATTACGTTTAAGTTATTTTAACGCAATTTTCTTACAAATAAATCTACTTTAACAGTTGACAACCATAAAAGCATTTTACAACGGCGATTTACCCACCTCCTTCATTTTTTTAAATTTCATTCTCAATTTTTTATACATCTTTCTTAAAAAACATTCATACATTTTCTTCTACACAGCCAACATAAATAAATATGTTTTTAATGTGCGTTACAAATAAATAATCAACGCGACAATAAAACATTGTTTTATTGTGAACGTTTTCAGCGTCCCAATTGTTGTTTTTTTTTTTCGCGTTTAAACAAAAAGATATATCAAAATTTGGATTTAACTTTAAGTATTATGGTATCTGTTCAGTGCATATTTACCTATAAGTATGGCAAACTACTTATAATTCAATGGCTGTAAGTTTTTTTTCCAAACGAAGCAATTATAAACAGAACGACTCATAGAAATCTATCTATATTCTTTCTTCATCTTAATATACTTTCATAGAAATGTTTCTGTTATGTCAAAAAAAAACTATTTTCTTTAAGTCGCAAGTGTCACGCTCCTACATTAATCCCATAGCTAATATAACATACTGACCCAACGGGTCACGGGTAGTCTAGTAGTTGTTTCTTCTTTTTTACATGGTGGTCACCACTTATCAAGGCCCGGAAGCCACTCAGGGATAAGGGTTATTGCAAGTACAGTACGTTAGTGTGGAGATTTGATGAAGTGTTTACTTAAGGGGGCGGTTCATTAGGAATTTGTTAACGTTGGACTTGAAGACATCCAAGTTGTAGTCAGGTGGGAAGCAGGCAGACGGAAGAGAGTTCCACAGGCGTGCAGTTCTAAGAAAGAAGCTTTGTTCATGGGATCAACGATTTGATTTAGGCACAGATAAAGAGTTGGGGAAATTTTTCACAGTGAAAAACTATTTCAACCTGACTTCTTCGCGACGAAACATTCGCCCAAAAACTGATTTAAAACTTACTGCATGTCAGAGTACCCTTTATGTAAAATTTAAAATTTTTAGACCCAAAAGTGTCTTTATAGTTTGCTAGAAACTGCAAATGTAAAATCTTTTGAGATTTGACCTCTTGACAGCCAAATTCTTGGTCAAAAACCGATTAAAAAGCGTGCCCTATACATTTACGACAAATTAAAAAGTTTGATCCACGTCAAAAGAACCTATATCTAAAATTTCAAGTGTTTAGACCCAAAATTGGCGGAGGAGTGTGTTAGAGTTTTCAAAGGTCAACTTGTTGAACTTTGACCCCTTAACATCCAAATTTCTGGCCGAAAACCAACCAAAAAGATCATCCCGACTTTCAATAACTCTTATATCAAATTTCGAGTCTGTAGACCGAATATATCCAGAGTTATTGTGTAGGAAAATCTGCACAGACAGACAGATAAACACACATACATGAAGAACACTTTCACTTATATATATATATATATATATATATATATATATATATATATATATATATATATATAAACGCAACCTTGTCTGCGCTTGCCCGAAAAGTCTGTACCATACTCTTCTGTGAATATTTGGTCTACAGAGTTGACATTTAATATATATAGCGGATTTAGCCATGTAACACACGAGAATTCTGCCATCTGGTCAAAATTAAAAACGCAGTGGTTGACCATTGCAGGGTAATTCGAATCAAACATTTATTTTTATATATCCATGCATGCATATATAAAAGTAACCGTGCCTGTGCGTGCAGAACTGTCTCTACCAAACCCATCTCTTAATTTTTGGTCTATACACGTGAACCTTGATATATAGGATATTTGAACCTGTGGAACAATTTCGTTTGTTTTAGTCTATAAAAATAGATTCTGAAGTGTCAAAACTGACAAAAAGACATAGTTTACCTTGACAGTCGAATAAAGCTTGTCCTCGTGCTGTTACTTTTGCGCATGCGTAAAATGAAGCCTCTATAGCTTATAGTCACTTTTGTTTTACCTTTCCTATCAATCCATCGGTTTCTCAGACATTAATGATCCTGAAAAGATATAGAACGACTAAGACTGGAGAGCCACAATTAAATTATGTTCTTTTAATAAAAGTTTACTTATTAATAGTGCTACATTATATTTTTAAAAGATTAACTGTAGACACAGGTTAAACTTCTCACACTATAGAAACACCTCCTATAATTAATACATATAATCTTAATCAATAAATTACTTAACAAAAACACACCCATTTTATTTCTGTTACACACCTATATTTGAATTTTAACAGACATGTTTTTTTCCGGAAAGAATATTAACTGCGTTCATATATTTTAAAAACACATTGACGACTATATGACGTTATTAAAAATCTCTTTCTCTTTGACAAGCTCCCTTCCTTTTTTGAATTTCCAACGTATTTTTTCCGTTTCTGAAATAGAACAGCATCACACTTTGCACATAAAACATTTTCAAATATTTTACTGGCCTTTTTTGTTTTCTCAATCTCATTCATCGAGAGGAAGTCTCGAAATAAAGACGAAACGTTGATGAAAATATAACTTTGTTTGTTTCTTTTTATTTCTCTATTTTGTCGGAATACTATTTCCATTATTCTCATCATATATATATATATATATATATATATATATATATATATATATATATATAATTGTAAAGATTGATGAACTCTTCAAAAAGTGCCAGTAGTTAATTTAAATTTTAGAAAAAGTTTGTATAGAGTCAATTTATTTATTTTTTAAACGAAAATCACCGCTTATCAAGGGGTCCTGGATATGACCTAAAACTATATCCGATGGTGAAGCCCCACCTTGCGGGCGTTGGGGAGTGTGTCCCCACCCTTTAATTGCCATTGCTCCTAGGTCCACTCTGACCCGGAGTGGTAGTACCTGTTAGGGTCCCAACTATGGGTTAAATAGAATCTGACTTTAAAAAAATATATACTCCATTAAAAATCGTTCCTCAAAATAACTAGATTCGGCATTAAATAACCTGAAAAAGGTTGATATACCGTAAAACAAAACAACGAACCAACCATTTATCAAGGCTCAAAGCATTAATGAGTGTCAGGCGGTCGGTAAAACAACACCGTAATGATTGATAGGGTAGAAATTGTGTATAATTTTATTATTGAAGAAAACCGCTCAACAAGGACTTTTTGTTTTAATTTGACTATGTTGTAGTCAGCTGGAAAGAAGCTACGCGGTATTGTATTTTACAGAAGAGCAGTGCTAAGAAAGAAACATTTTTGTGTTTAATTTCGACGTGTACAGAACTTTTTCAGGGCAGGTGCTCAAATAAATAACAAAGCAACAAAAATATAGTAAGGAACACCGTCTCGGTGGGGCACAGACCTATAATACATTTCTCTGAGAGGTCTCTTTTTAAAAAAAGGAGTAAAAAGGCAGGTGTTTGGCCACCCTTAGGACCCGCTTCTGCACATCCCTGATAGATAAATGGTAAGGGAAATTGTAGACAGTAGTTTTAGCCAGACGAATGTTTGTTGTACATGTTTTGCAGAGGAGGGGATCATAGATTAGAGCTCAGCCGAGCACTTGTCATTAAAATAATAATATAGCCGATATAAACTCTCAACGCCTCTTCGATGAGAAAGAGCTTGTAATGAGGAGAGAATGACATCTATTAGGTTTCGAGGCTGGTTTTAAACCTTGTCAAGTTAAGAAGTGTGTTCTGAGAGGCTTCTTTCCACATGTGATAAGAGAAGTTACTTTTAGGACGTACTTGGCTCATGCAGGTAGAGCATTGCGTTGGAGGTGAGATACGTTCTGGAGCTAGTTTTCTGTTAACGTACAGAGATCGGTCAAAAAGGACAAAGAATGAATTCTAAAAACAAGTGGTTGAAAAGTTTACCGTTACTTAAAGAAATAATGCGTTTGTTAGTCAAAGTCCCCGAGAGGAATTGGCAAGTTATGTGCGGACAGGCGCATTAGTAGGCTTCAGTAGTTGGCGGAATCACTAGAGAATTATCAGATGCTTAAATGGGAATCATAATCACGTGGCGCTACAAAAAAAAAGAGGAAAGCAGATTGGCAACAAGAACATTACGATCGCAGATGGAACTGTCAAAAGAAAGAGAGAAAGAAAGCGATTGCGAGAAGAAAGAGAAAGAGAAAGAGAGAGAGGGTGAGGCACGTGCTTACACATTATTAGGTATTGTTTTCCACTATCTTGCACATCAGTTAATATATATATGTGTGTGTGTGTGTATATATATATATGTGTGTGTGTATATATATGTGTGTGTGTGTATATATATATATATATATATATTATATCTTATATCCACACAAATATATATATGTGTGTGTGTGTGTGTGTGTGTGTGTGTATGTGTGTGTGTGTGTGTGTGTGTGTGTGTGTGTGTGTGTGTGTGTGTGTGTGTATAAATATTCATAGTCAATTCTTTGGACTGACCGACAAAGGCGTTGTGAAAATGAGACACTACTTGGTCCCCAACACGAAGACGCCATTTCCTGGAAACGTATGATATTGGAAATATGATCGTATACTCATGCTGCTCTCATAAAAATGCATTCCAGGGACGTTTCTCACAAATGACGAGAAGTGGGGAAGGCAGTTAATGTAGCAAGGTGGGAGACTTAAAAGAGGGTTAGGTACGCGCTAAAACACGCTACGCGAACGTAAGAACAAGTGGCCGCCTATATACACACCCACAGACACAAACGCACGAACAAAAAGATTTCAGAAAATATACACTGTCCTCCTAAAAAACTCATAAACTTTATCCTCGGAGGCGACAGTGGCTAAGTGGTTAACGACACAGATTGAAACCTGGATGTGTCAAGTTCGAACCCAGGTCATTCCATAGGAAAAAAGTCACATAGGGATGTTGACAAACATTATGTGGTCCCCGAGTCAAAAAGCTGTCTTTTTAGAAAAGATAATTCGGCAATCAAGCATATTAACTGATTCTAATCAGTGATGTATAGCCACGTATCAAATCGAAGTATAGACATATGTTGTATAGAGGTGTTATCACAAGATATTTGGGTGCGGCAAGTTTTGTCCCTGAATTAGGACTCAACTGAAACACGTATGCACATATGTAACCAATAATAAACAGATTATATACCGGCTCTCTCCTGCATTGAACACTCTTTAATAATCCAGCGAGTTTCATTGCATTTACATCTAGGAAACCTATCGATACAACCGTTATATGTATACATATATGAAAATAATATTATACACTTGTATCACAAAATTAAAGAAAATAAAACCTTTTAATTTTTATTACATTTCTTAGAAATGACACAATTGGTAAAAGAAATAATTATTTAAAATGTCCTTCAATTATTTACCCTCGATTATATAATTTTTACTGCATAGGGGTAAATTAACGCCTGGTTGAGAATCTCTGCTCTAAATTAAACCATATGCTCTATCAATGATGTCCCCAAACACATACTTAAATCATTCATCGACATCTAAGCTAATGACACGACCATCTTTGGCAACACTTCAAAGGCCGTAAATGACAAAGTTCTCTCTGATTCTCTCTCATGTGATCTTGAGAGTGTAGTACAGTGGGGGAAGGGGTGGCTGGTTACTTTTAATGCATCTAAAACCAAGCTCCTATGTTTACATCATCAACGCTCTGATCTCTATCTGGCATCAATTGAAATGAATGGACCTCGTCTTGGGGAGGCTCCATGTTTTGACAAGCTTTACTCCTGATCTAAATGGAACAGGTACATCAAATCCGTTGCCAAGGTCGCTGGAAAAATGGTGGGATCCTTCTACCACTTCAGAAGATATCTCACTGCTGATGCAATTCTCTATCTATATAAAAACCAAGTACATCCAAGGATGGAGTACTGCTGCCACATCTGGATAGGAGCTGCTAAAACAGCCTACCCTGCCTTAACAGGGTACAAAATAGACTTTGTAGCCTAGTGGGGGATGCCCTTTTCTCTTCCCTGCAACTTCTCTCCCACAGAAGAGATGTTGCGAGCGTGTCTTTGTTTTATCGCTATTTCCATGGCAGGTGCTCGTCTGGGCTCTAATCTCTTGGCCCCCTCGCCAATCTTTCATGAAAAACACCCGTCTAGCTGAAACCACTGTCAATAATTTTCCCCACTCTTTATCTGTGCCTTAATCAAAACGTACATTCCATGAACAAAGCTTCTTTCTTTGAAGTGCACGCCTGTGGAGCTCTCTTCCGTTTGCCTGTTTCCCACCTGACTACAACTTGGATGTCTTCAAGTCCAACATAAACAAATTCCTGATGAACGCCCCCCCCTTAAGTAAGACACTTTATCAAATTTCCATTACTAACGATTACTACGATACTATCCCATTGATTACTGTACACGCAATAACCCTTATCCCCGAGTTGCCTCCGGGCCTTGATAAGTGGTAACTACCATGTTAAAGAAAATGCGCGCGACCCGCAGGGCTATATGCCCGAGATTGTATTGAAATTATAAATGGCAAAAATTAATCTTTAGAATAAACCACATATTTTTACGATAAACATATTTTTCTTCGGTTTCATTTTATTTAAAGTTCGCCGCCCCCAAATACACTTTTCCATACATGAGCATGAATACGAAAACGGTTCTAACAAGCACGTTTTCACCCACAATACACACACGGACACACAAACACAGGCCCACTCATACGAACTAAAGCATACACACAAACCAACGCAAGAACATACACTCTGTACAAATCCATGAACAAACTCACGTTTAAGCAATCACACATATCCACACACAAATACACAAACTTATGAAACATGCATTCCAACTTACTTTTTCAATTTTTTTAATTAATTTGTTCAATCTGGGAATGGAGCATCCTAACGGATGCCAGACATTCACTCGCTATCTCATATATTCCAACCGAAAAACCTTTTTAAGATTCTAACTGCATTTGTAATTGTTTGACTATCTCCGTTGCACTTGGTTCACCGGGTATATTTACCAGGTAGTTTTTGAAATTCTTCTTCGGGAGTCCAGTTGCTCCTATAATTACGGGAATAATAGAAATCTTCCTAAGGTTCCAGTTTCTTTTCCTGTCGAACATAAGACTTTGGTATTTTGTTGTTTTCCCTCTCAGTTCTGTTTAACCCGGAATTATTGGATATGCGTACACATGCACACCGAAAACAAAACAAACACATTTCCGCTCACACATACGCACGCAAATACAAATTCAGGACAAAAAAACACATATACATAATTATACACATACACACACGCTCACATAAACATGTTTAGGTGCACGTACATAAAACATACGTAAGCACCCAAAACTCGCACAGAAACGTATGGACATATATTAGTATGGACATATATTTACTAACATAAACACACACAAACGCACGAATATACACGCCCTCCCACACACACACACACACACACCACACCTCACACACACACACAAACGCATGCAAATGCACGTGCACTCACAAACACATGTCAACGTGTCCTATGTCCTATGCATGCATAGATGGATAAGGACTCAAACACACATATAAACGTATGAACAAGGGCTTGTCCATCACAGAAACGCAAACGTGAACGTATGAATAAACACGTATCTACACACACACACACACATACAAACATATGTCCCTCCTAGACTCATACCCATATCCACACACATGTGCCTATATATATATATATATATATATATATATATATATATATATATATATATATATATATATATATATGTATGGCAATTAAGTATATTGCCATGTATATTTTTCTTACTACCTAGCTCTACCTATGTATTGAGCACTGTTGAAGTAAATACTTAGTTTACGCATAAATTTATACTTTCGTATATCAATTTATGTGATTGAATCAAGTAGTCATATATATATATATATATATATATATATATATATATATATATATATATATATATAAATATATATACTAGCAGGCTGTGAAATACGCTAAAATATGGTATTTTGATTAATGGAGATTTCGTATTTATTAGTATACTAGCCTGGGTGCCCGGCGTTGCCCGGGTGTTTTGAGGTGTGTGTTGAGGTGTGTGTTGAGCAAAATAAATAAATAAATGAATAAATAAATTAATTTAAAAAAAGTGATAGTAGGCAGGCAGGCTCTAACCCGTACTGCGAAGGAGGAAAAGAACGTGAAAAAAAACGTGACGTCTTTGCTGTTGCGTCCATCGCCAAACCGGAAGTTGCGAAGGTTTAAATTGAGGCTAGTCAATCAAAAAGAGGGGATACTAAAAAGAGCTCTCGGTTGGTTTCAATAAAAAGCAGGAGAATGTTGGCAACTTGTTTGACTGCCTCATACCCAGCATTACAATCTTCAAAGAAAGAAAAAAAGACACGTATACAAACACATTAACACTAGCACGTTCACACTTACACACAAACCGATAAATAAACACATGTTCCATCGTACGCAGACTCGCAAATGCATACCCACATAAACATAGACGCATATACACGCACTAAGACATATGTATATAAACGTATTAACACTAGCCCAATCACACTTACATACGCTAAGACATAGATAAGCACACAACGGAATCAACAAACAAACACACACACACACATATCCCCTACATGCACTCATAAACGTACATTCACATGCACACAGGCATACGTGCTCAGAAACATGTGTATACACGATTAAGCAAACATCAGTCAATTTTCTCTAACACTCACATTCAACGATGCGCAAACACGTGCACACTATCTCTCTGTTACGACCACACAGTGCACCTAGAAACTTATAAACAGATACGTGACACCACTCACAGACTCGCAAACACATATTCATATAACACGTATATAAACGCATTAACTGTAGCCTACTCTAAGACAACACACACAAACGTATGATTAAACAGGCGGCAACCAACGTAGACACAAACTGCATAAACACACACGTGGCGCTGCACGCACTCACAAGCATATATTCACACACACACACACACACACACACACACACACACACACATATATATATATATATATATATATATATATATATATACGCATCCAGACACACGTGTATAAACGCATGAGAAAACATTAACAAACTCTCTCACACAGACGCACGTGCCAATTCACGCACCAAGTATGCAGATTATTGGGCCTTTCCAGTGATTTATTATGATTATCGATCTATTTCCTATTGATAAAAATTGTTTTGTCTGAGACATTTGAAAAGATCGTATGTGTCTATAATTCAATTGTTTTTATACGTACAAAATATTCATCGATATAGATAGATCTATATCGATCAGTCCCTCCGTATATTAATTTCATTACGAGTGACTTCTATGGCTGTTTGTGTGCGCGCTCGTGTGTGTGTGTGTGTGTGTGTGTGTGTGTGTGTGTGTATGTGTGTGTGTGCGCACGCGCGTTCATATGTGTGTGTGTGTGTGTGTGTCTGTGTCTGCGTGTGCTTTTTTGGAACGCCAACAATAGAAACTACTAATAGATCTACTCTATATAATAAGGTGCTAGACGTATACGTTTTACAATAACCGCTTATCAAGGCCAGAAGGTTAATCGAGGAAAAAGCGTTAATGGGTGTTAGGACGTAGATGGCTCTACAAGAAATTGTTTATATTTGATTGTAAATCGACCAAATCATACAGAAAGCTGAACACAGTTAAATTTACCTCTTTCTACCGAGTTATATAATGTTTTTAATATTTCAATGTTTTAATCTTTATATATATATATATATATATATATATATATATATATATATACATATATATATATACACACATATATACGCACACACACATATATATATACACATACACACACACACACACACATATATATATATATACATATATATATCCTACATTTCCCATCTAAATATTCTTAAACCACATATATTTATATTTTATATTTTGTATAATTATTCGCCTGATGAGAAAGATTTAGTTTCGAAATGTCATGGTCTAAACAGGTTTTCTCTCTTAGACTAAATGGAATGATATATATATATATATATATATATATATATATATATATATATATTCTTCGACAGGACATATATATATATATACACACACACACACACACACACACACACACACATACACATATATATATATATATATATATATATATATATATATATATATATATATATATTATACATATACTGGCAGGCCGACCGAAGTAGCTCTGTCGTAAAATACGCATAAATATTATATTTAAATCCATACAGAAACTGACACATGTGCATACGAGTATTTTTTTTATAAACTGTTCACTTCGTGTAAGTTAAAAAAAATTCTAGAGACGGGATCGAAACTAAACCATTAAGCACGCTTTATATATATATATATATATATATATATATATATATATATATATATATATATATATATATATATATATATATATAATGGTTGTATAGTTTGGTTTCGTAGATGTAGATCCATTGAATCCACTTCATTAAAGAGTTATCAACGGAGGACAGAACAGTATAGTATGTTTATTATACAAACATTATTGTTTTAAGGACCGTGAAAAATTATTAAATGTAAAAGTAGAATCAGCTGTAAACATAGTATTGAGATTAAGGGGTATATTATTATGGTCAAATAGAGGGTGTATTGTTGCTGCGTGATAATTTATTTTAACATTGGTGTGGGTGTCTATTTTCTATGGAGTGGGTAATTTTGATTGGTGCCACCTAAACGGGAAATAGCGGCTATAAAATCGCTTATAATTGGGGGGGTATGCAATGTTGTAAAACTGAAAGGTAATATGCAGCAATATATTTATAAGTTTCCTCTGTTACTCTGACCCCCCCTGTCTGTATCCCTTTCTTTTACTCACCCCTAATTATTAGTATTAACAGTATTTTCATTATTATTATTGGTAATAGTGGTGGTGAGGGTGGAGGTAGTGGTAGAAATATTGTTACTACTATCTTTATTATTATCATTATTATTACTGCCTTGTTTTTAACGCTATTACTTTTGTTATTATTATTATTGTTTTTATTATTATTATTATTATTATTATCATCATCATTATAATTGCTGTTATTATAATTATCCCCGTTATTATCCCCGTCATTGCTACCATAACCGCTACCATTATCTCCTTTTTCACTGTTATTAACATTAACTTTGGATTTACTTTTATCACAACTATTGGTAATATTATTTTTAATGTTTATTTTTAATGCTTACCTTTAATTTTGTCTTTATTTCATCTTTATTTTTATCTTCAATTTTACTTCTATTTTATTTTCAGATTTATTATTACTACTATTATTATAATTTTCATTACTATTATCTTTCGTACTATATTTGGTATATTTTACCACTCTCATAAGTAATAATGGTTTCCTTACTCCTCCACTTTGGCATCAACATGTATACTTAACCTTTTACATCAAGTTAAACGCACTCGTAGTCATTGCTACTCTAATCTCCGACCGTCCCCTTATAATCATACTCCCTATATCATAACAGAAGAAACTTATAAATATATTGCCGCATATTACCTTTCAGTTTTACAACCTTGCATAACCCCCCTCCAATTACAAGCGATTTTATAGCCGCCATTTCCCGTTTAGGTGGCACCAATCAAAATTACCCACTCCATAGAAAATAGACACCCACAAAATGTTAAAATAAATTACGATGCAGCAGCAATACACACCCTATTTAACCATAATACATATACACCTTAATCTCAATAGTATGTTAAAGACCATATACAATCTTATATATCATACTATAAATAACAAGCTTCTCCTTATTTATTTAGAATTCAATAAAGGTTCCCCCAACATTCTATAATTCCTCTTAATCTTTTTCGTCACTATTGAACCTTACGCTAGATGCCGCATCTTCCCCATGCTCCCTAGCACCTTCTATACTCTTCTGATGAGAAGCATTAGGCTTCGAAATGCCCTGGCATAAAGACTCCCTTCTATCCCCCAAATTTTGCCTGTATTCTATTATTCAATAAATGATCCATTCTATATCCACCAATATATAGTTTTGTGTCTTCATTTCATACTCGTGTGGTCCTATTGTATAAGCTCTAATAATTATTGTTGAACTTGGCATTGTCCGGATAAGTCTCCTGTTGTGGAATTGAACTTTCTCTTTTCCTTTTACATTATTAAGCTATATATATATATATATATATATATATATATATATATATATATATATATATGTATATATGCATACATACATATATATATATACTTACATATACTTATACATATATACATATATACATACTTATATATACTTATATATATATACATATATACATATATACATACATACATATATATACATATATATATATATATATATATATATACTGTTAAAATTT
Source organism: Euprymna scolopes (assembly GCF_053919585.1). Taxonomy (NCBI): domain Eukaryota; kingdom Metazoa; phylum Mollusca; class Cephalopoda; order Sepiida; family Sepiolidae; genus Euprymna; species Euprymna scolopes. Next base: position 17,244,578 of record NC_136509.1, on the reverse strand, counting down.
CAAGTGTTCAGATCCAAAATTGGCGGAGGAGTTTGGTGGAGTTTTCAAATATCAAATC
>NC_136509.1:17162020-17239520 GCF_053919585.1 Euprymna scolopes | reverse complement strand
CCGGAAGCCACTCGGGGATAAGGGTTATTGCGTGTACAGTAATCAATGGGATAATATCGTAGTAATCGTTAGTAATGGAGATTTGATAAAGTGTCTTACTTAGGGGGAAGTTCATCAGGAATTTGTTTATGTTGGACTTGAAGACATCCAAGTTATAGTCAGGTGGGAAGCAGGCGAACGGAAGAGAGTTCCACAGTCGGTCTCTTCTAAGAAAGAAGCTTTGTTCATGGAATCTACGTTTGGATTTAGGCACAGATAAAGAATGGGGAAATTATTGACAGTGTTTTCAGCTAGACGGGTGTTTTTCGTGAAAGATTGGCGATGGGGAACCAGAGATTAGAGCTCAGACGAGCAATTGCCATGGAAATTGCGATAAAACAAAGACGGGCTCGCAACGTCTCTTCTGTGGGAGAGAGGTTGCAGAGAAGAGAAAAGGGCACCCCCACTAAGCTACGAAGTCTATTTTGTACGCTGTCAAGGCAGGATAGGCTGTTTTTAGCAGCTCCTGGTCAGATGTGGCAGCAGTACTCTATCCTTGGACGTACTTGACTTTCATGTAGATAGAGAATTGCATCAGTAGTGAGATATCTTCTGGAGCGAGAGAAGGGTCCTACCATTTTTCCAGCGACCTTGGCAACAGACTTTATATACGTGTTCCATGGTTCTTGTATATTCAAATATTCTATATTTATAGAGTTTGGTTTGGTTTGGTTATTTTACGGCATATCAACCCTTTTCGGGTTATTTAATGCCGAATCCAGTTATTTTGAAAATAGTATTCATGTTACATCCAGTTATTTTTTAGACGGTTTTTATTCGTCAAGCTCTTTGTATCTTCAATCGCTAGTTTGTAGTGTTTGGTTTGGTTGTTTTATAGTGGATTTTATCGTTTTTGTTTCCTGCCCTGCTGAACATGAATGCGTTTTTCAATGTGAGAGAGGGAAAAGGGTTACAGCATTAATGTTTGGTACATTTCAAGTTAGGAAATCAGTCAGGAAGTGGGGGAGATAGAAAGAGAGAGGGGAAATATGGAGAAGAAAAGGAGGAAAAGGTGGGTTGTTGGTTTTGGTTTTACAGAACATAATCAAGTTCTGCAAAATGAAGCAGAAAAACAAAAAATAATACCAAGGCATTTCGTCTCAGGAAGCTTAGATCTTCAGACAGCCTGATCTAGTAGCATCGGGTATGCAAAGAAAACACAGACACATATAAAAGGTTTTTTTAATGAAGGTGAACTTTAAATTAAAATAACAAAAATGTTTTTGTTACACAAATATGTGTTTATTCCAAATATTATTTTTTGACATTGATAATTTAAATACAATTTAGGGTGTATAACCCCGCAGCTCACGCGTACATGGTTTAATCCCAGGGTCAATTTTAACATAAACTGTACACATTAAATTAGATTGTATTTCAGCAATAACACGTCGAATGTTGTATTCCAAGTGGTCTCTTATGTTTGGTTTATCAGCATAGACATGCGACTTTACATACCCCCAACGAAAATGATCTAATGGGGGTACATCACACGAATGAGGTGGACAGTTGACACGTTCATTTCGTGAAATTATCCATTCATCAAATGTTTCTCTCATTAAATTGATTGTATCATTTGTAATTTGCAAAAGCTGCTCGGGTGTCAGTCTCTTCACGATGAATTGCCAAACCAAGCTGAGCTCAAAGTAATCGATAGTTGCCAAATCTGCGATTAAAAAAAAAGTTGTCAAGTAAAGTTCACCGAATCTAACAAACAGCTAATATATAGTCTTTGTTCTTGGCCTTCGGGCCGGGATGAAAGTGTAGTATCTGTTCCGGCAGATGCTGCACTTAAGATAATTTGTACCAGTCAATGGAGGGGAAACCCTCTATACTGGGACAATTATTATTTTTGGTAACCAGAGTGACCCCTTTTAGGGGAGCTGGTTTTTACCTCACATTAAAAACGGCCTTGTGCCTAATTTGCTCAGTGGGGGAGCAAATAAACACCATCTGTTCCGGCAGATGCTGCACTTAAGATAATTTGTACCAGTCAATGGAGGGGAAACCCTCTATACTGGGACAATTATTATTTTTGGTAACCAGAGTGCCCCCTTTTTGCCTACTTTTAGGGGAGCTGGTTTTTACCTCACATTAAAAACGGCCTTGTGCCTAATTTGCTCAGTGGGGGAGCAAATAAATACCATCTGTTCCGGCAGATGCTGCACTTAAGATGGTTTGTACCAGTCAATGGAGGGGAAACCCTCTATACTGGGACAATTATTATTTTTGGTAACCAGAGTGCCCCCTTTTTGCCTACTTTTAGGGGAGCTGGTTTTTACCTCACATTAAAAACGGCCTTGTGCCTAATTTGCTCAGTGGGGGAGCAAATAAATACCATCTGTTCCGGCAGATACTGCAAGCTATGACTAGCAAATACCAGATGTGGGGGCAACCCCACATGCCTGACCTTTAACCAGCTCCCATTTCCCACCTCTCGGGAGCTGGTCCCCTTTTTCCCCTTCCCCCTCCCTTCACTCCTCACATTAAAAATCGGCCTTGTGCCTAATTTGCTCAGTGGGGGAGCAAATAAATACCATCTGTTCTGCAGATGCTGCACTTTAGATAATTTGTACCAGTCAATGGAGGGGAAACCCTTTGTACTGGGACAATTATTATTTTTGGTAACCAGAGTGCCCCCTCTTTGCCTACTTTTAGGGGAGCTGGTTTTTACCCCACATTAAAAACGGTCTTGTGCCTAATTTGCTTTGGTGATGAAGCAAATAAATACAATATAGTCTTGGTAGTTTTTGTTAAACTTTAATAATATAAAAGCAAACATTTTAATCCAAACTACTTCGCCGGAAATTTCTTTTGTTCTTAAATCAATTAAGCACTTTCAGTCACCGCATTAGTTTGTTTCCAAACATATAGTATAGTTCTAACATCTATCTATCTATCTATCAACTTATATTTTAAAGACACGTTTTCTGTGTGTGTTGTGTCTGTACACTTAAGTGTGAGTTCGTCTCTAGGGACTTCGAAACGTTTGGGCTGCTATATTTTAACTTTCATACAAATGTACTTTATGTATCTGGGAGTGTTCGTAGATAGATTTTGTGTCGGAATGCCCTTGATAAATATGAAAAAAAAATCGATAATCATAAAATCTGATGAAAGATAGAACAATCAGATTTTGACCTAAGTTAACTCCCTTATACAGTTTAACAGGACAAGTATATTTGAGACGTTTTATCTCCGCACAAGCAAAAGTATAAAACTGATAGTATTTTCTTTGATAAGACAAGGTTGTTTTCATGAAGAATGTTTCCGTTTAAATCACTATTGAACAATGATATTTGACTTTTGCATTTTAAACGGTAATTTAAGCCATTATATGAAAATATTTTTATAAAATCAACCGTAGATTCTCTACAGTACAATGTAGATTGTAATGTATTGTGGATTAAGTCAATTTTGTGAGGCATGTAAAGCTTAATTCCGATGCATCTGCGTGTCTGACTAGAGTAGACACTCGATTGATCTGATTGGAAAATGTGCGATTTCACCGATTTCGATGACAATTAAAGTATTGTTATTGTAGAACATTTGTTAACCTCTAACCCAATCCCTGGCAACGTTGGGTCTCCCCGCTAGTAAGGCTAGAGAGCATTAAAACTTGTTTTAGTGTTTTAAAAATAAAACAGTATTTAATAACCTTGCACTCAAGCAGCGTTGATAAAACACCACCTCCCTTAAAACGCAAAAACGTTCTGGAGATTCGATCTATTTTTTTGTTTTGTTTTTACATGATATTTTTACCTATTTATGTTACCAAAAATGCGCCATTTTTCATATGTTGTTCATCTTTGCACAAGAAAAAACTGTTATATATATTTAAGTTAATATATAGTTAATAATATAGTTAAGACAAATCTATTATGCTATCAGGTTGACAAGAAAGCTCTTGCAGTTTTTCACTTTTAAATTCAGATGGACATATCTCGTCTCAAACAAAAAAGTTATTAATGATCAAAATAATCACCATCAGAATCAACACACTTTTGCCAACGCAAAACAAGTGTATTTGTGCCAGTAACAGAAAAAAAAACTTACATTCTGGTGGCGATGAAGTCTCTGAAAGCGTTTTTGATATCGCTTAGGTTTTTTAAGCATTTCCAACGCAGAAATTCGTCGAGATTCTTGAAAAAGTGGTAGTCCGTAAGTGAGAAGTCTGGAAAGTATGGCGGATGATGCAGAGTTTGGTAGCCCAATTTTTTCAACTTCTGCATGGTCCATTTAGCAACATGCTGCCGGGCATTGTTGTGGCGGAGAATTGGGCGTTTTTGTTGAGTGATGCTGAGTTTTGTTGTCGAAGTTTCTGATGCATTTCATCTATTTATTGACAGTATTTTTCCGCCGTAATGGTTTCGATTTCATTCCAAAACCTGTAATGAATGAGACCAGTCGCAGACCACCAAACAGTCAGCATGACCTTTTTTGATAAAATATTCTGGCTTCGGGAAAAGTTGTAGAGCTTCGTCGGCGTCTAAGCACTGAAGTGAGCCCCGCCGGTTGTCGTAAATGACGAACTTTTTATCGCAAGTAACAACCCGATCAAGAAATGGATTGTTCTTATTGCGTGAAAGAAGGGGAGATGACACTTCATAACGGCGCTTTTGTTGGAAGTCATTCAGTTCGTGAGGCACCTATTTATCAAGTTTGGGACATTTTGATCTCTTCCAAGTTGTTGGAAATCGTCGTATACGCTACGTTTAATTCAGAAGCAAGTTCTAAAACAAGTGTACGTGGATTGGTTTCGATTAAGTCTCTCAATTGAGATTTGTCAACATCCGATTGTCGACCATTGCATTCATCATCATCAAGACTCTCGTCACCGCCACAAAATTTCTTAAACCTCCATTGTACTGTGAGTTAAATAGTGGTTCTTGTGCATAACACTTGATACCACGATCTGTTTCAGCAGCAATTCCATCTTGTATAGATCGTTCTGAAAAGAAAACATAATTGCTTTAAAACGATTGTAATTGAAACGATTAGATATAGGAGAAACTATGTATTTTTTAATAAGATATAAAGTGAAGGTATAATAACGAACACATATTTGAACATACATCATTTAAAATCAAAATTAAAAATTGCGCACGAACTTTCTCCTCAACCTAATACATATTACTCCTTTATGTTGTCGGTTTATGTTTTTATGTATTAACTTTTTTTATTTACTTTTTACTATTTTTGTATTGCCTATAAATTGAAAGATATGTACATAATTATATACACACACACACACACACACATATATATATATATATATATATATATATATAGTCATCGACATACAGTCATGTTTCGTTGTAGCACAACGCATCAGTGCCGCTAGACTAGCACCTCTCCCAAGCCGAGAGTTGAACCTAGAACCATCGCGTTGACAGTCAGCAGTTCTACCGATCGACACACGGGAACGGCGCCCGTAAATAATCTCGCCAAATGTCTATTTAAACAAACATCCTTCCACCACTTTCACAGTGCTCTAACCGGTTTGTTTATAAACAAAGAGCGAGCGTCGCATTTTTCAGCCAATTAAGTAGCGGCTGAGATTACTTACGACAGAGCTCTACCCACAGATAGGGGGGGGGTGCTTAAAATATTTGTAGTCATCGACATACAGTCCTGTTTCGTTGTATCACAACTTCAGTGCCGCTAGACTAGTACCTCTTTCAGGCCGAGTATTGAACCTAGAACCATCGCGTTGACAGTCAGCAGTTGTACCGATATATATATATATATATATATATATATAATTTAAAGGAGATTAGAATAATAGTCTAAAGAGCTAAGTGTATTTTAATGTAATAGTGAAATTACTAGTTTAATTAAAATACAGGAAATGCTCGTTGTAATTTAGATATATAATAAGCTCGATAGTTAAATGTCCTAGAGCTAATTCAATATTAAGTAATGTGATTTATAATTTAAAAGTTTTAAAATTTTTAAAATTTAAAAATCAAAATTTAATTAAATTAAAAATCAGTTTCATAAGAAGGAACAACAACAAAGTCAATTATCTGTACGATCGTTTCGGAAATCCGTGCTTTTTATTTGTGGTATACATGAAGTCACGTAGAATAATTATACATAGTTTTTTTGGTAAGCACGGTCTCCTCATCAGCAAATTTAGGAGGATTTCTATTGAATTGAAAAGACACCAAAAATAAACCTAGCATTAAAAGTAAGGCAGATGAATCTGAAAAATTGAAGTAAAAGGTTTGGATATAAAATTTATAAGAAAATTAATAAGGAAATTGGTATAGGTTAGAGATAAAAAAAAAAAAAAAAAAAAAAAAAAATCTATTTTTACTAATGAGTAATTTTTAATGATTTAAGGTGGTTTATATTTATTAAATTTAAACCAACGTTTATGATTACACGATAGAAGCTCGTGTCTTGAATTTACTAGTTTGGTTGTGCTTTTTATATCTTCATATTTTAAAATGTTTACGGTTTCTTTTGTACATAATGTACAAAATTTATCTCCTGGTTTATATGATTTGCAAGTCTCAATTATTTGCCATTTTAAGTTGAAAGAAATATTGCTATTTTTTAGTTGCCAAATATAGTTGGATAGAGTAGTTTGGTTTGATAGAGAGTTATTTTTAAAAGAATGTTTGTGCGTTGAAATTCTATGTTTTATTGGGCCAGATGTGGAACCAATATATATTACCTCTTGATTATTATGATTATTTTCCGTTAGGTCTATTGTTGGATTATAATGTGGTGGGTTGGTTAATAATTGATCGGTAGATTGATTTAAGTTGGTGTTATTATTTAATTCGGTAGTTGAGTTATGGCTGTTGATAGGTTCTTGTATATTTGGAGTTTTTGATACTGTGCAGCTATAGATAACATTTTTAATTTTACATGAGCCTTGTAGGGGACATTTATTTTTTCTTCTACAGTTACAGTCCGATGTATTTTGTATAGTTGCATTTTGTAGTTTATTAATTTTATTATTATTAGAGCTAATTATTTTCTGATGAAGGTTAGGCATAGTAGAGTAAGAGACTTTAATTGTGTTCTTATTGAAAATCTTATTATATCTATGGGGGGCTTTAAAGTTCTTATCTAATATTTTAAAAAATTCTCTAGCTATGTTTGTTTCTAGGTTTTTGGAATACGGGGGGTTGAACCATAGGATCTCCTTGTGTCTATTCTTACGTTTGCGGGTTTTAGTTTGTTGTTTATTTATATTATTATCTAATATTTGTAGTTTGGTTTTATCTTTTTTTGTCTCCTGGTTATTTTTCTTAACTCGTATACGGGAAGACATTGTCATATTATATGTTATTACGCTCTTAATAGGTTTATTTTTAATGCAGTTTATGTTTCTATCATTTTCATTTATGAATTTAATTTGTGAATTATATCCAGAGTTTTTAAGGGCTTCATTATAGTATTTTTCATTTTTGGTAAATATTGATTTAGTAGAAGACAGTCTAGAAATTCTTAGAGCGATATTGGGAACTATTGATTTTAATATTGATTTAGGGTGGTTTGATTGATTGTGGACATATAGAAGTGATTGGTTAGGTTTATGGTATGGTTCAAAGGTAGAATTTTCAAGATTTAAGGTTATGTCTAAGAAATTAACAATTTTTTTATTAGGGTCGATTTTTATACTAAGTCCATAATTTTTAAATAATTTATGTAGAGCTTTAATTGCATTTTCATAATTTTTATTAGTAGAATTCGTTATGAAAAGTGCATCATCTCTATATAGCCCTCCTTCAAGTTTGAATTGTTTATGGAGTATACAATGTATTTCATTTAAAAGGAAAAGGCCAACTAGATCAGTGACCTGAGTCGAGTCCGTCGATCCCATTAAAATGTTGAAGTGGTTACTTTTAATGCTAGGTTTATTTTTGGTGTCTTTTCAATTCAATAGAAATCCTCCTAAATTTGCTGATGAGGAGACCGTGCTTACCAAAAAAACTATGTATAATTATTCTACGTGACTTCATGTATACCACAAATAAAAAGCACGGATTTCCGAAACGATCGTACAGATAATTGACTTTGTTGTTGTTCCTTCTTATGAAACTGATTTTTAATTTAATTAAATTTTGATTTTTAAATTTTAAAAATTTTAAAACTTTTAAATTATAAATCACATTACTTAATATATATATATATATATATATATATATATATATATATATATACTTCATTTACTTACATAAAATTAATATACGAAAACCTGAAGAGTCTTAGAGTGGATGAAACGCGGAATATTCAGTGTAGCTTAATGCCCATATATATTTTATAACTTACTAAATATATATATATATATATATATATATATATATATATATATATGGTTTAGTTTTATCGATTAGATTTACATATTATATTGGCGTGTATTATTTTATGTATTTACATAAAATTGTATGTATCTATTTTCAGTATTTAGAAGGTGAGTAGAACTACGTACTAACTTATAAAGACATATTTATGGCATTTAAGCTGCACAGAACTGTCCGTGTTTCATCCCGAAAGGATGAAACACTAGTATCTGTAAGTTTTAAAAGTAATTATAGTAATAATAATGCATGCCCTTTTTAGAACTGGGTTCATATCGTTGAGCGCTTTATGGTGAAATGTAAAAGTCGGTCACTTAGCCTACGTGCGTAGATCGTGATGTTAAAATCATTTGATCACTCTAGACCTACTTGAATTAATTTACGCGTCATGAATGTTAATTTCAACTAAATTCTCCTCAGAGTTCACGCCGGCCGGGGGGGGGGGTCATGTCTCTCACTAATATAGATAGAGATGGTCTCGTGGCCGGGTTTGACACTGATGATTGCCGAGAGGATGAAACACTAGTTCCTGTAGGTATTAAAATAAGTATAGTAATAATTATATATATAAATATATATATATATATTAAGTAATGTGATTTATAATTTAAAATTTGAACAATTAAATTTCAACCAAATTAAAAATCCGTTTCATAAGAAGGAACAACAACAAAATCAATTATCTGTACGATCGTTTCGGAAAACAATGCTTTTTATTGTGGTAAACATCCAGTTACGAACAATAATTGGTGGCGTCTTTAAATCAAAAGTACGATAACAGAAATAACTTATTACACGGACATCCCCCCTTTTAAAACTCATCATTTAAAGAGGCGAAAAACTATAGCAAATACATATATGAGTATTTTAACCATAGTTCCTGATTTCAAAAGGCGAAAAATTAAAAGATACATCTGCCTTACTTTTAATGCTAGGTTTAGTTATGGTGTCTTTTAGATTTAATAAAAACCCTTCAAAATTTGCTGACGAGGAGACCTTGCTTATTAAAAAACTATATGTAATTATTGTTCGTAACTGGATGTTTACCACAATAAAAAGCATTGTTTTCCGAAACGATCGTACAGATAATTGATTTTGTTGTTGTTCCTTCTTATGAAACAGATTTTTAATTTGGTTGAAATTTAATTGTTCAAATTTTAAATTATAAATCACATTACTTAATATTGAATTAGCTCTAGGATATCTACCTATCGAGCTTATTATATATCTAAATTACAACGAGTACTTTCTCTTTCCCGTATTTCAATTACACTAGTAATTTCACTGTTACATTGAAATACACTCGGCTCTTTAGACTATTGCTCTAATCTCCTTTAAATATATATATATATATATATATATATATATATATATATATATACAAACATATATATATACATATATATAATATTTTAAAAATTATATTTTAGAAATAATATATATATACATATATATACATATATACACATATAGATACATATATACATATATATACATATATATTTAGATACATATATATTTATATATACATATACATATATATATACACAAATACATATATATACATTTATATATATATATATATATATATATATATATATATATATATATATATATATATATATATATATATATATATATATACCAAGCCACGGTGATGAACTGTATTTTATCGAAACACGCGTCCGCGGATAACTATTTGTATTCTGAAGAAATATATATAGATATATGCACATGTGTATACACACACACACACATGTATATATATATATATATATGTAACACACACACATACACACATATATATATATATATGTAACACACACACATACACACATATATATATATAAAAGAACGGTAAATAAAGAAATATAATATATTATTTGATGTAAAATGTGTTTCTAATTCATTTGAGATTTCGTTAAATGTTCATCTATAAGTGAAAGATCAGTATCAAAAAATTATCACAAATGTCCTCACGTGAAGCGGCCATTTATATAAAATGTTTCTTCTCGCGGTGCTATTAAATAATGATCGATTGCAAGGTCATTCATTCGATTAGCTACTGCGAAAAACGAGCCAGTTTAAGTGATTAAACTTCATGGGCAATAAGTCACAAAGAAACCCGACTTCCTTCACGCTGATGGTCAACCAATATAAGTAGATGTCGCCGGTGATTTGCTAACCACTGATCACGGCCAAAATCAAAGATGACCATTTGAGGAAGCAGCCAACTGTGGAGTACCAGCTTCCTTTTGGGCGGTTTTATAGATTGTTGTCTGGTTCAGTGGCTTCAAATTGAAGGCCGAATAGATTACAGATATCATCAAAGTTTCCGTGTGAATTAATCGCAGATTGCAATGAGAGTTCATCGCCAGGTAATTCGGTTGTTCCTGGCTCTTTGTATCAAGACATTGAAGATGCATGATTCAGACTTCATAAGGAAAACGATACGTTTATTAATGTTGATGAGTGTGGTTTATTGGTATTGCCCGGTAAATATATTCATACATTAAAGCTGTTGCTCTTTCTGATTCTCGTAAAGTCGTTAATGTTTATCGCTCTGAATAAAAACGTATGTGTAATTTAGTCGTCGAGATCCTTTTTCCTTCTCTGCAACATCTTTTTCACAGACGTGATGTTGCTAGTCACAATCTTTTCTATAAATATTATTATGTCATGTAATATTCAGAATTGTTTGATCTATTTCCTGCTTCCTTTGTTCCAGCTCGCTTGACTTGTTGGCCTAGTGGTCTTCATTAATTCACTGTTTTGATATGTCATTGTAATACAGCTTCCTATTCTAGTAGCTTCTTTCCAATAACGCAGGCTTGTGGAACTCTCTACCTGCTGACTGTTTTCCTCCTACATATATTCTTAGTCTTGGGAAGACTGAAGTCAATAGCATCTTCTGTCTTTTCTGCGGTTATATTTTGTTCATGTTAGTTACATATATCAAGTGGTTTTATGTCTGGAGTGATTTCCATTAAAAAAAATATGGCTGAATTTTGATAGTATAAATATCAAGACATTTGGCAAGAAACATTAATATGTGAGCAAATGTACCTGGCATTGCCTGGCATTAAACATAACGTTCAAAGTTCTTTAAAAAATGAAGTGATTATGTTTATATCTAAACAGTTCACTTATATCTAAACAGCTCACTTCTTATGAATAATTTTAAAAAAATGCTCGAGCTGAGATCGAAACCAAAACCTAAAGACAGTGATTCAAGTACGATAACCATTAGGCAGCTTAACACGATCTTCAAATTGTGATTTCAAACCTATTTATTTTAAAATAAGGAATCTGTCATGTGAACGATTCACACATGCGCATTCCTGAAACAGTTGACAAATAGATAAAAATCCGATGATTACAAAGTACCAATTCTTTTTAATTTTTGCTCTTAAGCAACCCTTTTTAAAGGATGAAAACCGATGAAAAAACTCTGCCACGTGTCTGAATACCTTATATACCAAATTTTAAGTTGGAAGATCAAAAATTCGTTGAGTATAAAAGTTGAAAGTTGTCCTCACACCCACACACACACATTTTCACTTTTACATATATACTAGCAAAAGTACCCGTCGTTGACTGGGTTCAAAAACAGCCTACAGAAAATGGACTCTGATTTATGAAAGTATGATAGGTAATGAAAAGGAAGGGTGTTACTGAGATAGCTTCAAACTTGGGGTATCAAAACCAAAGCAAAATATGATGAAAGTAAAAATAAAATAGATAAATCCCATAATTTATTATACCATACCTGTTCACACTGAAACACTTATCACAATATTCTGTGGATCTATATTAAAAAAACCTTGTTAAACTTCGTGACATATTTTCATTCTATGGAGGTCAGGCGCAAACGAACACCCCATAAGTTTATTATACCATATTTCTTCAAACTGAAACATAATTATCAAAGTATATTTACACAGATAGATATGAAAAGGCTTTATTAAGTGTTTACCTATTTCCATTCTATGGAGGCCAGGCGTGAACGCAGACCCCACAATTTTATTATACCATCCCTATTTAAGTTAAAACATACTTATCAAAGTATTATTATGTACATTTATGTCAAAAACACTTGTAAACGTTTTTTTGTAATTTAAAATTTTTTATTTCCATACTTTGTGAACCATGCGCGAACGCAGACCCCACGATTTTAATGAACCACTGTTCTGCCAGATCAAACATACCTATTCCTGTGTCTCGATACATCTTCTATCATTATATGTAATCAGTTTTTTTTAAAATAGTCAACCATATAGGAGCCTATTCATGACCAGACACACACACACACACACGCACACACACACAGATATTTAGCTTTATATTATAGAAGAATATATATATATATATATATATATATATATATAGAGAGAGAGAGAGAGAGAGAGAAATAGATAGATAGATAGATAGATAGATATATACGTTTTACTATTATACTCGTCCTGGCTCACGTCAGTTCCGTATTTATTTTGAAATCCAAGTCGTTAAAAGAAAGTTAACTTCTTAATGAGTGCATCTCTCCGTAGTCTCTCCCTTGTATAAAGGATCAAAAAAGAAGTCTCACATATAACATGCCCTAAACTACTGCAATCTATTGTCTCATGATCGCAATGTTGCATCCCTGTGCCTATTTTGCAAGTACTTTAATTGAACGTGCTCTGATGTAGTGATTGAAAGTGATGTATTGGCTTACAACCTGACAAGCAGCAAAATCACACCCCTTCACTGTGTAGGCCACTAAATGCCAGAATTCTTCCCTCAGTTTGCAAGACTTTGGCATTCTCTGTGTTTATTGCTTCCCTGATGGTACTAAACTACAGAAGTTTAAAATGTAACAGGATCTTTATGCTGAATTGTATGATGTTTCAAATGAAAGATTTTATTTAATCCAAGAGAGTAGATTACTCTCGTTCCATCAGACATACTTATTTAATGCAGTTAACTTTTATTTGTAATTGTTTAAGCTTAATGGATGTGTATTAGGCACAGCTAAAACGGAAGATGAAGTAAGTATATTTTGATGGAGCCTCTCTTTAAAAATCTACCTAAAATCTTTACGACGAACTCAGAATTATTTGCAAAACTTTAAACTCAGCTCTTTATTTAATCTAACCGGGTGAGTTGTTCTCGTTCTTTTCGCCAAATTATTTGTAATTCTATTCTTTTCATAGTGTGGACGGTGCGTGAAGAGTAAAAGTAGGTTCGTTTCACAATGGAATATAAGAAAAACATTGGAGGAAATGATCAAAATGAACTCGAAGGAAAGAGGGATAAATAAAGACCTGGGAAGTAATAGGTTTTTTTGGAAGTTAGTTTCTTAAAGCCGTCCAACACATGCCATCATGTGTTGGACAACTAATGGATGTGTTTTATTTCGCAAAGACACTTATCACCAGAAGAAATATTATTTTGTTTTTAATCTTCTAAGACACCTGATTTGATATATGTTTGTCACATTCGTTGACCTCACAAAGGCATTTGATACCGTCTGTAGGGATGCCCTGTGGACTGTTTTGAGGAGGCTTGGTATTCCGGACAAGATGTTGAATGTGATTGTCTCTTTCACTGGGGAATGGTGGCGACAGTACGATCTGGCTGTGAACAAAGTGAACCATTTGAAGTGTCAAATGGAACTAAGCAAGGATGTGTCCTTGCTCCGATCCTATTTGCTCTTTTCTTTTCGGTGATGCTTGAGACAGTTTTCAGGAACACCTTAGGAGGCATAGGTGTTGAGTATCGATCAAGTGGAGGATTATTTAACCAGCAACGGTTCAAGACCAAAACCAAGACTTCTGTGCAGACTGTTCTTGACCTCCTTTATGCTGATGACTGTGCTCTTGTCACCCATAGTCTTGATGACATGCAGAACATCCTCAACAGCTTTGCTGGTCTTACAGTTAGCATAAAAAAGACTGAACTTATTCACGAGCCAAAACCAAACACTGCGTCCTCTTCACAACCAGTGGTATATGTTGATGGTAAAGCTTTGAAAACAGTATCTTCTTATACATACCTCGGCTCTATTGTGTCTGATGATGCTAAATTTGAAAAATACATCCAATGTAGAATTAATAAAGCTAGTGAGGCATTTGGTAGGTTGCGACACAGACTCTGGAACAGCCACGATGTGTCTCTAAAAGTAAAGGTGGCAGTCTACAAATCTGTTGTTCTGCCTACTCTTCTGTATGGTGCCGAAACATGGACCTTGTACCGCAAGCATATAAATCAGCTTGACTCCTTCCATATGAGATGTCTGCGTTTTATCTGCAATGTTGGATGGCAGGATTGTGTTCCGAATAGTGAATTACTGGAGAGATGTAAAATCACTGGTATTGAATCATTTTTTATCAGGATACAAATGCGGTGGTCGAGTCATCTTGTAAGAATGGATGACTCAAGAGTTCCTAAGCAACTTTTTTATGGGCAACTGACAAATTCTGCCCGTCCAATAGGGCGTCCCCTGCTTCGTTACAAAGATAAACTAAAAGACAATCTGAAACGTTGTGGAATTTCTCTGAGTTCCTGGGAGAGTGCAGCAGAGGATCGCAGAAAATGGAGGAAGACGTGTTTCCTGGGGACCAAAGAATTTGAACATAACCGCCTTTGTCATAGGGACACCCTTCGTGCAAATATGAAGGCAAAACACAAGAAACATCCACCTAAAAATGAATATGTATGCCATTGTGGTTTCAGAGCACGCAGCAAAGCAGGGTTATCTGTTCATTTGAGAAGGCATCTTTGACCTACGAGCATATGAAAGTTCACCATCTGTGCCGGACGTCTACAGGATTGCAATTACGCATGTGGTGTCACAGATCTTGGGAGCTGATGAAGATTGCATACTGAACCCTCATTGATCGTCTTCGATGAGAGAATCCACCATATATATATATATATATATATATATATATATATATATATATGTATATATATATATAATTTGAGGTTTCTGCTTTTCAAAGGTAGGGTAACCAGTCAAATATAACGAGGTTAATACAAGAGTGCTCAATACGAGAATAAAGAATTCTACCGCTTTCAAAAATAAGCGTTGTTGCCTAAAGAGATCTCTAGTTACTAAATACTAGAAGATCGAAACATGCTCATGACTGTCTAGCACCAAATTACTGCTTACTGCTTTGAATATATATATATATATAGTAAGTTATAAAATGTATATGGCGATTAAGCTAGACTGAATATTCCGTGTTTCATCCACTCTAGGATTCTTCAGGCTTATGCGCGAATTCTGTGGTTGTTTGTCGTTTTATATGCGCATCTTCTATTGAGATTTTGGTTAGCCAATCAGCTTTCTAGTATCCACCGTACCCTTCCTGTCAGCCAATGAGCATGCATTTATCGGACAAAGGCCTATTTGATCTCTGGTTGACCTGTTCCTTTGTGTGTGCTCTATCTAGCCTGGATATTTAATTTCTTAATTTCTTAAGATCTGTTTTAAATCTAGGTTAGTGTTTTTTATCAATGTTAGTCTATATATAATTATATATATATATGTGTAAACACATATATGCACACATATATGTCTACATATATATATATGCATACATATATGTGTGATCTTTTATATATATTCATGTTTATTTAATTTATTTATTTGTTTATTTTCTATTGTTTTTGTTAGTTTTAAAACTATTTTGTATCGTTATCCTAGACTAAATTTTTTCTTGCGAACACAGTTGTTTGCTATTTCTCTTCTACAGTTTAATAGATGTTGGGGTTCTTTAAAGTACAGGATAGCAAATTTTTGATGAAGGCATAATCTACATGGGTCGTCTAGGTTCCTACACGTGGTAGCTTGTCTTATTATTTTTCATTCGACTACCGGCGAATGTCCGCTTTCCTTGATTTCCCAGTATTTATTCGCTAGTATTGTTTTCATACGGTGTTTTTTTTATTGTTGCATGTACTTTTGTGGGCATAGTATCGAGTTTTGAAATCTAAGGACGTCATACCTACGTAATATTTCTTGTTATTCGGGTTTTCTCTCGCAAATATTGTGACCTGGTAAACTACGCTTTTGGATAGACATTTATTTTGAAGTGGGCAAAGTGTGCGGTGTCTACAGTTGCATTTATCTTGTTCGTTATTAGTATTTTTATTTATAGTATGGTTGTTCTTGTCCGGGGTTGGTTTATTATTATTATTATTATTATTATTATTATTATTATTATTATTATTATTATTATTATTATTATTATTATTATTTCTGCTAGTGTTAGTTTTATTTTTGTCATGGTGTCTACTTTTTTCTTCTTTATTTTGTTGTTGTTTACATTGTTTCTATTTAATATTTTATTATTATGTGCTTTAATTATCATCTCTAAATTTTCCCAACAATTGTAGGATAATTTCGCAACAACTGTAGGATAAATCTCAATAGAAGATGCGCATCTAAAAACGACAAACAACCACAGAATTTGCGCATAAGCCTGAAGAATCCTAGAGTGGATGAAACGCGGAATATTCAGTGTAGCTTAATCGCCATATACATTTTATAACTTACTAACTAGCTCTACCTACGTATTTAGCACTTTTGAAGTAAATACATAAAGTTTACGCATAAATCTATACTTTCGTATATTAATTTTATGTGAGTAAATTAAGTAGTCATATATATATATATATATATATATATATATGTGTGTGTGTGTGTGTGTGTGTGTGTGTGTGTGTGTGTGTGTGTGTGTGTGTGTGTGTGTGTGTGGAGGGGAGAAATATTTACAGCACTGATCCGTAGCCCAATGGTATGGTTAGAACAGCCGACTGTCAACTGGACGATTGCAGGTTCGATCCAGGGATTGGGAAAGGTGTACGTCTAGCCGCACTGATGAGTTGTGATACAACGAAACAGTACTGTATGTGGGTGACAAATAAAAAGCCTCCCCCCTCTTTGGGTATAGCCCTTTGTAAATATATTTTCATCCGACTCGTATTTAAGCAATTAAGCGAAGCCCATTATTAATTTGTTTATAAACAAACTTATGGTTTGAGCACTGTAAGCGACGGGCGGGTGCGGATTTTATACACACCCGAGGAGAAATATTTACAGCCCTGATTTGTGGCTCGATGGTTCGAACAGCTGTGAGTCAACACGACGGTTGCATGTTCGATCTACGGCTGGGAAAGGTGTGCATGTCTAGCCGCACTGATGGGTTGTGACACAAAGAAACAGTACTGTATGTGGATGACACACACACACACACACACACATATATATATATATATATATATATATATATATATATATATATATATATATATATAATAGAAAAGTTTATTCTTGAAGAAAATTTATTCAAATTTTCACAAAAACATAATAAACCTGTAAGGAAGATATAAAAATTTTAATTATTCGATTATGAATACAAATAAAACTTAAAAGACCTTATGTTTCAAAATGTGCAATTATTCTCATCAGAGAAAAGAGGTTTGCAAAATATAGAATAAATTGTGCAGATTTCGATCTCTACAATAATATAAATGCAACTTTTTCTCTGTTTCTGTGTTCGAGTTCGTTCCTTATAGACTCCGAAACGTCTGTCGAAAATAGATTCTTTACTTGTTGATGATATCTTTTTTTTAATTTTAACAGAATCTGACCAAGACATTAGGAAATTTGTACAAACATTCAAAATTCAAACAATATTTATGAAAAATAATCTTTTAAATGTTGCCCGTTTTTAGCTTCGTACAATTGTTCTTTTTCCAAAACATTATTCATGACATATTGCAGAATCTCTGAATTGCAATATAACTACCTTATTTCGTTCCTCGAGCTAGCAAACATGAAAACGTCAAACTCCAAAGCCTGCAAGAATTGAAGGAAAACATTAGGAACGAAATGAGAAAGTTAAATCACAATCCACAGATTCTGCAATCTGTCATAAATAAAGTTTTGGGAAGCAAAGAAAGATGCAAAGCTTAAAATGGGCAAAGTTTAAAAGACATTATTTTTCATAACTAAAGATGGTTTAAATTTTGTATTCTTTTTGAAAATTTACTAATCTCTTAGTCAGATTGTGTTCAAATTATAGAAAGATATCATCAA
Source organism: Euprymna scolopes (assembly GCF_053919585.1). Taxonomy (NCBI): domain Eukaryota; kingdom Metazoa; phylum Mollusca; class Cephalopoda; order Sepiida; family Sepiolidae; genus Euprymna; species Euprymna scolopes. Next base: position 17,221,073 of record NC_136509.1, on the reverse strand, counting down.
AAATAATGAATCTATTTCTGTTCGAAATACTTCAGTAAATTTCTCGACATCTTGTAAAATAAATTTTGCAGATTAACGCATTGAAAGAATCTACAAATATGAAATTACATTGCAGCTACATTAATTGCATAAAAAGTCATTATATATATATATGCATACATACATATATATATGCATATATATGCACATATATACATATATACATATATGTACATATATATATGCATATATACATATATATATACATATATATACATATATATATGCATATATGTATATATATACATAGATATATACATATATGTATATGCATACATATACACATATATATGCATATACATACGTATACACATATATATACACATATATGCATATATATACTTTTATATTCATATATATACATACATATATACATATATATACATACATATATACATATATATGCATAAATATATACATATATATATTCATATATATATACATATATATAGCTACATATATGTACATACATATATATACATATGTATATACATATATATATATACATACATATATATTGCATATATATATATATATATATATATATACACTTTGGTTGTGCATGGATGTCTTGTGTGTGTTTTACCATATATGCATATACATACATATACACATATATATATACATATAAGCATATATATACTTTTATATTCGTATATATACATACATATATACATATATATACATACATATATACATTTATATATACATACATATATACATATATATATATACATTCATATATATACATATATATAGCTACATATATGTACATACATATATATACATATATATACATACATATATATACATACATATATATTGCATATATATATATATATATACACACACACACTTTGGTTGTGCATGGATGTCTTGTGTATGTTTTACCATATATGCATATACATACATATACACATATATATACACATATATGCATATATATACTTATATATATATATATATATATAGATGAGTATTGCAACGTCTTGTCAGACGAGTGCCACTCCCTCAGACATTTAATATCCAGCAGCCCAAATGCCTGAGGGAGTATCTATACAAAGATGATGTTACAGAGTCTTAGCTTTGTACGACAGCTAAGTCTCTCTCTCGGTTCAAAATGTTGAGATCCAGCAACAAGCAAGAGCAATATAGCCAGCAACAAATTAAACTGCAGACCAGCTTAATGCGGGTAATTGTCTCCCGCTTTATGGTTTTTTAAATCAGAGATTTGCTTCTCCTAGAAAGGTTGCCTTCACCACGGCTTACGGGAGCCCTCTCCACCCCAATATACATGCATAGTTACATATATATATATATATACATACATATATACATATATATATACATATATACATATATATATACATTCATATATATACATATATATAGCTACATATATGTACATACATATATATATACATATATATACATATATATATATACATACATATATATTGCATATATATATATATATATATATATATATATATATATATGTATGTATGTATGTATGTATGTATGTATATATATACACTTTGGTTGTGCATGGATGTCTTGTGTGTGACATACGAGAAATATACTGTTACCTCAATTTTTCCACGCCAAATAACAAGAATTCTTATCCAGTCTGTTGAATGTTGACATACCATCGAAGTCTTCTGTTCTGTAAGCATCTTCATAGGGTGCGCCTGGTGTTTAAGAAATTTTCTTAATTTGCCAATTCTGTCCAGTTCATTAACTTTTATCGTTTTTTTGTTTTGTTTTGTTTTTTTTATTTTTAGAGGCAATCAATCATGAGAAATAATAAGCTAACACAGGAAATAAAAAAAAACATGTAACAGAGCTCGGATGCGCGGATGCAAATGGATGCGAAATGATGCCACCGGTAACGCTAACAACTATACAAAGGAAAAAGAACAAGTTAGAGAAGGCGATCTCTTTAAAGATGTGGATAACGTTCGAGAGCACCTCCTAAAAGACAATCGTGTAAGAAATATCAAAGCGGTAACGAGAGAAAGAGGAAATAAATGTCGTCGTACAACAAAAAATCGATTTGAAGTTATGTCCTATAATAATACTATACATATAATATTATAATAATGTTGTCCCCTTTGCCACTGAGATTACGTGTTATGTAACGTTGTTAGGCTTTTAGTCTACCGGAAAACACTAGAAAGTATTAAAATCGTCAAATATTATGATGAAATTATAATGGTCGATTATTATCTTTGTTAAAAAAATATATTGTTTGATAGAAATATTTTAAGGATGTAAAAACGTTATGTTACGTGGAAATATTTAGATTTAATAGTTGTCGGGTATGTAAAGTTGATATTAATTTAACAAATAGAATTTAAACTAACCATAATATAAGCAAATATACGTGACAAAAGATATTTAGGCTACTCATAGTGATGATGTAACAAAAATATAGAGTTTGAGATGTCGTTACGTAGGAGATCTATTTCGATACGCAGTGGGTTAGAGACGGATGGAGTTTTGTGACTGGTCGACCAATGGAAGTCAGAAGAGAGCGATTTGGAAAAAATGTAACCTTACACAAAGCGTGCCAACTCTGAAAAAGATCCCATCAAAGAATAAATTATTATATTTAGAAATATAATTTCCGTCTGAGCGTTTTCACTTTCGGAGTGAAGCACCTTCAATTTCAGAACGCATGGAAGAGACGCATGAAAAGAAGATTTCAGGGAGGTTTTTGCTAGTGTTCTAACGGACAACGATTTCTATAAACTGTTAATTTATATATACACACATCAATACTCAATAGAGAATGCTCTAGACGAATCACACGCAGAACGTGAACACTCATGAGATATACATTATAGAAACGCACATCGATCCGTATATATATATATATATATATATATATACATACATATATATATATATATATATATATATAAAATTTATTTATACAAACATTAATGGCTACATATGTGCATACATGTTTCTGTAATCACCCGCGTTGGGGGATTACGTCTTCAGGCGAAGAATTACCGTCGAAACCGTCGGGGTTTTCGACGGTAATTCTTGGCCTGAAGACGTAATCCCCCAACGCAGGTGATTACAGAAACATGTATGCACATATGTAGCTATCAATGTTTGTATAAATAAATTTAATATACCTGCTCAGTTCACTCATTGAGCACTCTTTGGTAGACATATGTTGTTTCATTGGATGTACTTCTAGGAAACTAAACTCTACTGGCTATATATATATATACTAGCAGTTCAGCCTCGCTTTGCTCGGGCCCTATGTACTCTTCATAACTTGCTCATTTCAAAATTTAGACAGGAAATTGTCTGAGTAATTTAGTAGAGACCGCATAGTTTGTTTTTTGTAAAACTTTGCTCCAAATTTTGCCCCCTTTAATTTTAATTGTTTTGGGCTCAAATCAAATTAAAAAAAGTTAGACGCATGTCCAAGTTATCTAAATCTAAATGTTCAAGTGTTTAGACGCAAAATTGGCGGAGGAACTTGGTAGAGTTTTCAAAGGTCAAATCATTGAACTTTGACTCCGTGTCAGCCAAATTTCTGACTGAAAACCGATTAAAAAGATTTTGCCAAATCTCAATACTCTTATGTAAAATTTCGAGTCTGTAGACCGAAAATTGATAGAGTTTTTTGGTAGGGAAGTATACACGAACAGACAAACATCTTCACTTTATATATATATATATATATATATATATATATATATATATATATATATATATATGCTAGTATTTCAGCCCGGCGTTGCCCGGGTGTTTGGAGGTGTATGTTGAGCAAGAAAAAAAAACAGAAAAGCGGTCAATTTTTTAAACTTTGGCCCCTATTATGACCCCTTTACATTTATTGTTTTGGGCTCAAATCAAGTTCTTAAGTTAGATCCATGTCCAAGAAACCTATTTCCAAAATTTAAAGTGTTTAGACTTAAAATTATCGCAAGAGTTTGGTAAAGTTCTCAAAGGTCAAATGGTTGAACTTTGACCCTTTCACAGCGGAAATTTCTGGCTAAAATCCGATCACAAAGATTTTCCCAAATCTCAGTACCCTGTATATCAAATTTCGAGTCTGTAGACTTAAAATTGACAGAGTTATTGCGTAGGGAATTGTACACACACACAGACACACACACACACACAAACACACACAGGCACGTCCACTTTGCTCGGGCCTTATGTACTATTCATAAGGTTATGTGCATATGTATATATTAAACAGTGTGAATATGTAAAGCAATGCCTTTCGGTATAATAGTCTTCCTTCATTACCATAGACAAAAGTCAGACAGACATTTTTTACTTTTATAGATAGATAGATAGGATGCAATATATAGTAATGTTTAAAAAGTATTAAAAAAAAAAGACTTATGCGCCACCACTGAGAATCGAAACCAAAACGTTCGGCTGACAATTTATTTTGCCTCTGCCGTAAATGACTGGGCTATGTAAACACTTTTACTGCATGGCTAAAAATTAAAACATGAACTAATAGCTACTACGTTATGCATTCATATTGCCGGCGTTCGACCTTCACCTGGCAAATTTCATTTTTTTTAATTTTTCACACTTTTGCACCGATTTTTCCGGGCTAAACCCAAATATAAAGTTTTGCCTGGATTCAAATATCTTATAGATGAAGTTCCATGTCTGTAGATCAAAAACTCTAGGAGGAGTTTGGTAGGCAAAATTTGCTAAGCAAAAATATATACGTATACATAAATATATATGGAAACATTTTTGTGTTTACTATAAACCTTTTACGCAAATATTACGCAAGTATAAATCATGTAGAATATCTGCATGAATATAATTACACGTAATAATTAACTAAAGATGATCATTCCATTAGAAAACGAAAGCAACTAATAGGGAATTAATTAAAAGGAATGTTTAAAAGAAAATGCAAATTAGCTAGCTCTTTTGCTAGTGAATGCAATTCCACAAACCATATATATATAAAAAAAAATGTATTTTAGTTATAAATAAATACAAAAAAGGGTTTTTATTATGAATAACAATACACAAAAAAGAAAAAAACGAATTCATAGGAGTATAGAAGATATATATATATATATAGAGAGAGAGAGACAAGAAAAACATTTATACGCTCTCTATACGACGACGATGGTTATATACACCCCAGTATAAAACATAACAGTTCGCATCGTTTCAAAACCTTTTTAGATTATATGTCATCCGTTTCAATACCCCTCCCGGCTACTTAACCACGTTGCCACTGTGGCCTGCACTAACGATTGAACCTTTGACGTCCAGAAAACTGTAATTTAGAACTTATATTTTCATAACTCGTCTATCCATTATACCACAGGTCCTATCTATAGCCTTGCTGATGGAAAAAGAACACTTTGCTTTCATCGATTAAATTAAGGGTTCTCTTCGAAATTCTTTCAAGTCATCAATTTATGAATTTGGAAATAAGAGTGCTAGTGCATTGTGCAAACCGGATGTCTGTAAATGTCAACTTGTGTTTTACCGGCACCTGATGTAAACTGCTGGAATATGCCGAGCGTCTTCGAACAACTCATAAAAACGCTACCAAACAAAAAACAGTAGCAATCCTTGGATACAAGTTACAATAAAAAAATAAAAAAGCAATAAAATAATATATAACAACAAGCTATCGTCAGTTTGATGGGAAAATACTTTTTTTTGTGGGGGGGGGGGTTCTTGTGTGATTAAAATCTGATTTTGGTGGGTATTAGGGTTAGGGTTCGGGTTTACGGATATGGTTATGGTAAGAGTTTAGCGCTAGGTTTAGGGCTAGTTCCTTCAAGCGGTAAGAATATGTTCCGAGCATACCAACATTCTCTTATTTAGATTTTTGTGGCTACACCTGCATCTCATTTCAGACGCTATCAGTTAGTTCTGTTGACAGTATTCTACGTCTTGCCCCGACTTCTCTCTTAACTTGTGCAGCATAGTTAAATTAATTGCCATGTGCTGCTCCATAATTTAAAATTAATAACTAAAATGTTTTTTTTTTCTTTTCTTCCAATTTATTAAAAGTTGTCTGGTAATTATGTGGTTTCTTATTAGGTAATTTCGTGTGTCGTCCTTTTCTTATTGGCTGACCAATTTGACCAGCGCTCGGCATATTTCGGCGGTTGTCATAAGTTAACGGCCCAGCCATACTAGATATTTCCGAGTATCCGGTTCGTAAAATGCACCGGACCCCCCCCCCCCAAAAAAAAAAAATTAAATGTTTCATGTTATATGGGCCCGAAACAGACTAAAGGTATTTCAGAAATTTAGATTTTTCTTCCAATGTTTTTGTATTAAAATGTTAATTATTTACTTGTATAACGACAATTCTACCCTTTTTGGTATCACCAAACATGACTTACTTCAGATGCATCGTTTCAAACTCAGGAATCTTCATACCGAACTGTATGGAGTTTCAAATGGAACGTTTAATTTAATCCAAGGTTATTCTTGTTCCATCAGACACCGGCAGGTAGAAATCGTAATAATTTGCTCTGGTATTTTTATTATACCTTAAAATTCTATTAAAACGTGATTGTAACATAGCACTTGTATCCGTTACGCAAGAGCGTTCTAGTTAAAATTCTGTACAGACTCCATGTTCGACAATAAAATTCTAGAGTTCGATAGAACGCATATGAAGAAAGTCGGAAGTTATATCGGCCGAAATGTTGTGAAAATAAAATCCAAGCTGAGAACAGTAGTCCGAATAATCCGATAATACATCATCTCCAAATTCTGAAAAGTAGCGGATGTACACACTCTATCGAGTGCCATTCTCATTCTCCACGTAATTTTATACAAACATCTGTATGCCTTTCTGTATCGCAGTGAGCATTGAGGAAAATGTGATTAGATTGTTTAAAAATTAATTTCATTATGAAAGGCAAAATATGCATTGAATTTTCATGTGAATGCGGTTTACTTGCAAGGTTCTAATTTAATCAACAAGTTTTATATTCCTATACGTTATATGAGAATCACATCATCTTACTGCGAGAAAGATTCGATGTTGTTCGGGATTGAATAAGAATCTCGGGTTTGTATTACTGTACACACAGATTCGAAAAAGTTATCAAAAAACACATATATAACAAATAAATGTTATATAAGGCAGAATAAGTTACTTTTCTACCTTACTGGATAATTTTCTAGTGTTTTTATTTAATGTAACATGTTTATTCAGCTCGAAAAACTTACAGCGTTTACCAGTGTATTGGAAAATTTAAAATGGCGCTCGACTCTCTCTTTCACGCCGTAAGTTTGGGAAAAGGAGTTAAGAATAAAAATCTAGACGAAATACTGTTAGAAACTCGCTCAATATATGTTACCGTAGCATAGACTGACATATATTCAGTATGTGTTTAACAGTATTTTGTCTAGTTTTTTTTTTAACTCCTTTTCCCAAACTTACCGTGTCAAAGAGAGAGTCTGGCGCCATTTTAAATTTTCCAATGCATCGGTAAACACTGTATGTTTTTCGAGCCGAATAAACACGTTACATTAAATAAAAAGACTAAAAACTTGTACAGTTAGGTAGAAAAGTAACTTATCTTGTCTTTGATACCATTTATTTGTTATATATTTGTTTTTGATAACTTTTTCGAATCTATGTGTACAGTAATACAAACCCGAGATTCTTATTCAATCCAGAACAACATCGTATCTTTCTCAGTACGACAAACCCAGAATCTCTATTATATACTAATTGTAGTGAAGTAAATTAGTTTATAGCAAATAACTGTATACGACGAGAGTTTGCTCCATCAACTTAAATGCTATTTAGGTTTAACTTATAAAATATGTCCAATATAATTTTATACAGTAGATTGACCCTTAAAGCGGAAAGAATTTTCGTGCTACTCTGATGGCTTTAACATAGAACCATGGGAGACAAGTTTTTAGATTAGGCTCGGCATATGGAGCAAAAGATGGCTTCGTAGCTGCGTTCGAATCTCATGTCCGGCAGAAATTGTTAGACTACACTGATGATTGAGTAAGCATGACACACTAGTAGGTAAAAATGAATGATTTAATTATAGTTATCAAACGCCTTTACGGGTGGGCAGTGCGTGCAGAGTTATAACTAAGGCAATCAACTAGTGTCTGTGCAATGTTCACCATTTCCGCTCATGCGAAATGATAGATTACCTAATGTATACGCTCGAATTCGGCGTTTAATAGTTCTTAATCCCTTTCTTTTCCCCTGTCAATTGTTTAGTGGCCTTAAGGTAGAGGTTCGGCAAATGAAGCAAAAGGTGGCTTCATGACTGGGTTCGAATCTTGTGACCGGTAGGAATTTTTATCCTATACTGATGGTTGCATAAACCTAAAACACCAGTGTCTGAAGGTAAAAAATGAATAATTATTATTTGAATATATATATATTAGGGTAGACGGGCGTTGCCCGAGATTAAATTAGGATCATCGAATGTTCCACGCTTCCAATACTTTTATTATCGATAAAAATCGATAAAAATCTTACATTTTTCGATCAAATCCATTGATCGCCTGCTTTAGTCGTGGGCCCACAGTGCTGCACCAGAAGGAACCTTCGGACACCTCGTCACGCTAACTTAATCAACAATATATTCATTTATATATATATATATATATATATATATATATATATATATACATATATATATACATATATATATACATATATATATATATATATATATATATGATGGCTTGAATTAAAATTTAAAATGCAAAAGTCAAGTATTATGGTTCAGTTGTGTTCTCAACAGAAACACACCTCTCAACCACACCACTGTCTTATCTAAGAACCTACTGTTGATTTTATATGCGATAATAAAACTTCTTAAATGCATTTGTGATTGTTGGCTGTATAAGGGGGTTAACTTTGTTCTTCTATAATTACATATTTTGATTGTCGTGTATCTCTTATGGACCTATGAGAGAGAAATGATTTAATAATTGAGGACACATTTCCAGCTATACCGTAGTTGGAGATTTTGTGGACTAGACCTTTATACCATACCCTATTAAACGCACTTGACATGTCAAGAGCAATTGCCCAAGAATGGAAGCCTGGATTAAATAGTTTGGCAATTTGACCTTATGTTTAGAACGACCCTCGGATATATATATATACTAACAGGGAGACCCATGTTGCCATCCTCCTATATTGTCATTGAAATCGGTGAAATCGTATATTATTTAATTAAATTGATTGTTTACCTGTTCTAGTTGGGGGCCTACTGCAATGTACCGTGAGAAGGTCGCATATACCTCTCAGCTGTGACTTAGTTCATAACACATTGTTGTCTACATTGCATTGTAGAAATCTAATGTTAAGTTTATAAAATTATCTGTAAATACGGATTCATTTTAAGTTTGAAATGCAAAAGTTAAGTATCAGGATTCAATTTTGCTCTAAACAGAAACATTCATTTCGAACACACCCCTGTCTTTTCAAAAGAACCCACGGCTCATTTTATAGGCTTGGCCTTTCTGCTTGTGCGATAATAAAACTTTTTAAATGCACTTATGACATTAGGTTTTATAAAAGTGTTAAGTTTGGACAAAATCGGACTTCTTCTTTTATCGATTCTTTTTTTAATTATTAATTTTTTTTTTACATAGGCATCACAACTTATCAAGGCCAAGAGGCCACTCCAGGATAAGGGTTAAAGAGTGTACAGTAAACATTGGACAATATAGTAATCATTAGTAATGAAAATTTGGTAAATTTGATAACTTATATAGAACGGCTCATCAAGAACTTATTTACGTTAGATTTGAACACAACCATAGTGTAGTCAGCTGGAAAGCAGGAAAACGGAAGACAATTCCACAGACGTGCAGTTCTAAGAAAGAAGCTTTGTTCATGGAATCTACATTTAGGTTTAGGCACAGATAAAGAGTGGGGGGAATTATTGATAGTGTGTACAGCTAGACGAGTGTTTCTTGTGAAAGTTTGGCGAGGGGGGACCATAGATTGAAGCTCAGTTGAACACCTTCCATGAAAATAACGATACATCAGAGACAAACTCACACCATCTCTTCTGTGAAATAGAGGTTGCAAGGAAGAGAAAAGGACATCTCCTACGAGGCTAGGAAGTCTATTTTGAACTCTATCAAGGCAGGACAAGTCCTTTCTAGCAGCTCCTGCCCAGATGTGGCAACAATATTCCATCCTTGGACGTACCTGTCTCTTATATAGATAGAGAATAGCATCAGCAGTGAGATATTTACCGGATCGATAGAAAGATCCCACCATTTTCCCAGCGGCCTTGGCAACCGATTTGATGTCCGTGTTCCATTTAAGATCAGGAGTAAAGGTCAAGCCAAGAAGTTTGTCAAAACTTGAGGCCTCCTGAAGACGAGAGCCATTCATTTCAATTGATGCCAGATGTGGATCAGAATGTTGATGATGTAAAGAGAGAAGCTTGGTTTTAGATGCATTAAAAGTAACCAGCCACTCCTTTCCCCATTGTACTACGTGCTCAAGATCAGAGGAGAGAGAATCGGAGAGAACGTGGTCGTTTATGGTCTTAGATGTGCTACCATAAATGGTAGTGTCGTCAGCATAAATGTCTAGGAATGATGTAAGGATGTGATTTGGACGATCATTAATGTAGATCAGGAAAAGAGTTGGGCCCAGGATGGACCCCTGAGGGACACCGGCATTAATACTGTGAGCTTCTGATTTTTGCCCCTCAACTACTACTCTTATAAACCTATCAGAAAGAAATGATTTAATAATTGAGAAGACATTTCCAGCTATACCATAGCTAGAGATCTTATGAAGTAAACCTTTATGCCATACCCTATCAAAGGCCTTAGATATGTCAAAAGCAATTGCCCTAGAAAGGTGGCCTCCGTCGAGAGATTTGCTAATCCTATAAGATAAAACTGTAAGCACATCTGCTGTAGATCTAGCAGAACGGAAACCATATTGAGTGTCACTAAGAAGGTTACATTTTGTTGAGATGGTTGATTATTTCAGATAGATTCCGGTACAAAACCTACGTAAGACCACTCCCAAACACATCAAATACGTCCGTTTTTTTAAATAATCGATTCAGCCCTTTCTGAGGCTATAAGGATCTCCCTCTCTCTTTCTCTCTTTCTCTCTCTCTCTCTCTCTCTCTCGCACACGTACACACATACACACACATACACATGCATACACGCAGGATTCTATAATAAAGATAGAGATATATGTGGATATGTGTGTGTGATTTTTTTATGAACGTGTGCTTTTCGTATTATGTATATTTGCCTTTATCATAATAATTCTAGTATTCATATACGCATCGGCCAAATAGATTCTGAAACATTTCTTTGTATATTTTTCTTTTCTTTTAATAATAATAAATAAAATAGTATTTGTTAACACGTTATTTCTTTTTAAGTAAATTTTTAATTTTATTTTAAAATGAATCCTTTTTTTAAAATCTTATTCATTTTCAAAATTCCGTGTACTATCATATGCACTAGCAAAATGAACCGGTTCCCTTGCACAACAGAAGAGTGAAATATCCGAATTTCCTGTGATTAAATGTTATTTTCAAACAACGCACACTTATGAAAAAGTTTTTGAAGGAAATAATTTAAAGCCACGATCAATTAAGTCATGCTGCTTAAAAGCCACATGAAATATAAAGTGTGGAATGTGAGTGGGTTATTATCATAAAGTGTGGAATGTGAATTATAATATAATATAAAATATGAGTGAGTAAAACATGAAATGTTAGTGGGTTATTTTGATAAATTAGCAGTAGCCGCTAACCGGCGTTGCTCGGTAGAAGCGTGTCCCCCTTGATAAAAAATTATAATACCATTGTTGTTGCTGCTGCTGCTCCCTCGTCCCCAACATTCTCATGCTACGAATGGCTTTCGGAATAGACGCTCCCAACTCCTCATGGTAAGAACGGCTATTGGAATATCAAGGACGGGTTGAGAGGGGTAGTGTAGTGATTGTATTGAGCAACCACCAGCCGTATTTTATTTTTGAATAACAGCGAGGGGAAAAAGAAAAAAATATATAGGCAGTATGCAGCCTGGCTTCGCGACTAAAATAGTTCTTCTCAAAGTTTTATTAAGAAGCATAAATTTATTTACGAACAAAAACATGGAATCCTATCCTAAGGAAATGACACGAAACTTCCTTATCATTTAATATTATTATATTTTTTTGCATTAACTACAATACTTCAATTTTTTCACATATCACCGTAAAAAAAACCCTAAATATGAAAAACAAAAACAAAAAAACTAATGAAGGATTTTCTTTTCATTTCGTTATTTAAAAAAACAAATAAAAAGAAAAAACAATATAACTGTATGAATTCGATAATAATAATTATAAAATTCCTGTGGTTAGGCACGAACGCGCAACCAGTAGTTGATAATGTGGGTCAGCTATCGACTACGCCACAAGAACTGAATTGGAATAATTTTTTGTTTTTATTCTATTTAAAGCAAGCAATGATGCGTTAATGAAATGAGGTCAATCCGTTACGTTGTTTGAATATATATATATATATATATATATATATATATATATATATATAAAATAATGGTAAGAAACTCCGCTCATTTCGATTTCTAGAAAAAAAACAATATAAGTGTATGTATTCGATAATATTAATATTTCTTTAGTTGGGCAAGAACGTCCAACCTAAATTGCAATAATCTCTTGTTTTTATTCTATTTAAATCAAACTATGACGCGCTAATGAAAGGAGGTAAATTCGTACCCGTTACATTGATTAATTTCTCTCTCTTTCTCTCTCTTTCTTTCTCTCTGTCGATACGATTATTTAATCTCTCTCTGTCTCTCTCTCTCTGTCGCTCTCTCTATCTCTCTGTCTGTTTTTCTCTCTCTCTCTTTCTCTTTCGTGTTCAGTAAAAACATGTATAATAAAATGGAACTTATGTAAATGTAAATAATACCAGAAAAAAGGAAAGAAAGCAAACTGTTGGATTGCGATAGTGGGCTATAATAATAATATGAATGTATGGGTAATGGCGGACATTCATGTGGCGTAGTATTCGTTAAGTAAAGGGAATGTAATCATTCCGATAATCCCTGAACATTGGAATGGGTAGTGGCAGCCAATCAAAGTGTGAGAATTAAGTATGCGGAGACGCTAGTATTTTTAGTGTATAATAAGGGAAGGTGAATGCTATGTATAATAGGAAATAGATCAATTACGTAGGAAGGGATCCAAATTTAAGTCCCCTGTGAGTATAAATAAGCGGTGTAAGTGGGAGATGATGATAGTACTTGGTGAATAGGGTGTAAAATTGGAACTACTTCCTCTGTAGATTATAACGATGATGATGATGGCTAGGATAAAATCTAATGTTTTAATATTGCGAATTAATGTGTCTAAAATGTAGTTCTATAGTTAAATAAGGTAATGGATGATAGCGTAAACATAATCAGTTTATATGTGCTATTTGTGGAATCTTTATTACGTAATGTCTAATACTTATTATCAAAATTTAACAAAAGTTTAAGGTATGCGATATTTTACGAACAGCTTTCATGCCCTCTTTGTTCTTTTGCATGAAACAAAATTGAACAAAACATAGCCCACATTACACGCCCTTCATAATAATCGATGAATTCTTCTTTGTCGTGTGTCAGATCTGTTTGCAGACATCGATCTTCACGGCTTATCAGTCCCCTTCACCATAATGTCATTTGCAGTATAGTACCTGCAGTAGATTTCAATTACTTGTTATAGGAGCAGTGCTCATGCAGAACGGGTAGTTTTAACCATTGTACCTCAATCAGTATTATTTGTCTAACACACCGAAGAGTTGACTAATTCCATAAGATACCATCAGGGTTGCTCAGCAGTTCATCCATCACTTGCCCCCTTTAACTTCACGTGGCTTGACCAGGAGCGGGGCTAAATGGCTAATCGACCATGACCAAGGATCTCCGACTGGATAGCAGAGGAAAGGAGGCCGCTTACTGCTCTTGATGGTGAAGCTGCTTCCACCAACGCCACACTAATCAGTAAATCACTTCGCTTATAAATTGACTGCGCGTATAAATATTTAAACACGTGCACATACGAAACTTCATATAAATCTTCCTTTGCTAGTTTAAAATCAATAAAATTGTTGTTGCTGTTGTTGTTGTTGGTGGTGGTAGTGTTGTTGAAAAAACGGTGAATGTATCGCAAAATATTGTCTTGAATTTGTAAACAGTTTAACGATTTTTATTTATTTATTATTGGTATATATATATATATATATATATATATATATATATATATATATATATATATATATATATATATATATAAGCGAAGTAGGTCCAAGGATTGGGTACTGATGCCATATCTGGGCAGGAGCTGCGAAAAAAGCCGTTCCTGCCTTGACAGAGTACAAAATAGACTTCTTAGCCTAGTGGGAGATGCCCTTTTCTCTTCCCTGCAACCTCTCTCCCACAGAAAGGACGTTGCGAGCCTGTCGGTGTTTTGTCGTTATTTCTATGAGAAGTGCTCGTCTGAGCTCCAATCCCCCCTCGCCGATCCTTCACGAAAAACACCCGTTTAGCTGAAACCACTGTCAATAATTTTCCCCACTCTTTATCTGTGCCTAAATCAAAACGTAGATTCCATGAACAAAGCTTCTTTCTTAGAAGTGCACGCCTGTGGAACTCTCTTCCGTTTGCCTGTTTCCCACCTGACTACAACTTGGATGTCTTCAAGTCCAGCATAACAAATTCCTAATAAACCGCCCCCTTAAATAAGACATTCTATAAAATCTCCATTACTAACGATTACTACGATATTGTCCCATTGATTACTGTACACGCAATAACATTTATCCCCGAGTGGCCTCCGGGCCTTCATATGTGGTGATTACCTCGTAAAAAAAATAAATATACAGAGTATATATATATATATATATATATATGTGTGTGTGTGTGTGTGTGTGTGTATGTTTGCGTATATTACTATATATATAATATTATATATTTATATATTACATATTTATATACGTACACGTATATAAATATGTATATATTATTTTGTAAAAAATACAGATATATTTATATTTGTGTATTATATATATATATAATATTACATATTTATATATGTGCATGTATGTATGTATGTATATTATATATGCCTGTATGTATGTATGTATGTATGTATGTGTGTATGTATTTATGTATGTATGAATTATATATAGAAAATATTAGATGTGTGTATGTAACGTTACTACGAATTACAAAGAATTGAAGATTGTGATGATGCAGCAGAAAGAAGCTGCAAACAAATAATAAATCACTTCCTTTTCTTCCTCTCCTCCTCATCCTCTATTGTGTAGCTGTTAAAGATACAGAATTGTCTGTTGCGATCTTGCTTTTCTGTTTGTGCAGGGGTTTTTCATTGCATTATAAATCATGTGAGCAGGTGCTTTAAGAAAGTTCACCAAACGTTCATTTGTCAGCATACAACTTTTGCTGAACTCGAAACATTAATTCTTCAACAAAGTGTTAATAGTAGTTCGATACAGCATCTTTTGGGTTTTTTTTTCATTTCGAGATGTGTTACCGCATCTCTGTGAGCGACATTCTTTCTTACTAAATAGTAACCACATATAAAGGCCAGATGCCATTCGGGAACGAATGTTAATAAGATGGACTGGTTATCAATAACCAGTTCAAATATATGTCGGAACTATTCTTGGTAGGAATCTGCAGACGTCAGCTTTAAACACGACTAAGTTGTAATCTGTGGGGAAGTAGTTCCGTGAAAATGTGTTCCACAGACGAGAAACTTTTGCAAAGAAGCTCTAAAGAGTAAAATGTTGTAATAGCGCCCGGCGCTTGATACGGATGGGAAGAAACAAGTATTTTTCTTTATTATGATCGCAAGAGGTTTTCTTCCCATGAATGTTTTAAATCGTGTTGTAGTTTTAACTTAACTTAGCAGCAGGCAAATGGCCTAGGGGTTATGAGTACTGATTGTAATCTCAAGAGTTTAAATCCCAGCTGGAGACCGTTGCTTGTCTAAACGCACTGAATATATGTGATAATAATTTAATTGATGTAGTTTAAATCCAATGAAACTCTGGTGTTGATCAAAAAGTGCTCAACAAGAAGTAGATCACTATAATATTTTACTTGTTTATATAAACACTATTGATTACATACGTGCATATGTAGCCTATAATGTTGTATAAATAAATATACATATACATATATATATATATATATATATATATATATATATATACTAGCAAAAGTACCCGTCGTTGAATGGGTTCAAAAACAGCCTACAGAAAATGGACTCTGATTTATGAAAGTATTATAGGTTATGAAAAGAAAGGGTTGTAAAGAGATAGCTTCGAATTTGTGGGTATCAAAACCAAAGCAAAATATGATGAAAGTAAAAATCCCAAAATTTATTATATTATACCTGTTCACACTGAAACCCTTATCACAATATTCTGTTGATCTATATTAAAAAACCTTGTTAAACTTTGTGACATATTTTCATTCTATAGAGGTCAGGCGCGACCGAACACCCCATAATTTTATTATACCATATTTCTTCAAACTGAAACATAATTATTAAAGTATACTTACGCAAATAGATATGAAAAGTCTTTATTACAGTTTGTGCCTATTTCCATTCTATGGAGGCCAGGCACGAACGTAGACGCCACAATTTTATTATACCATCCCTGTTAAAACATACTTATCAAAGTATTCTTATGTACATCTATATGAAAAACACTTGTAAACGTTTTTTTTTTTTAATTTTTTATTCCCATACTTTGTGGACCAGGCGCGGACGCAGACCCCACAATTTTAATGAACCACGGTTCTGCCAGATCAAACATACCCATTCCTGTGTCTCGATACATCTTCTATCATTATATGGGTATTCTTGCATAATTTGACCCGGATCCTCGTGATTTCCCGTCAAGCCCGGATCGGGCGAGACCGGCAATCTTCGGTGACAACTTAGCGGCGTAACAGACGCAGGTTAAGGGGGAAAAAAAGCAAAACAAAACGGGGAGGGGGACACTTAAAATTTTAAAATAATAACAAGAAACCTACCTTTAAAAAAGCAAATATGTTTATTTAATTTATTGTAGTATTTTTTTTTATAATTATCAACAAGAAGTTTTTGTTTTTTAAATTTATCAGCAAACAAAGGTTGATTATAACTGTTAGGTGTAAGTTCAATTTTTTGTTTCATTTTTTTTTTTTTTGCATAATATTTATCAGCAACAATTCTTTTTTTTTATTTATCTGCAAAAAAAAAATGGTTGTTCACCCGTATAATTGTTAGGTCTAAGTACAATTTTTTGTTTAATTATTAGTATTTTTTTTATAAAAAATATTGATTTTTTTTTTTTTTAGTCAGAAACGACTGTTTTACCCGGCAGAACATATTTTTTTTTATTATTGGAAGGAGAGTTTCGGCGTTTCGATTTGGCACGGTGACCAAAAAGCCTCCTTGGATTCTCCCAAGGTTATGTTTTCTTCGGTTGAATAAGGATTCGTCAATTTCTACAGTGTGCCCCTGGGCCTCCTATCTGCCGGGTATTTATCAGGAAATACTCCTGGAAAATTTCCCTCAGAAAGTTCTTCCAATCCGTGTACGTGTGTTCGGATATAACACCGCATTCTCTCTTAATATTTTTTAGTGTCGCCATTTCGAAGGCACATAAATAGATCATTTTCACTATAGATGCAATATTCAAATTGGAACGTGCAAAAAAACGATCCTGTGCGCAATGACAGCCACTGTCTACACTGACCACTAATCCTAACCCGCCAGGGGAAGACATCCTTTACGCAATTTCTTTTTTTTAGTAAACATTTATTGCCTCTCATTCTGTAAGAAAGCAATTTTTTTCCCCCTGACGAAAGGAAATTGTCTGCATCGGCGTTTCCATGTGTTTTTCAAGCATGCACAGATTTATTCTCATGGCTGTCATTATTTTCAGTAGTTACATTCTTCCAATTCGATTGTTGTCTGCTTACAGTTACAAACATTTGAACAATGCTCGGCCGACGCCGCTGATTGCCGATCCGGGCTTGACGGGAAATCACGAGGATCCGTGTGAAATTATGCAAGAGTACCATTATATGTAATCAGTTTTTTAAAATGGTCAACTATATATATATATATATATATGTAATCAGTTTTTTAAATTAGTCAACTATTCGTGATCATACACACATACACACACACAAACACACACACACATTCAGCTTTATATTATAAAGATGTATATATAATATATATAATGTATATACATATATATGCATATATGTGTATACATATACATATATATGCATATATATACATATATACATATATATATGTACATTACATACATATATATATATATATATATATATATAAATAAAGATATATATATATATATATATATACATTACAACGAGCACTGTTTTTTTTTCTTTTATTTTAATTGTATTAATGAGTGTACTAATGCATTAAAATATACTCTGCTCTTTACACTCTTGTTCTAATCCCCTAAGTATATATGTATATATATATATATATATATATATATATATATATATATATATTATATTATATATATATTATATCATATATTATATATATATATATATATATATATATAGTAAGTTATAAAAATATATACTACACTGAATATTCCGCGTTTCATCCACGCTAGGATTCGTCAGGCTTATGCCTAGCATGGATGAAACGCGGAATATTCTGTGTAGCTTAATTGCCATATATATTTTTATAACTTATTACCTAGCTCTACCTATGAATTTAGCACGGTTGAAGTAAATACTTAAAGTTTACGCATAAAATTATACTTTCGTATATTCATCCATGTGATTAAATGAAGCAGTTGTATATATATATATATATATATATATATATATATATATATATATATATATATATGTGTGACACATGTATATATATAGTTTAGTTGTATATATATATATATATATATATATATATATATATATATATATATATAATGTATACGGCACAATCACGTTAATACGCCGGTTCTGGCCAGATCACCGAAGTTAAGCCATGTTGAGCCTGGCCTGTAACAGATGAGTCACCATTTGGGAAGTCTATGCGCTGTATGTACCGCACCGAGTCGTAGAAATTTCCAGGTTGGTATCTGGGGATGCATTAATTGACTGGGAGAGATGCAACCCCCAGTCTTCCTTAAGACATGCATCTTGGAGAAGTAAACTCTGATGTAAAAAAAACTCTGTCCCCTTACAGTCGTCTGCACCGACAAAGGTTAGCAGTAATACAAAAAAGTGTTGATTCTTCTACAGAAAGCCTCCACAACTATAAACAAGTTATGTGTTTGGATTTCCGAGCAACTTAATTGCTATGGCGGAAGCTCATACGTCGAAATCGACGAAAGATTCCATTATCATATAATGTATATCGGTAGTAATAATAAATATTTATATAAAAAAATATTGATATGACATTTTTATATAACTATTTTATCACACACACAGATTGGAACTCAGTCGAGCATAAATATTAATAGAAAAAAAGATAGAGCCGAAAGAGGTTTGGAAAGACATCATCCATACAAGATTTCAAAATCGATTCTGAACTCTGTCAAGGCAAGGAAGATTCCTCTGAGCACCAACTCCTCAGATGTTCGGGTATCTGTGTTTGTGCGTATCATTTTTAATATTAAATAACGAGAATTCCTAAGCGAGCTGTTCCAGAAAATAAGCTTTGTTCATTGAATCTGCGTTTAGATTTAAGCACAGAGTGAAAGTGAGATAAATTGTTGATAGTGGTTATAGCTAGCTGAGTGTTTTTGTTACATTTTAGCAAGGGGAACCATAGAGTGGAGCTCAGACGAGCACTTGCCATGTAAATAACGATGGATAAGATATAAAATAATAAATGAAATAATAAATAAAATAACAATTGTTAATAATAAACTTATTCGGTGTCAGGTATTCAATTAATTTACTAAGAATCGATACAAAAGTATCTGACTCCTAAGTGTTCAGGAAAATAATTATGAGTGGAGTGAATTTTTTAAGGTACAATTATTCTCTGTTGTAAGAAAGACCTTTATTAGATGGCTATAAATTCATAAAATTGTATTGCAGGAAAAAGGAAGTAATTTACATACACCAATACACGTTGCTTTATATAACTTATCGGCAAAAAAATAAAATAAAATGAACGTTCATTTTTTTTTTTTGTATTTTTCCCCGCACAATATCATACTAAAAAACTGACGTATTAAAAAATTGTTAGTTGATCTTTTTTTTAACATAACTTAGGTATATTTATATTTTAAGCTCATGACTCAGCGGTTTTTTTTCTAGAAGTTTCCGAAAAAATCATTCAGTAGCGGAAAGACTCTATATAAATGGCATTAAACTAACGCCATTCTTTTGATAAGTGTGGCTATGGGTAATGACTTTTCATTTTGTTGTCGTTGTGTTTATAAAAAATCTTGAATCGACACAATTTAATGAATAAAATAGTACGTTTACGAATAAAATAGTACAGAATACGAAATTTAGAACAGACTCCGTAATTTTATCGGAATCGAAAAATATTACAATCGTACCATCACTAATTTGAATAAGTATACATTTAAAGATAACTTATATGTACTGTACCCGGCCACGCGTTGCTGTGGCTCAGTTTGTTAAAATGGAACACATTCCTCAAGAAAAATTGCATTTTGTTCGTTCATTTACTTTTATTATTTTTTGCAATTTTTTTATCAATAAAAGTTGTTATTTCCCCCCCACCCCCCCCAAAAAAAGAAATTTGGTAGTAAATGTTCCTTTTTGAAAACGGAATTTTTATTATAAAAAGATTAGATGAATGCTATATATGAACATTGTAAATAGTTAGGTGAAAATAGAGAAAAGTTTGATTTTTTTTTCAAGAGACTGTACAAATTATTTTTTTCAACAGATGTTAAGAAAAACAAAAAACATACTTTCATCATTAATTATGCAAAAAAATAAATAAAGTTGAAAACTTTCTGTTATTAATGTTTGCTAAAAAATAAATACAATAAACTTCGCTGAAGTGTAAGCATATGCTGCATCTTAAAAAGTTGGTTCATGCTGACAATTAAATAAAATAAACGTCTAAAAATTAGTAAAAATAAGTAAAATCATGAATGACGGCTCTGGTGGGGTAAGTAAGTAGGAACAACACAATCATTTGTGTAAAATAATTAATATTCGAGAAATTTTAAACAATAACAAAAATACCTGATACCAAATTCAGTAAAATTCAAATATCTTTTATACGTGCTGAAACTGTGTTTAAGTTATTTTTATTTCATTTCTTTTATTAAAACTTGTCTTTCCAACAATTAACTGGTTGCATGTCGCTTAACCATTGGGGAATTCACTCTTGGAAAATTATATTAAAAAAATCTATGACTATCACTAACTCTAAATTTGGGAGTGCAACTCGAACTCAGGGTTAGTGGTAGATAAGTCATTTGTTAGGTGTGTCAGAAATTTCGAAAAAAATATTGAATAATTCCACTCCGTTTCCAAGCTTATAACTCATCGAAAAATGTAATTCAAGCCCTAATTTTTTTCAATTAAAGGAGCAAGGACCAAGGATTAAAAAAAAAAAAAACAACAACGTGGTTTTAAAAAAAAGTTTTTAAACTTCGGACTTTACAGGTAAATTTCTAAAAATCACTACTTTTTTGTTTTAAATGTGAATATATTATTTATTGATATTTTATCTTCAATTTGTGATATATAAAACTTTGGTGAGTAAATCAATTATTTACTTTTTAATAGACATTTCAAAATGGGAGGCGTGAATGAATTCGGCCCCCTGTGTTTCCAAGCTTATAACTACTCGAAAAATATAATTCAAACCCTAATTTTTTTTCAATTAAAGGAGCAAGGACCAAGGTTTCATTAAAAATAAACAAAAAAAAAACAACGTGTTTTAAACTTCGGACTTTACGGGTAAATTTCTAAAAAACACTACTATTTTGTGTTAAATTTGAATATATTATTTATTGATCTTTTATCTTCAATTTGTGATATATAAAACTTTGGTGAGTAAATTAATTATTTACTTTTTAATAGACATTTTAAAATGGGGAGGGGCTTGAATTAAAAAAAATACGTTTGCATAAAATATTATATTCTGTTTATAAGAAAGAGCATAAAATTTCACATTGACCCTGAAAATATCGTTAAAATTGAATCAATAGAAAAATTTTGATAGATTTTTAAAGTTTAAAAATTGAAAATACTGAGCTCGTAAAATTCAATTAATTTCATTACTGGTTTTTAAAAAATAAAAAAATTATATTTCTATTACTTTTTATACAACTTTAATAGTGTATTTTGGAATTATAATCCATAAAGAAAATAAACAACCCACTTTTTAAAGAGAAATTACGAGTGTTTTTATATTTTATTCGCAGTTTCGTGTTAGGGGTATCAAAAATTCATACAAAAATTCTGATACACCTAGGCATTTGTTTACAACTTTTGAGAAATTAAGCCTCCTTACTCCTTAAGCGATAAGCGGACATGTGTTTATTATTTTTTTTATTCAGTGTGTAAAATCAACTCTGAACAACATATTTGGAAATTAGAAAAAAAATTGTTTTAGCATGTTAAAAGTATTTAGGTTGGTCGATAATTAAATTCTACTGTGTTTGGTATAAGTTTTTTTTTCTGTTGTTTCTTGCTTTTTATAATTTTGGACTAAGGGGGTTGCTTAGATCGTATTTTAAACTAAACTACGGAGGTTGGAATGCCCCCCTAAAATGTACTTGGAAAAATCGATTTTATAGCCAGATTTAAGAATGGTTAGCCGCAAAAAAGGTGAAAAACAAAACAAATAATCAATAAATAATTGTCACCAAAAGCAATAAAAATGCTACTTTTTTTTTACTTACATGAATGAGTTTATTTTATGTTTTAAAGTATTTTCTAGCGCTTTTCTTTATTTTTTAATCTAAAATTGCGGGTGTGTGGGTGCGAAATATTTCCAGATTTTCTAGAATTCCACGCTAGATTGCAAACGAAATCTCCAGATCTAGCGAGAAAACCGCTAAATTGGAAACACTGTTTACATGACGGCAAGCAGTGATAAATAATTGTCCATAAATAAAAAAAATGGCCTGTCGCTACAAAGAAAACCACCTATTTATTATAGAAAAATAAAGTATAATGTTATAATTAAAAAGAGATATATAAAAACACGCATGGGTACAGTAAACATATTATACCAAAATGTCGAAGCAATCATTTATTTAGTCCTTAATTAGTTAGTTAATTACGAACGAACCAAGAGTTACATTTTATATATATATATATATATATATATATATATATATATATATATATGAGATACACTATTTGTTGCTATCAATCTATCCCTTGATGTCTTGATTTTGTTAAACAATATATATATATATATGTATATATATATATATATATGCATGCATAATACACAATCTAGTGCAAAAAATATAACTATCCGCATCCAAAGTTAGAGAAATTCTTGTCAGCAATACAAAAATAATACACCACGAAACCAACGTCAATAAGTTAAACATACTTAAAGCTATATACATTAAAGCGTACAAATCTGCCTTAACCAACTCACATTTCATTTCAGCCCAAATGCTTGTCGTAGCCGTCCTAAGTGACCTAGTACTGGCCACAGAGCTGGGCACTCCCACCTATGTACTGAACCACGACCACCGAGATATAGAAGGGCTGTTAACTGAAAAATACCTGCTGGCAATGTAGGTAAGATTTGTCAAAGTATCACTGTCGGGTTTTTTTCAATTGTGGGGAGGGAATATTTGCTTTGTTCTCTGCTTCAGTTGCACGCATGTGAATTACTAACTGTTCGATTGTGAAAACAACATGGCTGCCAGGTATTACATTAGCTTTACGTTTGATATTATATGTTTTCAACGTACAGGAATACCTGTAGAAGTCGACATTTCAGATCTGAGCGATGAGTTGTTGCAGTTAATATAAAAATTTACCAATTTTTAGTATACTTATCCGATATTTCAACAAGTTTTTGATTCATTTGGATTTTTTTTTCTTAATATAAATTTACAGTTAAAATTTATTACTTAAACGGATAAATTGCCTCATATATTTTATATTTTAAAGATATGACAAAATAAATGCAGCCAGTTATATACAGCTGTCATTAAAGGGGAATAATTAATTCCTGAGAGTACAATTTTCATTAAAAAAAAAGATGCATTCAGCACCGAAACTTTATCTCACAAAAATCTGCTAAAATATTCAAATTGTAGTCTGCCCATATTTATAATTCAAATTCCGCCATAAGAATCAATTCAACCAATCAAAGGCTGACACGAAAACATTCACACATATAGAACTTCTCTTGGCCATTCAGTTTAAATGAAATTTCAAAAAAATTTGAATTTGCTCAAAAACAATAAATTTCCTATTCATCCTCTCCACGCCGGTAGAAGTGAAAAGCGGCAGTTGTCAAGTCATTACAATATTGTAAGTATAATTCTATTCTTTCTACATTGTATATTCCGAAATCATCCTACATTATTTATAGATTAATACATTAGCGTATGTGTTATTTATTTTGTGTATATGTACCGAATGGCAACGGCATAGCAGAGCGGTGCCATCGAAGCGTGCAGAGGATCGCGGCAGGAAAACAATGCACGATCGCAGAGGCGGTCTATAGATATAATGCAACACCAAAGGATGGCATAACTGCTGCAAGCGCACCCACCAATGCGATCCATTGCTATCGAGTGCGCATCAAGGATATTGACGCCCGTCTGCCTGATCGGCAGGAAACCCGAGTACCGTATGAATTAGGGGACACTGACTGGGTGAAGCCTCCCAATAATCGATGTAGCTTTTAAAGAGGGCGAATCACTTGCATCATCAGTGAGCATGCCGTGCTAGTCGATGGTAACCAACGCCATGTGAAAAATATCCGACCTGTCCTAAATACTAACCATTTGGCGAGTAGCAGTAAATGGTGAATCATCCAACGTTTAATTGTTATGGACATCCATTACTTGTAATGAATAATTTTACCAAGAATTCTTCATAAGTTTTGGTTTCGGTTTCGATGATAGCTGATGGCACTCAAGTCATTTATTTATTTATTTATTTTTAATAATTTGACCAGGAATTCTTCATAAGTTTTGGTTTCGGTTTCGAATTTTAGCTGATAACACTCCAGTAAAATTTTTATTTTAGCATTCTATGTAACATTTTTATTTTAGCATTCTATGTAACATTTTTATTTTAGCATTCTATGTAACATTTTTATTTTAGCATTCTATGTAACATTTTTATTTTAGCATTCTATGTAACATTTCATTTTTATTTTAGCATTCTATGTAACATTTTTATTTTAGCATTCTATGTAACATTTGTATTTTAGCATTCTATGTAATATTTTTATTTTAGCATTCTATGTAACAATTTATTTTAGCATTCTATGTAACATTTTTATTTTAGCATTCTATGTAACATTTGTATTTTAGCATTCTATGTAACATTTCATTTTTATTTTAGCATTCTATCTAACAATTTATTTTAGCATTCTATGTAATATTTTTATTTTAGCATTCTGTGTAACATTTGTATTTTAGCATTCCATGTAACATTTTTATTTTAGCATTCTATGTAACGTTTGTATTTTAGCATTCCATGTAACATTTTTATTTTAGCATTCTATGTAACAATTTATTTTAGCATTCTATGTAACATTTTTATTTTAGCATTCTATGTGACATTTCATTTTTATTTTAGCATTCTATGTAACATTTTTATTTTAGCATTCTATGTAACATTTGTATTTTAGCATTCTATGTAACATTTGTATTTTAGCATTCTATGTAGCATTTTTATTTTGGCATTCTATGTAACATTTTTATTTTGGCATTCTATGTAGCATTTTTATTTTAGCATTCTATGTAACATTTGTATTTTAGCATTCTATGTAACATTTTTATTTTAGCATTCTATGTAACATTTTTATTTTAGCATTCTATGTAACATTTTTATTTTAACATTCTATGTAACATTTTTATTTTAGCATTCTATGTAACATTTTTATTTTAGCATTCTATGTAACATTTGTATTTTAGCATTCTATGTAACATTTCATTTTTATTTTAGCATTCTATGTAACATTTTTATTTTAGCATTCTATGTAACATTTGTATTTTAGCATTCTATGTAACATTTTTATTTTAGCATTCTATGTAACATTTGTATTTTAGCATTCTATGTAACATTTGTATTTTAGCATTCTATGTAACATTTTTATTTTGGCATTCTATGTAGCATTTTTATTTTGGCATTCTATGTAACATTTGTATTTTAGCATTCTATGTAACATTTTTATTTTAGCATTCTATGTAACATTTTTATTTTAGCATTCTATGTAACATTTGTATTTTAACATTCTATGTAACATTTTTATTTTAGCATTCTATGTAACATTTTTATTTTAGCATTCTATGTAACATTTGTATTTTAGCATTCTATGTAACATTTCATTTTTATTTTAGCATTCTATGTAACATTTTTATTTTAGCATTCTATGTAACATTTGTATTTTAGCATTCTATGTAACATTTTTATTTTAGCATTCTATGTAATATTTTTATTTTAGCATTCTATGTAAGATTTGTATTTTAGCATTCTATGTAACATTTTTATTTTGGCATTCCTAAATCGATAAAAAAAAATATTTATTCTAAATATTTTTTTTATTATTCTAAAGCATATGTTACCTGACAAAATTTTTTGGCTTCAATAATCATAATAATCCTTGACTAGAACACATTTTGACTTTGATTGATTAATATCTAACGATTATATATATACATATATATATATATATATTTAACAAAAATGGGAATTAGTAAAAACCTTAAAACTATACTCAATACTATTGTACAGCAAATATATGTATATATTTTTTGTTTTACCATGTGTAACTAAGCAGATAAAACGGTAATAAAGAAATATATATATATATATATATATATATATATACTCTTCAGAATGTGCGGGAATATGTAATTATTTCTACGGCCAGACATCGTCTTAGCTCACAAGACCCATAACAGCTAACAAACAGGAAATCTCAGACTCGAGTTTCGCCCTAATTTTGGGCTCATCAGTTAGATACATCCAAAATCGGGACTTGTATACGAGGCGAGTACTCTACCAACTTGGCAAACACGCCATACACAAAATAAAGCCGACCAACTGGCAAAGACGAAGTGAACCGCAACGAAATCTAGACGTCGACTAAACCTACCACGATTCGAACAAGAGCCATGACAGCCAAAAAACAGGAAGTCTGAATCGAGTTTCGCCTTTATTTTGGGCTCATCAGTTTGACACATCCAATGGCTTTTGTAAGATGCGACATTATCTTGCTGTTGAAAAAATTGTATATATATATATATATATATATATATATATATATATATACATATATATATGCGTGTGTGTGTCTGTATGTCTGTGTGTGTATGTATATATGTATATATATGATTAAAATATGTATTAAATTACAAAATAAATATAAAAATCAGTAATATTTATTTATAACAAATAAGTAATATTTATTGCAAGAATATTATAGTTATAAATATGTGTGTGCGCGCAGAATAGTATAATTATGTGTCTGTGTTTATAAATGATATATGGTTTTTGGTTGAAATATGTCGAGTTGAAGACTAAAATAGGCCAGTCCTACAGCAAATGATCACATCCCAATGAACTGTAATGTTATCGCTTCGCGAATACACACTTCTCCTATTTTCATTCTCCGTCCTTTCCCACTCAAGACAACCATTCGTTTGCTTTTTGTCTTTCTTTTGTTTTCCATTTCTCTTATTGAATTCTTATCAACCAAACGATCTGCCAATAAAGCGACTTCGATGCACGTAAGTCTATAACTGATGTAGATAACTGATATATATATATATATATATATATATATATATATATATATATATATATATATACTAATATGCTAAACGAATGTCTGTCTGTTAATGTGCACTGACTATTTTTAAATCATAAGACATAGGAATTTTATCTGCTATCGAAATTACCCTTTACCCCCGCAGTTAGCTGTTCTGTTATTGGAATTCCCTATTTCCTGCTTTCTCTTTCCCTGACCGTAGTAATATACTGAAGTTTATATATAATTCTAACAATTATCCTCTCGCCCATCTTCCCACTCAAATTGTTGTTATATATATATATATATATATATATATATATATATATATATATATATATATATATATTATTTTAATAATATATATATATATTATTTTTATTATTATTATTATTATTATTATTATTATTATTATTATTATTATTATTATTATTTGAGTGTATGGTCGCTACAAATAGCAATCTGTTTCAGTCTTCAGTCAAAGAGAATTCCTAATGCGATCTGGAACCTCTCGACCCATAGAACAAGAGTATATATATATATATATATATATATATATATATATATATATATATATATATATATATATAAAGTGAAAGTATCTGTCTGTGTGTGTGTCTGTCTGTGTACACTTCCCTGGACAATAACACTGTCAATTTAAAGTCTACAGACTCGAAATTTGATATACAGGGTACGGAGATTTGGGAAAATCATTGTGGTCCGTTTTCGGTCAGAAATTTGGCTGTTAAGGGGCAAAGTTCAACGATTTGACCTTTGAGAACTCTACCAAACTCCTCCGACAATTTTGGGTCCAAACACTTGAAATTTTAGATATAGATTCCTTGGAGATGTATCTAGCTTAATAGTTTGATTTGAGCCCAAAACAATAAATGTTAAGGGGTCATAATAGGAATCAAATTTAAAAAAAAAATGTCCTCTGCGGTCTCTCCCAAATTACTCAGACAATTTCTGGTGTAAACATTTGAAATTTTATATAAAGGGTATTCAGAGATAGGGCAAGCTTTTTAATTGGTTTTGGTCGAAAATTTGAGCTACCAGTATATAAATGTATGCATGTATGTTTGCATGTCTGCCTAAAACTTTCGACAGAGGCGACAGATTTTCACAAGATCAGTATCGTTTTGAAGCTACTACCACTTTTTTTTTTTTTGCTCAATACACACCTGGGCAACGCTGGGCACCCATGTTAGTATATGTATATATATATAATGAAATTGTCAGTCTCTATCTGTGTGTGTCCGTGTGTGTACATTTCCCTATCAAACTACTCTGTCAATTTTCAGTTTACAGACTCAAGGTTTGACATAAGATGTAATGAGATTTGGGAAAATCTTTTTAATCGGTTTTCGGCCAGAAATTTGGCTATCAACGGTTCAAAATTCAATGATTTGACCTTTGTAAACTCTACATAACTCCTACGCCAATTTTGAGTCTAAACAATTGAAATTTCAGATGTAGATTACTTGGACAGGGATCAAACTTTTTAATTTGATTTGAGCATAAACCAGTAATTATTAAGGGGTAAAACTTGGGGGCAAATTTTAAAAATCATCGAACTTTGCGGTCTCTACCCCATTGCTCAGACAATTTTTAGTCTAAAAATTCAAAATTTTACATAAAGCGTATTCAGACATCGGGCAAGCTTTTTAATCGGTTTTGGGCCGAACATTTATCCGCCAAATAGTCAATCTTTAAACGATTTGACCGTTACTGTCTCTAGCAATCTATTCAACCAATTTTGAGTCTAAACATTTGAAATTATACATAAAGGGTATCCAGACGTGCAGCAAGCTTTTTAGTCAGTTTTGGGGCAAAAATTTGGCTGACAAGAAGTCATAGTTGACAAAGTTGACCTTTGTAGACTCTACAAAACTCCTCCGCCAAATTTGGGTGTAAACACTTGAAGTTATAAATGCAGGTTACCTGGACATGAGTAAAACTGTTTAATATATATACACATATGCACATAAAATATGAACAGTATATAGGAGCCGAGCAAAGCCGGATTGAACTGCTAGTATATAAATAAAAGATACTGTGTGTGTGTGTGTGTGTGTGTGTGTGTGTGTGTGTGTGTGTGTGTGTGTGTGTGTGTGTGTGTGTGTGTGTTTCTTCCTCGTAGGTTCCGAAATGTGTTCAATTTCTTCCTCTGTGTTGTCTTTGGTTTATTCTGATCATATTAATTTATCTGTATTTAGTTCATTTTATTTTGTTTCTTGACATAAGAAGGATAAACGTTTGCAGGATGCCGACCAGATCCTCCATGCTTACTATGGACGTCGGCAACCATTACATAACCAGTTTTGCAAGAATTCCAGCAGCAAAATCAAGATGTTCAACAAAGCTGGGTCATGTTCATTTATACGGGTTCTTTGACAGTTGTTAATTGGTTAACAGCACTGGCTGCAAACTTGAGTGTGCCAGGTTCGAACCGAGTTTGTTTCACAGAAACGCTTGCATCTTACCCACGTTTGGCTTTATGCCTAACTCACTGGAAATAAGGTAAGTAAATGCTATCAAATTAGTTCCTACTAATCCTGGTGTTCAGATCTTTCTTCTGATCCTTACGGCTTGTATTCGATGTGTCATCATTTTAATAGTTTTATTACTATATGTGGAACACCTGCCTCAGATTTTCTGTACCTGTGATCCTGTCACGATGATAATGTTTATCTAGCTCATATGTAAAATTACCAGTATGCTATAACGCTATGTGTTATATATGTTGAATCATTTACTATTATCTTGAACCATGCAATATAAGTCGGAGTAAAAGTTTTTGTCAATTTAAAATTGCAATAAAAATTGAAAATTTACAAAAACGTATTTTTTAAATCTTCATAACAATAACGACATTTGCTTTTTATAACTGATTCCATGTTTCAACAACTTTATAAATGCTTCGCTTTTGAAATTCTTTAGGTTTTGATATAAAATATGAATCTAACTTCAGACTCCTTTCGTGATCTTAGCCGAAAGCTATTTAAATCGTTTTGTAAATCCGTGAAATAAATGATACTCGGAAGGAGCTTGTCCAGAACACTATACAGAATGTGGAAAGATTCCCCAACCGAATTCTCCTATGAAATAGTCCCAAAAATGAAGTGTTTTTATTAGCCCTAAAAGAAAGTCCCTGTGGCACACCCAAGAGTTATTACGAAGTGTTGACAAACAAAATTATATAAAAATCAGTTAGTTACAACTTTTCAGAAAGTTTTATAAAAAATCCAAGTCATCAATTTTTTTAATAAGCACAAAAGGGGCAATTTTAGCCATTTTAACCCGAATGGTACACCTGAGGGTGAGTAGGGGATGGGGTAACCGGAATTTTCTCGGCAAATATGTTCTGTTACTTTTTTACTCATATCATGTTTAATTTTTGTGCAAAATTAAAAAAGAAAATCCAAGGCAAAATTATTGAGAAAAGTGCGGACAGACGGACGAACAAGGGTAAATTTAAAGGTCCACCCTCCTTTTGTCGGGAGACCAAAGAATAATTTTTTTAACTCTTTATTCATGATAATAACGACATTTGCTTTTTATAACATTATTCTATCCGCCAACAAACTTATAAATACATCGCTTGCAAAATTCTTTATGTTTGTATATAAAATATGAATCTAACACATGTTCGATCTCTTTTTGTAGTGTTAATCTAAGGCCATCTTAACGGTTTTGTAATCCTCAAAATAAGCGATAATCTGAGGGAGTGAGGTGAGGAGAATATGGTAAGATTTCCTAACCAAATTATCCTGAATCTATGATTAGTAGTGCTGTGTGAGTACGAACATTATCATGGTTGATTAATTCAATTCTGTTGACTAAAGAAGGTCGTTTCCGGGTCAACTTGGGTGAGAATATTGCAAAAATGATGCTTCAATAATTTGCACGAAAAAGTTATAACTTAATCATGGTTATATGGCTAAGTACTAATATGTATCAAATAAATGACAATGGTTTAAAGTGGCTCTTTTTGAAAATCGGCAAAAACTTCTGCACCGACCTGACACATAAATACAGGAACATTAACAAGAGATATGGCGAGATTTGTTTATTTATATCATTTTCCAGATTACAGTGTAAAAATCAATGGCGGTCTCATAACTTCCGGCTGGGAAAAGTATTCAGGTGCGGTTAGTCGCATTTCCATACCTATATTTATGAGAATTATTCCATTACTGGCAGTTCAGCTAAGCTTTGCTAGGTCCCTATGTATTGTTCATACCATTATGTGCATATATATATATATATATATATATATATATATATATATATATATATTAAAAAGTTTGATTCATGTCCAGGTAACCTGCATCTAAAATTCCAAGTGGTTAGACCCAAAATTGGCGGAGAAGTTTGGTAGAGTCTACAAACGTCAACTCTTTTAACTTTGACCTCTTCGAAGCCATAGTTTCGCCCCAAAACTGAGTAAAAAGCTTACTGCATGTCTGAATATCGTTTGTGTAAAATCTCAAATTTTTAGACACAAAATTGCCTGAATAATTTGCTAGAGATCACAAAGGTAAACTGTTGAGTTTTTACTCCTTGGTGGCCAAATTTTCGGTCCAAAACCGATTGAAAAGCTTGCTCTATAGCTGACTACATTTTATGCAAAATTTCAAATGTTTAGACTAAAAAATTAGCTGAGTAATTTGGTAGAGACCGCAGAGGTAAATATGTTTTTAAAATTGGACCCTAATTGTGACCCCTTAACATTTATTGTGTTGGGCTCAAATTAAATTAAAAAGTTTGATCCAGGTCCAAGTAACCTGCATGTAAAATTTCAAGTGTTTAGACCCAAAATTGGTGAGGAAGTTTGGTGGCGTTTTCAAAGGTCAAATCGTTGACCTTTGACCCCTTGACAACCTAACTTCTGGCCGAAAACTGATTAAAAAGATTTTCCCAAATCTGAATACCCGTTATGTCAAATCTCGAGTCTGTAGACTGAAAATTGACAGAGTAGTTTGGTAGGGAAATCTACACATACTGACACACACGGAGACAATTCCACTTTTATACATATATAGATTTGCACATAAATTGCATAATCCCTTTAATATCGGATCTTAATGTCTCGTTATTCATTAACGTTGTATTGATCGATTTACAACATTTACAAGTCCTGAGCCAATATATTCAATGCTGCCATTTTCAGATATTACACTAGACTGCATGTATTCATTGGGATGAAATATGTAGAAGTGAATACCAAAATAAAAAAGTTCTAATACAGGCGATAATATCAGTGACCTGTACCATTATTGTGTCTCCATTCAAGCAATTCGTTCATTCTTCATTTTTTGCGCTTACTTCTTGCCTCTCTTTCTACATATATACGTAGAAAATGGTCTATGACTTTTGATATGTCTTTTTCTCTCTTTTCATGTCCTAATCGCTGACTGACATCTAAACGATGAAGCAATAAAACAGAAGTAGTGATATTTATACGCATGAATCTATAAATTATATAAACGTTTTACATCATGATATTGTATAGGGCATTGCATATACGTCATCATTATATCACGGTTGCTAGCATCAGGTAATGTAAGCCAGTACTAACTGCTACATGGTCAGAATATCAGGAATTAATTCGGTTTGGTTAAAAGGTTTGTTGTGGGTTTTATTGGTTAGTAAAGTAATTAGGATTTAAAACAATATATGAAAAGTGCGGATATAACGGGCAACTTATAATATGTATGTGAATGTTATGTATGAATATATAATATATGAAAGGTTATATGTCTGTCTGTCTGTCTGTCTCCATCTTTTCAAATTCTATCACTCCGTAACTAAAAGTCGTAGAGCGGCGCCAGGGGCTTCAAATAGTTGGATTTTTTATGGACAATTATTTTATGGTTCTTTAGACGGTGAAAATAGTTTTTAAGAGGTCAAAATGGCTAAAAAGTTTTTTAAAAAATTTTTAAAAAAAACGTTGTACACTTTGTAAATTTATGTTAGTTTGTTTTTAATTTTTAATTTTAATTAATTTTCAGTTTATATTATATCACATTATATATCAATTTTATATTATATAATATTATACAACATTATATATTACTACTATATTATATAATATTTTACCACATTTTTTATTAATATTATATTGTATACTATTATACTACATTATATATTAATATTATATTATATAGTATTATACTACATTATATATCAATATTATATTATATGATATTATACCACCTTATATATTAATATTATATTATATAATATTATACCACATTATATATTAATATTATATTATATAATATTATACCACATTATATATTAATATTATATTATATAATATTATACCACATTATATATTAATATTATATTATATAATATTATACCACATTATATATTAATATTATATTATATAATATTATACTACATTATATATTAATATTATATAATATTATACCACATTTTATATTAATATTATATTATATAATATTATACCACATTATATATTAATATTATATTATATAATATTATACCACATTATATATTAATATTATATTATATAATATTATACCACATTATATATTAATATTATATTATATAATATTATACCACATTATATTAATATGTTGGTATAGCGTTAGTGACTCTACATTAAAATTTAAAGATGGCGTACCTAAAACAAAACATTATTGCAATTACTCCCCGTTTCTCATTCGGAATTTTTTTATCATATCTATATTATTTTTATATTATTTCTATATTATTTTTCTTTTCTTTTAAAGTAGACGAGTTCCTATTCTTGTTACGATTCAGACCAGAATAAATTCTAAAATTGACATAATAATTACGTGAATGATTACGTGTTACGAAACAGGCGCTGTCAAGTATTGAACATTTTAACATGCTGAAACAAACAAACGGTAAGATGGATATTATTTTAAAATATACCTACATACACTAATACTTTATGTTTATGCAATAATGTGTAAAGACTAATTATTACTGCCGGTTGAGAAATCCAAATTCACACCATAAATCCATCTTTGACTTCGCAGGTTTGTAATTTTCACCCAGGCCTCTAGTAACTAACACGTGATGAGAAGGAAAATAAGAACCTAGGCACACCGCGTGGAGGGCGTTCAGAGTAGGCAGTCTCTCTCTCTCTCCTCTCTCTCTCTCTCTCTCTGTCCTTTTTTTTTGCTTTCATCATTTCTCTCTTTAATCTTCTTTTTCTCCTTCCTTTATTATTTTTCAGTTTTACTTTCTCCTTTTTTTTTTCCCGCTTTCTTTTCTTCTTTCTTTCCCTACGTCCCCTCCCTCCCTCTCGTTTTATCTCTAGAATTTTCCCACAACATCTATTTCCAGTCTTTTTATACCGCTATCTTCTTTCGCATCCCTCTCTCTTTTCCACTCTCTATCTCATTATATATTTAGTATTTTTCTCTTACTTCTATTTCAATTCGTTTGTACAAGGTGGAACGATAAAATTATCGCTCTAGAAAAGACGACATGATTCCATTTCCTTTCGATAAAAACCGGTATTCGCACCATTTTGTCAAGATAGGAGGAAGTACTGCTCGGAAAGATGGTATCATGATGAAAGAACCTACACTATACTGCCACCCCACTCCAAAAAAACAAAAAAAAAACAAATACAAGGTGGAACGATAGAATTTCCTCCCTA
Organism: Euprymna scolopes; assembly: GCF_053919585.1. Taxonomy (NCBI): domain Eukaryota; kingdom Metazoa; phylum Mollusca; class Cephalopoda; order Sepiida; family Sepiolidae; genus Euprymna; species Euprymna scolopes. The sequence goes on along the minus strand of NC_136509.1, from coordinate 17,185,356 downwards.
GAAAAGACATATTTCCATTCTTTTTTGTTCCAGACCATGTTCTAGTTGGCCAGTTGTGTACAAATACTTAAAGGAGCCTTCTATCATGTCTGAAAGTGACACAATATTTAACGAGCAAGTTCGGAGATGCGCCGCTGTAAACCTCATGCTCTCTATCAATCAAAGTTATAACAACGGGACCATTGTCAGCAGTCTCAAAATGCAAATACGAACTGCTCAACACTTGAGGGCACAGCTCAATGAAGTATCCGGCCACGGTTGTGGTCTTTAGTGTGGTTTCAAGTGAAGGCCACATGATACTACCTCGCGTCTTCGAAGTCGGTTTGAAAGTCAACACCAAGGTGTGTCTGGATGTGCTAAAAAGTGTGGTGATCCTCTGGTGCAATAAAGTGGTCGTTGGCAGACCCTGAATGTGGACGCAGGACTCAACGCTGGCACACAAGTCTAAACAGACCCAGGCTTGGCTTCAGAAGGAGTGCTACGTCTTTGTATCCTTCTCTCACTCGATTCCCCTTTTCCCCCGACCTGGACCCGCTGGATTACTTCGTTTGGTCGTACATCGAGAACATCACCAACATGACCTCCAACAATACCAAAGCCAGCCTGATCGCCGCCATCCGCCGAGTATTCGCCGAGCTCCCGTCGGCGCTTGTGGAAAAGGCATGCTCTCAATTCCGGACCCGTATCGCGTCGGTGATTGAGGTTGAAGGCAGCTAAATTTAATAGATGTCAGCTCTAATATATAATCAAGTTACCCGAATTGATTGTTTCAATAAAAGTTTTAAAATAATACTGTTATTTTCTTTAGGACAACAAATTTATCCTTCCATCCTGTATTTTACCAACATATCTATTTCCAGCTTTTTATACTTCTATCGTCTTTCTCTCTCTCCCTTCCTTTCTCTCTCTTCCCCTCTTTCTTCCTTTCTAAATCGTTATATCTTTAGTATTTTCCATCTCTTCTATTTTCATTCGTTTGTACTTTTACTCTCTCTCTCTCTCTTTCTATCTCCATCTATCTATCTATCTATCTATCTATGTGTCTCTTGTATTCTTCCACCACTTTTATCCTCATCCTTTTGTACTTCCACCTTCCTCTCTCTATCTTCCCCAATTTTTCCTTCTTTCCCCTCATTTTCTTTGCTGACTCATCTTCAAGAACTCTCTACCACAAAGCCCTTGTGTCAAAGACTAGTCCATGAAGTGCCGACTACTGACATTTTCCAAAGGCCATCCTCCTGTGGTCATCGGTCGACCATAAACACCGAATGTCATTGAGCAGAAACACATTAACAAGGAAATCTCAAATCAAGCGAGTCTGCAAGGAGATCGATACCATTTCAGATAAGATAAACATTGGATCAAGACAAAACCAATTCTTTCTTTAGATCATCAGATGCCATTTGGGATTTCGATATTTATAATCAATTTTCATCAAATGATTTTGCTTGTGATTTTTTATTTCCTTATCCGAAATTTTTCCAATGAATTCAAATTCTCGTGAATAAATGTTTATAGGATTCTTATCCACGAGGAGCCTTTAATAAGTATCCAGATTTTTTTCCGTATGGGCACTTTTATTGATAGTACGCACATTAAACTCTAGTGCACTTCGAAGTAATCTCCTCCGGTTGCAAAACACTTGTACCATTCCAACAAATTCTAAAAGGTTCCATGGAAGTATCTATGTAAACGTGTCAATGGCCCTCATCACAGCCTCTTTCATCTCCTCATTTGTCTAATAACGACAGTCTGTAAGGCTTTCCTTGAAGCTTAAGGAATAATCAAAGTCACAGGGGACAAGGTCTGGACCATGGGGAGGGTGAGGAACTGTCTGGATGCCCACTTTGGTCAAATAGTCTGTGACAAGGATGGAGCAGCCTTGAGACAAACTTTGTGCAAAACTTTCACATCTTCAGCTCCTCGCGAACAATTGTGTGTACAGTTCCCACACTGACATCAAACTGTGTTCCAGCTGTTCATTTGAACTGAATTCATAAAAATTGTTTAGTCATCTTAGTAGATGTTTAACAATAACATACCCGATTTTCAACAGTTTGCGACAGCTTTAGATGCCTGTACAAAAAATGCCTGGCAGCTTATTTAAGGCACCTCGTATGTGCGTGTCTGTCTGTCTGTTTGGGAATAAATATTAAACTAATAAACTCATAAACAACAGGTCACATTACACTGAAATTAACAGGAGATAGTAAACACACACCAAAGCTGATTTATAACAAGAAAATTCTTTGCAAAGCCGGGCGCCTCCTTCTAGTATTTAAATAAATGGAAGTTCGCGCATTAACGGAATTATTAATAGACACCTGTGCTTTATTGATAGGAAGGAATAGGCAGAGTATCCATTACTAAGATAGTAGTTGTTACAATCTTGAATCTCACCCAAGTCTAAAAAGTTTTATAACTGTACTAGTAAGTTGGCCTGATGTTGCCCATGATTGAATGATGATGAACGAATGTTTCGCACTCCAATATATTTATTGTCGTGGAAATCGATGGAATAGTTCATTTTTCAATAAAATCAATGGATTGTCTGTTTTAATTAAGGGACTAATCGCAGTGCACCTGGAAGAAGCTTAACGTGCTTCACGAAGTGACTAAGTTCACAATATATTGTTGTCTACATTGCACTGTAGAGAACCTACTGCTGATTTTATAAAATTATTTTATATATTATTTCTTGCATTAAAGTAAATCATGCAAAAGTCAAGTACCATGCTTCAGTTGTGCTCTAATCATGAACATTCATTTTGAACGCACCCTTGTCATATCAAAGAGTCTACTGTTGATTTTATATGCCTGTCATTACTGCTTGCGCGCTGATAAGGGCTTAAATTTAAGTTTAATAAGAAAAGTCAAGTATCGTTGTGAAAATGTGCTTTAAACAAAAACGCGCAACTGTTATATCAAAGAATCTGCTCTTGATTTTATATGTTAGGCTTTTCGGCTTGTGTGGTAATAAAACTTCTCAAATGAATTGCTGTGTAAGACGTTAATTTTGGTTAAAATCGCCTGTTCCTTCTTTAATCGGATTATTTCGATTATCGATTAGCGATACTTATCAAAGAGCTTCCGATGCCAAGAGAACCGCTAGTTACATAAATTACTTTCGTGTGAAATGTCATAAACATTAACCCAGCCGTTTTGGATTGCATAGGAAACGAACTCGCAGGCACACAGCAACAGATATACAGGCACACAATGTTCCTTCTATAGCAATATAATAATATAATAATATAATAATAATAATATAATAATATGATAATAATAATAATATAACAATATAATTATATAATAATATAATAATATGATAATATAATAATATAATAATAACATAATAATAAAATAATTATATAATAATATCATAATAATATAATAATATATTAATAAAATAATATAATAATATTATACTAATAATATAATAATATAGTAATATATTAATATAATAATAATATATTAATATAATAATAATATAATAATATGATAATATAATAATATAATAATGATATTATTATGTGATTATATAATAATAGTGTAATAATAATATAATTATATAATATTATAATAATATAATAATATAATAATATAAGATATTATTATATAGTAATATAATAATATAATAATATACTCATAATATAATAATATAATAATAAATAATAATATAGTACTATAATTATATAATGTTAATATAATAATATAATAGTAATCATATAATTATATAATAATATAACAATATAATATTATAATAATATAATAATATTATAAGAATAATAATATGATAATATAAAAATAATTATATAATAGTAATATAATAATATAATAATATAATAATATAATAATGATATAATAATATAATAATATGATAATAATATAATAATTATAATATAATAATATAGTTATATTACAATAATATAATAATATAATAGTAATCATATATTAATATAATAATATCATAATATAGTAATAGTAATAATAATATGATGATAATAGGAATAATAATAAAATTAATAATAATAATAATAATATAATAATATAGTAATAATTATAATAATTATAATAATAATAATAATTATTATAATAATGAAAATAATAATAAGTATTATAATAATAATCATAATAATAATAATAATAATAATAATAATAATAATAATAATAATAATAACAATAATAATGATAGCTATGAGATGAACTTCATATCTTCCTTTTCAATATTGTCTCTTTAATAATTTTCAAAGACAAAAAGCACATATTAAATTTATTTGCTATTAGTTCAAAGCGAATGGTTTTTGTTTTGAGGGGTATTTAAAAAAAAAACATAATTTCCAATGCATATACAATAAAATCAATACATAAATATCTTCCAAGCATTTACTTAATCTCTCATGCAAATATTAAGTAACGTTTTTCCCTCACGAAATTTTACTTTTTTTTTCCTTTTACTCGCTATAAAATTTCAAAATCTAAGATGAAAATTGCCATAACCAGGTACTGTATCAAAACCGATAAAACAGCGAATATAAACTAGTTGGAATATATAAATAAACTCGAATACACGGATGCCATAATATTTATTGAAAAGATATGAATCAACCTTTCCCAAATGTATAGTGAAAAATTAAGTAGAAATAAAACGCACACAATTGTTGATATACTACTAAACAAATAAACCAAAATAAACCAATTAATTACATATATATATATGTTTGTGTGGATTTATTTAGTTCATTAATCGTCTAATAAATAAAGTAAAGTCAGTTTCTTTACCGGTTCTACTGTCTTCGATGGCTTTCTTCCTGTGAAATCAATATTTGATTCTGGTTAGTTACTTTTACTTTTGGGTCGTTGTTGTACGTTGTTAAAAACATAGAAGTGTTATTTAATTTAATTTCTTTCATTTGATTCTTTGACAGTGTTGATTCGTTCTTGATTTAAAAAAGGAAGAAACTCTGTATTTAGCCATATAGAGTTACTTGTCTTTCACTGAAAGAAAATAATAGTAATCCTGAAGAAAAGATGGCATAGTAAAAAGCAAACAAAAATCAAAACAAATTGTAAATTAATGCACTACCGGCCAACGCAAGGCAAGTAAAGTACTTATATGTAAATTATTTATGTTTGTTTGTCTGTTCGTTATTAATTATATTTTCATGTTGCAGTTTGTTATAAATTTACTATGTATGAAAATTACGATTAAACGTCTACTTCTAAAGATCAAAATAATTACATTTTTGTGAATATATTTTTGAACAATACAAATACAAAATAACTATATTGCATTCAAACTAATTTAGCAACAAGTTACAAACCAAAAAAAAGACAAATAAATAGCAATAAATAAAATTATAAACATGTTAATTACCTAATCATACCATACATAAATCCCCTACTCACATTTGCTCCGAGGCCTCACATAGCTACCCAACTTCCGCTCCATCATCTAGCATGCTTTGAATCGATCTGTTACGTTTACCATTTGAAAAGGGAATTTTTCCGAAATTAATAATGGAATTTGTCGCAGACATAACAAGTAAGACATTTTACAAATACAACTGAATAAATATATGCATATATAAAATATATGTATGTACTTATTGATTTGTAGATCCCCCCTTGTTCTCGTCTTCTCTTACCAACAACGACTATATTTCATTCCTCACATTGTGACAGCCTTCTAAATCTCTACTACACACACACACACACACACACACACACACACACATATATATATATATATATATATATATATATATATATATATATATATATATATATTTATTACAACAATTAGTTGTTTACTGGACATCTCTCGGGAGCAGTCGGCTATAATTTCTTACCCATCTGCATTAGTGGTTCTCAGAATTATACTAAACTATAGTAGGTACTTACAGACTGGCCGTCTTTAAAAAAATATGATATTTCAAATTACATACCTGATTTTCAATAGATTATAATTTAATTATTTCATTAATCAATCCATCATTGTAACTAACAATATATTAAACCTATTTTCCGTACTATTTCCACACATCATTATTACGTTTTTAATTTTGTATGTTCTCTATTTTGTTGTCTTTATCATTATTACTATATATTTTTTTTTCTTCTGGTGCGTGCGGTGTCTACGTTTATCTGGGATACGTAAGGCGCTAGTGGGCTGTGTCCGGTTGGCTATTGAAGGATAGTGTAGGGGTGGCAAGTGACAGAGGAGGGGAGGTGGGGTACACGGTGATGCGCTCTCGGTCGGCAGCTGGTTGTTTAGGTTATCGATTCTATACTAAATTCCCAATTCCGATACAATTACCGATTTTTTTTCTAAATTTCTAATTTATATAAATTACTAATTCAGATTCAGATTCTTTTTAAAAATTCTTGATATTTGATTATACAGTTGTCACCGAAAAACTGATTTTCACTGTGAAATGAAAGCAATATATTTTTGTAGATCAACTGTGTTGTGATTTTTACTTTGCTGTCAATGTGTGTATATATTTTACGTGGACGACAAAAGTACGTGTTAACATTATATAGACTGAACAAACGCATTCCGACCAACCGGATACACCGATTGCGTAACATTGATACACAACTTCCCATTGTTACGTTGCGAGCTCTATACATAAACGAGTGTATATTATTTATATATACGTGTCTAAAGTCATGTATGGTTTAGTTGTATAAAATGTTCTTCTAATGAACATATGTACACAGAGTGTATATATGTTTGTACATACGTGTCACAGTTATCTATATGACGTGTGTGTATATATATATATATATATATATATATATATATATATATATATATATGTTTGTCTATGACCTATAGCGTTGTGATTGTCTAGTTTAGAGTTCGGTGTGTATATGTACTTTTAATTACAGTTTTTGACAGGACAAGAATATACATAAATACCTTTACAAATTATTTGGGGGTTTCAACACCCCGCCAATCGAGAATTAGGCTGGTCTTGTTCGACGGAAAGCTGCAATGGAAACCGAGCCTCGAGTTTTATTTTCGGCAGTATTTTTCCTTTTTGGAAAGTTGCAACGCTGATTCTGACTATTAATATTTCTGACCCCCTCTACTCGCAGCCATCATTACCTGAGGATCCTCTCTAGAACTCGACTGGTCGTCTCTCTTACTTCTGACTCTGTTTCTATATATGTAACTATTCCTGTGTGCTTACGTCACTCGAGCACACAAAGACCCAGCATGTGATCTTCAGTCACGTTTTTTGGCCAAATTTATTGTTTTTATCCCTTCGGTTTGAAAACTCACTTTGCTTATGCCCACCACATTCTCTCCTTGTTATTTTTTCTAAGTTAACCAAAATATTTTGCTAAGCATTCCTTTCCTTCAAAACATTCTTTCTGCATACTTTTTCTACATGACACTTAACAAAACAGTAATAATGTTTATTATTTTACATTTTACTTTTTAATAATAATAATAATAATAATAATAGTCATAATAATAATAGTCGAGTTCTTAAATCAACTGTCAGCAAGGCCACCTGATAATGCTCCGGCATTATCCAACACCATTAGATCAGCAAAGTTAAGCGATAGTAAACCTGGACAGTACTAAATGGGTGACCATTTTTGAATGCCGAATTTTAGATGTAAGAGAACTGCTCATTATCGTATTGTTTTCAGTCGTCCCGGCTTTCTTTGCTGTTAAGGAGGAATGTACTTTCAGATCTTGCAACCGTTCCTTCAGAATTAGACTTTCAAAATATTTACCCGTACAGGAGGTATCCATTGTAACTTACGAAAAAATAGTAGCTTTTTTTTTAAATACGTAAGTTGCAATTACTGTTTTAGTTTCTGAAAGAGCTTGGAATCACTTATCAAGTCCACAATTTATAACAACTACTCCCTGTCAAGAAAACTGAATACTCTTGGATAGTTGACAATGTTTTGTTTATTTTTTTACTTACATTCAACCCTAACAATGCATATCGCCACTTGGACGTAAGGGGATACTATTTGGGATCATGCCTAGGAAAGATTAACAAGATGTTGATTTACGTTACATTAAAACTTCTGCGCATCACTACATTAAGGGAAGCAGTTAGCAGAAAGGGAATTACAAAGTCTAGGTGTTCGAGGGAATAAACTATTAGAATTGAATAATCTCTGGCACTTATTGATCTCAAAAGTTAAAGGGTAAGATTTTGTTGCTAAGCGGGTTTGTCGGGGATATGTATGCCGAGGAGGTGCAAGGGCAAACGAGTAGGTCAGAGCACATTTCACTAAAATATTTGTAAAACGGGCACAGAGATGCAACATTGCGGCGATGGGACAGGGGTTGAAGCTTAGTTGACAAAGCGGGACTCATTAGTTTGAAAACTTTTTGGAACAGCATCCAAGAGGGGGAGGCTAGTGGTAGATGCATCAGCCTAAATGTGGCAATAATGCTTTATGCGGGGAGGAATGGTGGTCTTGTAGAAGTACAGAATGCTCTCAGGTGTGAGTAGTCTTCTAGCACGATAGAGAGTGCCCACCTTTTTTTCACATTCTCCTTTTATACTCTTACGGATGGCAGCGATCAGGCTGGCTTTCGTGTTGTGGGAGGTCGTGTTTGGTGATTTTTTCGATGTATAACTAAACGAAGTAGTTCAAATCGGGGGAGGAGGGGCAGTGAGAGAAGGGTACACACTTTAGCATTCCTTCTGAATCCAAGCCTGTGTTTCTCGTTGCTGCGACGCTCCGGGTTTGCCATCGGCCACCTGATTGCACCAGGGGATCACCACTCTCTTCAGCCCATCCAGATACTCTTTAGTATTGACTTTCAAGATGACTTTGAAGATGTAAGATGGCATGATGTGGCCCTTAATTGAAACCACACCAAAGACCATAACCGTGGCCGGAAACTTTGTTTTCATCACCCTGAGCACGTCCTTGTTATCTGCGGCAATCCAATGATGTATTTTTATGGTGCTGGCAATGTTCTTGTTCTCATAACTTGGATCGGTAGAGATTATGAGTTGTACAGGTACGCATCTCCGATCTCGCTCGTTAAACAATGTTTCACTTTCAGACATGATAGAAGGCTCCTATTGCTCTTGGGATTTGTACACAACAGGCCAGTTTGTAAATGGTCTGCTACAAAAAAAAAAAAAAGAAAACCGGTTTTTGTCGAACAGAAATGGAATTATGTCTTTTCTAGGGCGAAAATTATATCGTTTCATCTCGTATTTGTTTTTTTTTTTGTTTTTTTTTGCGGGGGGGGGGGCGGCAGTATAGTGTAGGTTCGTTCATCATGATATCATCTTTTCGAGCAGTACCTCCTCCTATCTGGATAAAGTGGTGTGATATCTGTCCTGTTGTCATGAAATCATTCTCCTCAGCATTGCCTCTATTTTATGGTTTGCTGAGGTTGCCCCAGTTCTCTTAAAACTTTTCAATAAATGCCTTAACAAATCTTGCTTTCCTGACTGCTGGAAAACTGCTTTTGTAGTACCAGTTTACAAGAGTTCTGACAAAAAACTGAATCATGAAATGATAGCCCCGTTAGCATTATCCCGCTTTTTGCCAAAATATTTGAGTCCATAATTAATCAAGCTCTAGTCCACCACCTTACAGTTACAAAACTTTTGTCCGACCCAAAAATATGAATTTAGGCAAGCCCGTGCTATTGCAGATATCCTAACTGTAATCTTGATCGTATATACCATGCACTGTATAAAGCAGGGGCTGGAAGTGCAGTAGCCCAAGTATATCTAAAGCTTTTGACAGGGTATGGTACGATGGTCTTCTCAGGAAAACTAGATCATATGGTATTACTGGACGAATACTTAACATAATAAAATCCGTGTTTAACAAGAGAAGAATCCAGATTGTCCTCCATGGCTGTAACTCAAAAGAATATGTATAAATGCAGTGTACGTCGAGATTGAACCTTCGACCTTTATTCATGATATTCATAAATTACCTCTCTGATAAAATTGTCTCTGAGATGGGTATATTTCTGATGACACCACGCTCTATAAAAGATAGGAAGGGAAAACGTATAAACACATATCTAAGGTAATGGTGCAAACCTTAGGGGAAGATCTCCAGTTTATAGTGGAATGAGACCAAAAGTAGATGATAACATTCAATGCCAAGATTAAATTTTTTTTTTATTAATTGCAAGTTACCTTCTCAACAATCAATAGCTATGGCTAATGATACAGTACATGAAAGTACTTCGACTTAACGTTCACAGGAAACATGAGGTGGAACAAATATATAAAGGGCATTGCCGCGGCTTCTGCGAGGAAAGTGGGCTCTCTCTACCGTGCTAGAAAATTACTTACGCCTGAAAGTATCCTATACCTCTACAAGGTCACCATGCACCTATGTATGTAGTATTATTGTCACACATACGCTTGTACATTTGCTACTAGTCTCTCACTTCTGTGCAAGATTTAAAAAAGAGTCTCCAACCTAATATGTCCGAACTGTCAACTAGGCTTCTGCCTCTGTTCCATCGACGAAATATTGCATCCCTCTGCCTGTTTCACAGGTATTTTAATGGTAGATGTTCCGACGAACTGCAGGCCTTTGTGCCCTCTCATCGTAAATACCTCCGACAGACCCAACAAGCAGCAAAATCCCACCCCTACTCAGTAGAGATCTCTAGATGTCAGAAAGCCTTATGCCCTAATAGTTTATTTACTAGAACTGCTAAATCTTGGAATTTCCTTCTGGGTTCCTTCTTTCCTGACGGTACTGACATGCAGAAGTTCAAATAAAACATCTCGCTATTCAGCTCTCTACATAGTATCCCCGCAATTATTTCCCAGATAGTAGACTCCTACACAAAAGTGGCACGGTGAAAATGCAATACAAATAATTGGTTCGCCATATGTACAGCAGGAAGCATTTTAGATTCGCAAATCAGTAATAATGCTTAACGTCGCTTTTCAGGGAAATCTTCTGTTGTAAATTATACCATGGCATTTTCGAAGCGTGAATACGCGAGGTGACTCTTGTAAGAACCGTTCTTGGCGCATGTGCTATTGGTATTGATGACCCATTTTATTTTAATGCAAAAACGACATCGCTAGCAACGATTATTTCACGTTTAGAATCATAATGCACCACAAATACGTTTAAGGTCATGACATTTTTTTTTTTACATCTCTCCTTCTAAATCCAGTTGGCATTTCTTTAGTAACTCGTTCAGTGTTGATAGTGAAAAAAAAATTAACGTTGACACCAAATATTCACAACTACTTTAATGACACTCAATACCATATATAACATATATAACTCAATAACATATAAATATACCCTCTACTCTTGTATTAAAGAGAAATATATACATAAACACCCCGCGCCACCCCACACATATATATGTGTAGGGGTGAGGGTGGCGGTGTGATCGAACAATTTAGTGGATTTTGTTTGTTTTCCTTTTGAAACTGCTTTTTAATTCAAAATTATGAATCGTTTTACTCAATATTAAAAAAGCTCTGGGATATCTATACCTATTGAGCTTATTATATACCTACAGTACAATGAGCACTGTTTTCTTTCAATAGTATTAATACATTTACTACTATATTAAAATAAACTCTGCTCTTTAGACTCTATGTCTAATTCTCTCAAGAAAAAAATATATTATAAAAGTTACCTTGCCTGTCTGTTTTGGCTACAATCTCTACCAAATTACTCTGTCTTTATTTGGTTTACAGATTTACAACTTAATATATAAGGGACTCGGACCTGTGGAACAAATTCGATTATGTTTTTAGCCGGTAAAAATAGCTGCTAAAAGGGTGAACATTAAATAATTGGAACTGGGCAAGCATAAGTCGACTTAATGTATATTATTTAATCCTGCGCAAATATATATTTATGGGTTTAATTTGCGTTTATTTTTAAAGTTTTTGTATCAATGTGTCCTTAAGTTATATGGTAGCGAATATCACTGGAGAACTACAAGTTTTGGTTTCGATTCTAGCTGACGACATACAAGACACATACTTTTAAAAACTTTTCAAACCACTATTATATATTGGATAAAATATAATAATCGTTAACGAACTGGCTCTATAGTAGTGAATACGAAGCGTGCATAAATTATAATATCATATTTAAGCGTATTTTACAACCGTCAAACTTCGTGCAACCTGCTTGTTACATGGCTAATGGGATAAATAAACTTGTTTCTCGTTGGTAAAAATGTGTCGATTCTAATGGTTCTTATTTCGATTAATAAAGTTTATCATGAAAGGATTTTTTGAAGTTGAACTATTTGAGCCAGTCTGTACCTCAACATTTTGTTTCATTATTTCTATTAATGAATTCAATTTCGGATAAAAGAAGAGATACCATTTACAATCGCTGCAAATCATTTCTTCGTTTTCATATTTTTAAACCAAACATTATTTTTGCACCAACCTAATATAAGCTATATTCTTACTTATATACAAATCTTCGCGCTGAAACAATTGTACGCAATGTTGTGACCAATAAAAGAAAAACTTTCCGAAAATGAGTAAATGCTTGTGTGTCTACCCCTCTTAACGTGGTATACTGAAAGAAAAATATTTATAGCTCTAGTGTTGTACTGCTGAGTTATCTATATGAGAACTTTATTTTATTTGTTAATATGTAATAACTAGGGCTGTGACAACAGTAACTTCTTTTCATTGTTTTGACTCTTGAGTATATATCCGTTGACATCTTATATGTTTTTATATAGACTGATGTGGTTCTCTGTTGATTGACACTGTCTTACTATGTCGGATATATACTTGAGAGTCAAAACAACATTCTATTGTCACAGCCCTAGTAAATACTGCCTCAACAAGTTAACTTTCATATATATATATATATATATATATATATATATATATGTGTGTAAATAATAATTATTAATTATACGTACAGTTACTAGTGTCTCATACTTACGCAATCATCAGTGTAGGGTGACAATTCCTGCCAGTCATGAGATTCGAACCCAGCCACGAAACCAACTTTTGCTCAGCCTCTACATCAGGGTCACCAAACTATCGCCAAGAGAATGGGGGTGATTAAGAACTATTGAACGCCAAATTATGTTCTATCTCTAAATTGCTTCTCCATTTTAGCTCGTATTATATTTATTAATTCATTTATTGGCTGTTTTCCTACAATAAATGGCACCTAAAAACTATTAAAATCTTATTTTCTTTTTTTGGAAATGTAGTCTATGAATCATATATCATTGGAAATGTATCTATGAATTATATATCATTGGAAATGTAGTCTATGAATCATATATCATTGGAAATGTAGTCTATGAATCATATATCATTGGAAATGTATCTATGAATCATATATCATTGGAAATGTAGTCTATGAATCGTATATCATTGTGAATCGTATTATTCAGATTGCAGCTCTGCACTAAAGTGTTATTTTCCCAACGTTTCCGCCGATATAACCTCCGACCATTTTTCCAATGTATTTTATCGAACTCGATAATCGTTCCGCCGAACTCGTCGGGAATTGGTGCAGAATTCTTAACGGAAACCTTGATTTAATACGCGGAGGTAACATGCGGTTGTACCGTCAGCCATGACTAGGTAGAGGTTTGAAGTACTTCGCAATTGTATTCTTACTATCGTCGTGTACTAAGGAGTAAACTGTCAACCTCCATAAGAGTGTCGCTTGGAAATGAATTTTTCTTAAAATTTTGTCTTCCACGATTTCACTCAAGATGATTAAAGATGAGAACAGTAGTCGGAATAATCCAAATAATATAATTTATCAACCCTCATCTAAAAAATCTAAAAACGTAATCTTCTGGTATTAGTAAACAGACATACACAAGAAATACACACACATATATAGGAATACATGTCTATATAAGGCTACATACGCACAGATCTATGTGTGTGTATATTTGTACATACTTTCATATCCGATTATGTTTAAGTTTAAAAACTAAAAACTAAGCATATTTCTTGAATCTTTTCTATAAAAAAACTGTCCTTTATTCCTTAAGTTTTTTTTTTTTTTCATGTTCGTCTTTTATTCGCGTTATTTCTTTTCTCCGCTTTTGCCTTTTATTATTTGTGCGTGTTTGATTTGCGAGATTTTGATCTACAGCCATGGCTTTTTCGATGGCGACAACCGGCTGTCAAATGACAGGCGAGTCAAAATCGAGAACCGAAAGAAATTTGTCTCAAAGACGATGCGTAATCTCGTCTTGAAATGTCGGTAATCATTACGTTCTATCCTTGTCAAAGTAGAATAGTCTCTTCGTCATGGTCAGCCATTACAAAAAAAAAAAAATAACAATTCGACAACTAAGAAAACGGAAGAAACAAAAAGAATGTATAGGACGATATCATCAAAATTAGGAATATTATTCACTAAATCCAAAAAAAAAAAAAAAATGAAAATAAGATTAAAAAAAATAAAAAATATGATGAAAAGTACTTTTTGAATTCTTTTAAATGTCAGTTCACTTGCTTAGTGTAAAAACAAATTATCTTACCGATAAAACATTAAAATTGATAATTGTATTTTGTTTTTTTACTGATCTCCAAGCGTGAAAGATTTAAACAAAATGGATGACAAGAATGTCAAAAGTTATTTTGTTCTCATCTTATTCAACCGTGAATTGTTTTCCGAAGATTTTCTGGTGATTATTAATTTTTTATAGGGGGGGGTGAGAGGGGGGGGTACAAATAAAAATATTATTGAACTTTTAAAATAATAATTTTGTTAGTATTAATTAGTGTTGGGACAAGCAGGTATTGTAAAAATCGGGACTTTTCGGGGTATTGGAATCGGAAAAAATTTCCGATTTTTAAAATTGCCTTTTTTTATTTGATTTTGGTTGAAGCAAAATTTATTATTATTTTTAGTAATGATCGAATAAAAAATATCGATTGATTTTAAATGATCAGTAGAACTAAAATCTATAGATTATCAAAACACGTGTTACGCTGTAACATGTGATTTTACGGTAATCAGGAAAAATAACAACTTTATAGTTATACTAGCTGGCAGTCCGGCGGTACCCGGTCGTACAGTATGCTTAAACATATTTTAAGTTATGCTGATCGCGTATGTATTATTATAGAATCAATCCCCTATTGAATATTATATATTACGAAAAATATTTTGCCCGGTGGACTAATTCGCAAAACAATTTAAAAATAATAATGACAATATCGTTCATCATAATCCGTCTGTGTTTGTTTACAATATCACGTCAGCTGAAAGTTGGGCTTGACAATGAATGCCCTGGAAAATTCACTGCTGATTAATGTTTAGTTTAAAAATATGCAAACGAAGAAATGATTTGCGGCGATTTTAAATGGTAGTTCTTTTATCGGAAATTTAATTCATTAATGAGAAAAATTTAAAACAAAATGTTGAGGTACAGCTTGGCTCATTCAGGGGATCATTCGATTTGTAGAAGCGACAATTTAAGCTCATGTTCCCCCACAGAAGTTCTATGCAAAATCCAACTCTCCCCAATAGTTTACTTCTACTTGTACAGCTGTCATTGCTCAAAGACATAAGTCCAGTACAAACAGACAAAAGTTTATTGAAGCTAGAAGTAATTTTAAAAAAGAAGTAGCGTAAACTAAAAGAGAATACACTAACACCACCAGAAAACGCATGGAAGTGCAGAAATTAGGAACTCGTGATTTCTGGAAAATCTATAACAGCGTAGTAAATAATGGGCAATCAACAATTCTCCCACTATCCTACAGTCAATCTAAAGTTTGTTTGCATAGCAAACGAGAAGGCTAACACGCTTGCCAGTCGGTTTGCCTCAAACTCTACATTGGACCCGCCAAACAACTCTCTCTTTGATTTTCTTTCCCAGACTGACACCACACTAGAGTTTCTGAAAATCACCGCTTCTAAGGTGAATGATATCATAATAACCCTAGACAAGTATGTGAAATCAATCTCATCCCGGCTGTAATATTAAAAAATGCCCCGCTGAGGTTGCTCTACAAATGCCTAAACGAATCTTGCTTTCCTAACTGCTGGAAAACTGCTTCTGTGGTACCATTTTACAAGAATTCTGGCGAAAGAACTGGCCCATTAAGTTATCGCCCCATTAGTCTCCTCCGCTTTTCGCCCAAATATTTGAGTCCATAATAAATTAAGCTCTAGTCCATTACCTTATAGTTGCCAAACTTCTATCCAACCAACAATATTGATTTAGGCAAACCCATTTTACAACATATATCCTTACTGTAATCTCCGAACGTATATACCATACAAGCAGGGAAGTGTAGGGCAGAAGCCCTAGACATACTTTTAGGCTTTGTATGGCACGATAGTCTATGACGTGACCGTCTCCAAGAGCGGTAGGGCTTCCCATTTGGGGAAGGTTGAGACACCCGAAACTCTAGAGAATGCCGGGGAACTATGCTTGTGTTATTTGTTAAGTATTATTGTATGCCCGGGCAACGGTGGCCAACCCTGCTGAAATGAAGGGTTAAGTTACACATTTTATTATTTTTATGAAACCGACATACAAATCTGATTGTTTGGCGAAAGTGACAATTTGATTTCATGTTGAGAAACATAATGAAATATAATTTCGTTTCCGATACCAGCGATCCCCAACTTAGGGATGTCTGGCCTCTGAGCAAAATGCTAGACCGAGGGGTCATGGGGTTAACCTCTTCCGATCGTGAGAAACACAACTGAGAGCGTTTACCAGATTTACAGGTACAGGTAAGGAATCGGGAAGTCCCCTGAGATGACGTACTCACTGGTGATTGGTCTAGACGGTAGCCATACCTACCCCGATACCTCTTGTACATAAGCGAATCCCCGTGCCAGAATCTATAGTTGGAGCTGAGTTTTGGACGAATCTAATACTAACCAAGGAGTCGTCGCTACCCCTCTCTTCCCGTCCATCACCACCACATAACTGAGAGTAATTAAATCTAATTGGGACTCAATAGTGTTTTGTCAAGAAATAAACAAGTGAACAATTGTATATAAGTTTATATCATATTTTGTATATCTAACTCGAATTAACCAAATAGGATAGATATATCCGAGTCTGTCTTTCTTTTGCGTGCATGAAAATCTATTCACTTCCAGGGTTACAGCGGCATATCAACCCGAAGGTGAAATCGATTCCGACCAAATAAAGCAACGAATCCTACTGCACCGAGAGATCTTGCGAAGAATTCCCTATGAAGAACGAATAGGTCACTTTGAGGTCCGTGACTGACGAGTTGACGCAAGGTGACGAGGAAATCCCTATTTAGGAATCGCTGAGGGTTTACATCTCGTTGCCGGTGACCAGGAAAGACCACAGGTCTTCTCAGAAAAATCAGATCATATGGTATCACTGGACGAATACTTAACATAATTAAATCCTTCTGAAGCTAGAGAAGAGTCCAGGTTGTCCTCGATGGTCGTACATCTAAATAATATGATATAAATGTCGGGTGTACTACAGGGATTGATCCTTGGACCATTTTTATTCCTAATATTCATAAATGATCTCCCTGATAAAATTATTTCGGAGATGGGTATATTTGCTGACGACACCCCGCTCTATAACAGGCATGAGGGGAGAACGAATGAACACATATCTAAGGAATGACAGAAACATAATCTGTAGAGAAATGGGGACAAAAATGGTCACATATAATACTGCCAAGTTTTTTCCTTCAATAATTGCAAAAAACTTTCTCAACCACCAATAGCTATGGCTAATAAAAAATTACCCGAAAGTACTTCTTTTAAACTCCTCGGCTTAACGTTCACAGGGAACATGAGTTAGAACAGATGCATTGATAGCATCTAGATTTTTTTACAAGGCAGTCAACACTTATGAAGGCCCGGAAGCCACTCGGGGATAAGGGTTATTGTGTGTACAGTACGTAAGTTTTGGAGATCTGATAGTGTCTTACTTAAGGAGGCGGTTAATCAAGAATTTGTTCACATTGGACTTGAATACATCCAGGTTGTGGTCAGGTGGGAAACAGGCAACAAGAACAGAGTTCCACAGGCGTGCACTTCTAAGAAAGAAGCTTTATTCATGGAATCTACGTTTTGATTTTGGCACAGATAAGGAGTGGGGAAATATTTTGACAGTGGTTTCAGCTAGACGGGTGTTTTTCGTGAAAGATTAGCGAGGGGGGCAGAGATTTGAGTTCAGACGAGCACCTGCCATGGTAGTAACGATAAAATAAAGACAGGCTCGCAACGTCTCTCCTGTGGGAGAGAGGTTGCAGGGAAGAGGGCATCACCCACTAGGCCACGAAGTCTATTTTGAACTCTGTCAAGGCAGGACAGGCTGTTTTTAGCAGCTCCTGCCCAGATGTAACAGCAGTACTCCATCCTTGGACGTACTTGGCTTTTATACAGATAGAGAATTGCATCAGGCGTGAGGTATCTTCTGGAGCGGTAGAAGGAACCTACCGTTTTTCCAGCGATCTTGGCAACTGACTTGATGTACGTATTCCATTTCAGGTCAGGGGTAAAGGTAAAGCCCAGCTTATCAAAACATGGAGCTTCCCCCAGACGATAGCCACCCATATCAATTAATGCCAGATTGGGATCAGAGCGTTGATGATGTAAAGATAGGAGCTTGGTGTTAGATGAATTAAAAGTAACCATCCACCTCCTCCCCCATTGTACCACACGCTCAAGATCAGAGGAGAGAGAATTAGAGAGAACTTTGTCATTTATGGCCTTTGTGTGTTGCCATAGATGGTCGTGTCATCAGCATAAATGTCAACGAATGATTTACGTATATGTTTTGGGAGCTCATTGATGTATATCAGGAAGAGAGTTGGGTCTAGGATGTACCCTTGAGGGACTCCAGCATTAATATTGATGGCCTCTGATTTCTGCCCATCAACTACTACTGTTATGAGCTATCGGAGAGAAATGATTTTATGATCGAGAAAATATTTCCAGTTATACTGTAGCTGGACATCTTGTGAAGTAGACCCTTATGCCATACCTTATTGAAGGCCTTTGATATGTCAAGAGCAATTGCCCTAAAGAGGAAGCCTTTGTGAAAAGATTCGTTAATCCTATGAGGTATAACAGTTATGAAAGAGAAAATTGGAAAGAAATACCTCAGGAGAACAAGAAAACTCCTGGAAACTAAATTATATAGCAGACATCTAATAAAAGGTATAAATACATGGGCAGTGTGACTAGTGAGGTACACTCTGGACCGTTTATAGGATGGACAAAAGAAAAACTGACAGCTCGACCAGAAAACCAGGAAACTCATGACCATGAATAATGCACTACACCCAAAGGACGATATTGACAGACTCTACGTGAAAGGGAAAGACGGCGGGAGAGGACTGATCTCTATAGAAGACTGTGTGAAGGACACGACAAAAGTCTTAGAAAAATACATAATGCAAAACACTGAAATGATAATTATGGCAGCGAGAGATACGGAGAAAACCAACAAAACAGAAACAGAGAGACAAATGACAAAACGAGAAAATAGAAATAGGAAGAGAAACAACTCCACGGAAGATTCGTAAGAATGACAAAAGATGAGAATAACGAAAACACCTGGACATGGATGCGAAAAGGACATATAAACCGAGAAATTAAATCCCTAATAGCCACAGCACAATATAACTCGATAAGAACCAACCATATCAAAGCAAGGATCGATAAAACACAAGAAAATAGCAAATGCAGACTATGTGGACAAAGAGACGAAACTATAAACCATATAGTAAGTGAATGCAGTAAACTGGCTCAAAAGGAATACAAAAACAGGCATGACCAAGTGGTGAGGGCAGTGCACTGGGAATTGTGCAAACGGTTGCATCAATATTTTCAGAATTTTACAGCATTTGCAAATGTTTATCCAATAATATTCTTGATGATTGTTGAAAATGCCGCTGAATTTTAAACTAATACCAAGGTAAATATCAATCTTTACTGATGAAAATAAAATCTTAATTGTAAAGATTAACAACTCTTCTAATTAAACACTTCCGTTATATTACAACAAAATAGTACGTAAATTAATTAATAGTTGAAATAATTTTTTTGAAAACACAGAAATAATATTTCAATTTTCCTATAAATTTAATCATAAAACAGTATTTTTGACATTTGGGACTTCCATAGAATATATGTGTTGTTTATCATTTTCTTTCTTAATTAAATGCATTTTGTGGGACAATTAAGCAATTAAATGGGTGTTCATTTTACGATAAATTTATATAGCAAAGTGATACATTACTCTAAAATCTTTAAAAAAATTATTATATTTTTTAAATTTTTCTTTTCGGATATTTTTAAGGTTATTGAAACTTATTGGAAATAAAAGTAGATTAACAATTTTTAACTGATGACTACTAAATGGGAGATCATTTTATGTAAACTTTATAGAAGAATATTAGGCACCTCAAATTTTCTACAACAGAATTTACCCCCCATATGTAAAACGATGTAACTTTATTATAAATTAATGTTATCAATATAATTTTTTTACCATTTAAAAGACGAAGGGATAAATAAACTAGTAGTTTTTTAAATTTTTTTTCATCGTACGAAAATAATGAATTTGCGAGACTAAAATCGTGTTTACTTTCGAATGTAATAGGCATTCCAAACGTGAAAACATACCTTTGTTTAATAAATCTAACAAAAATCAACTAATGGTCAGATTTTAATAAAATTTTTTATACTTATTAAGTTTAGAATAAAATTACATATACAATGCTATTCCCATAAAATATTCGAGGGGAAATACTTTATTTTAGTACGTGTCCCCCCCCATTTATTTTTTCGAAATTCGAACAAAATATATTTATATCGTTCGAATTTTTTTAAATTTATTATGAAACATAAGAGTTCAAATACCTAAAAAAAAAATTTTCATTCAGTATCTTAAGACTTTTCTTTACCAATAATATTTGATATAGTATCAGAAAAATAATATTTATCTTTCAATTAGTTTTTCATTTCAAATGTAGTTGAATTTTCAAGTTTTTATAGTCACCGTGAAAACATTTTTCATTATAACTATGTTTCAAGATCATATATATATATTTTTTTTATTTTAGATATTAACTTTAGGCTTTAATGTCATACACAAAATTATTAAAACCCGGATTTCATAATCATGCGCCCTGTCAGCGTTCACCATTTAATTGCACGTACGTAGAATGATAAAGAGTTAGGGGCCAATCAAATTACGGATACGTTTCTGTATTTTATCAAGCATAATCGGATGAGACAAAGATTCGCATGCCTAAATCTGACAACAGTACTTCATACATGGCCTGGTCGTAGATTTTTTGTAATAGAGAATGAACGCAATTTTTTTTTATTATTCAATATTCACCCCAAACAAGGCGCAGTGTCATTTTGAAGTAAAAGGCTACTATGGGGGACAGAAGTTGCAGGGGTATTATGAAGGGAGATGAGTAGCAAGATGTATGTTAACATTACACTTGAACTTCTGCATGTTAGTACAGTTGGGAAAGCAGAATCCCAGAAGGGAGTTCCAAAGTCTAGCAGTTCTGAGGAAGAAACTACTGGAGTAGAAGGCCTTCTGACACCTAGAGATCTCTTCTGTGAAAAGATGGGATTTAGCGGCTTGTCGGGTTTTTCGAGGGTATTCACGTCGAGGGGGGTACAAGTGCTTGTAGTTCGTCAGAGCATTCACCATTAAAGTCCTTGTAGAACAGGCAGAGGGATGTGCTTAGATCAATAGAGGGAATCGACTTTACGAGAATCAGCTCGAAAGGATCTAATATGAAATCTAATTTCTATGTATATTTCTCTCTCTCTCTCTTTCTCTCTCTCTCTCTCTGTGCACACGCACACACACACACACACACATATATATATATATATATATATATATATATATATATATATATTTATAAAGTAATAGGGTTCGTGTGTTTCTGTCTGTGTGTACAGCTCTCCATCATCAACGAAATATAAAGGATGTAAGAGGGTAGATCTCTCCTGGTAGAGAAACATTAGAACCCATTTTAGGATGTTTCTGTTATAGGAGACATAAGAATCTTTGCCTAATTTCTTTATATACTATTCTACAAACCACCCCCATATCGAATGACTTATGCTCATTTGCATATCACATTATATTAAATCTCTTTAACTAATTACCTCGACCTTATTACATATTGGAAATATTCTAATCATTTCAACTGTACTATTTACAAAATCTATTTAACATTTAATCTATCTTCTATCTTCTATCTATCTATATCTATATCTATCTTCTATATATATCTATAAAAACAGAGATGTGTGTGTGCCACAGACGATTTCTGATTGGTTAATCCAATAATCACATCTCCTAAAAAACAATCGTTTCTACGCTCTTACCTTTACCATAAAATATTATGGCTTTATTTATTGTCCATCTTGGAAGGGTTTAATTTTTTAATAACTTGTTATTTACAAATTAAAAAAATACGAAACTATTATACGAAACTAAACTACACGAAATACGCGCACACACGCACACACACACACGTTCACTACCGTCACGTTGTTATGGCAACCAAACCCGCTGACTTCTTTTTCTCATTTCACTCGTGGTCTTAAATTCATTTCGGGTTTATTAGATTCGAATAAGTTGCAAAAAAACAAATATATAACAAATAAATGTTATCAAAAGCAAATTTTTATTCAATTTAACATGTTTATTCAGCTCGAAAAGCATACAGTGTTTACCGATGTATTGGAAAATTCAAGATGGCGGCCGATTCTCTCTTTAACACGGTAAGTTTGGAAAAAGGTGTAATAAATAAAAAACCGGTTAAAATACTGTTAAAAACTCGCTCAATATATGTTACCGTGACATAGGTTGACATATATTCGGCGGGTTTTTAATAGTATTTTGTATAGTTTTTATTTTATAACACCTTTTCCCAAACTTACGGTGTTAAAGAATGTGTGAGACGCCATCTTGAATTTTCCAACACATCGGTAAACACTGTATTCTTTTCGAGTTGAATAAACATGTTAAATTGAATAAAAACACAAAAAATATATCCAGTTTTATCGGTTTTTTACCTTCTCTGCAGAAGTACAAAAAAAAACAAACAAAAAAAAAACGGAAGGTACTTTTACAGAATGTTAAACTAACCCTAACCGATGTTTTATGTTTAGTTTAGGAAAAGTCAGAAGAAATAAAAGTCATTATTGCATGAAATATACGTATTTAGTTGAAGTATTGTTTATGTCAATTCTTTCGAAGAAATTTAGCAAGAATACCTGTAAACCAGGAAATCGGTAAAATGTCATCATGGATGAATACTTGTCTATTATAATTTCTACCCTTGACAAAAACTTAGCCATAACAAAAGAGA
>NC_136509.1:17129520-17152020 GCF_053919585.1 Euprymna scolopes | reverse complement strand
GCTTGATCTGGTTAATAGAAATTCTTGTGTGCAGGGCGTTTGCTCAGTTGGTAGAGTGCTTTCCTCGCATGCAAGAGGCTTGGGTTTCGAATCCTGAGTATGGATGTGTCTAACCGATGAGCCCAAACGAGGGCGAAACTCGAGTCTTGGACTTCCGTTTCGTTGACTGTCATGGCTATTGTAGGCTGCGACGTTGTTTGGCTGTGGAATTTATTATATATATATTTTTTTTTTAAATTCGCTAGACTCAGCCACTCTGATGAGTCGTAGACGCCGAAACACGTGTTAGTGGATAAGTACACTTTAAAAACAATATATATATATATATATATATATATATATATATATATATATATATATATATTAAGTAATGTGATTGATAATTTAAAATTTAAAAATCAAATTATAATTAAATTAAAAATCCGTTTCATAAGAAGGAACAACAACAAAATCAATTATCTGGACTATTGATTTTGTTGTTGTTCCTTCTTATGAAACGGATTTTTAATTTAATTATAATTTGATTTTTAAATTTTAAATTATCAATCACATTACTTAATATTGAATTAGCTCTAGGATATTTACCTATCGAGCTTATTATATATCTAAATTACAACGAGCACTTTCTCTTTCCTGTATTTTAATTAAACTAGTAATTTCACTGTTACATTGAAATACACTCAGCTATTTAGACTATTGTTCTAATCTCCTTTAATATATATATATATTGTAGGATTTATAGTTTAATCATATGGCGTAAAAATACAAAATGTATCGTTTGAAACAAGGAATACAATAAATTAAAGGTTATTTCACATGTGGAAATAACTTTAAATTTCTTGCATTGTTTTTTCAAACAATAATTTGTTTTATGTCCATATTTTTACTTCACGTAATGTAACTATAAATTTTACAGTTTTTATTTTGCTCTATCTTGTATATTGAGTCATATTATTTGGCTTGTATTGTCTTATATAAACTATTTCCTCTCAACAATATTTTATAAGATTGTAAACCACGAGATTAATTAATCTGTAATTTAACTCATCTAATTTTTCGAATACCTATATATGTATAAAAGTGAAAATGTCTGTCTGTGTGTGGGTATCTGTGTTTACATTTCCCTACCAAACTACTCTGTCACTTGTCAGTATACAGACTCTAGATTTTACGGAATGGGTATTGAGATTTGAGAAAATCTTTTTAATCGATCTTCGGTTAGACATTTGGCTGTAAAAGGGGTAAAAGTTCTACGATTTGACCTTTGAAAACTCTACCAAACTCCTCCGCTAATTAAGAGTCTAAACATTTGAAATTTTTAATGTAAATAACTTGAATATGGATCAAACTTTTAAACTTGATTTGAGCCCCAAAAATATATGTTAAGGGGTCAAAATTGGGGTCAAAGTAAAAATAAATATATCTTTACGGTCTCTCCCAAATTACTAAGTCAATTTTTGATCTAAACATTTGAAATTTTACATAAAGTGTATTAAGACATAGGGCAAGCTTTTTTAATGTGTTTTTGGCCGAGAATTCGGCTGCCAAAGTATCAAAGTTAAAAAGATTTCACTTATGGAGTCTCTATCAAACTATGCAATCTATTTTGTGTCTAAACGCTGAAATTTTAAATAAAGGGTATTCAGAAATGCAGCAAGCTTTTTAATAGGTTTTCGGGCGAAAATTTGGCTACCATGACGTCAAAGTTTACAGAGTTGATGTTTGCAGACTCAACAAAACTACGCCAATGTTGGGTCTAAACACTTGCAATTTTAGATATAGCTATGCTGGGCATGAGTCTAACATTTAAATATATATATAGATATGCACATAAAGTTATGAACAGTACATAGGGCCCGAGCAAAGCCGGGTTGAACTGCTAGTATATATATATATATATATATATATATATATATATATATATATATATATGTATATATATATGTACTAGCAGTAATATACTAGCAGTTATATATATATATATATATATATATATATATATATATATATATATATATATACTAGCAGTTATATACATATATATACTAGCAGTTCCACCCGGCATATATATATGTATGTATGTAAATATATATATATATATATATATATATATATATATATATATATATATATATGCATACTTACATATATACATATATATATATATATATACATATAAAAATATAAGCCGGATTAAACCGCTAGTATATATATATATATATATATATATATATATATATATATATATATATATACTAGCAGTTATATTTATATATGTATGTGTGTAAATATATATATATATATATACGTACATACATATATATATATTTATACATACATATATACATATATACATATATATATTTACATACATGCATATATAAATATAAGCCGGGTTGAACTGCTAGTACATATATATATATATATATATATATATATATATATACATATATATATACATATATATATAAGGAGTGTATAAAGTGGATCTTGGTTTTACATTCAGCGGCCGCTTAACTCTGTCTTCCCTTACTTTATCCTTTAATCCTCAGATTCCATGAGCGATATTTCTGACAAAGAGAGAATAATAGCTGATTATAGACTAATTGACATGATAACTAAAAATACAAAAAAAATGAAAATAATGGCTACCTGACCATGTTTTCGTCCTCACTCAACAGAGCAAACTCGAGGAAAATTGCAACTAAACAAAATAAATATTGCCATGAATATGACGGGGAAGAGAAAAAATAAAATAAAAAATTACGTAGAAGTCAAATTAATTCCTAAGAGATTTTCTCTTTGCTAGCAAAGAGAATATCCCAAGGACTTAATAAAAAATGGTTTCTAGAATTTGTAGATGAAAGGGTGAGTGCGACTTATTCAATATCGTAAACATGTCAGCACTGGCATTGGTTGTACACGCATGGTTATTTATAAGGTGCTCGCAAATCGCAGACAATATTAATTATATAGAACATCCGAAGGTGAAATATTCGCATAACGAATCTTAGGTGGTACGTGTTGTTTGAAACAAAAATCTAATCTTTGCGATGTCCATCCAACATAACGCGCGCTCTGCAACTGCATTCAAAACGTAGTAGTGTTTATGTCTCTTCTTTTGGTACAGCTGTTGAAGTTTACCGCAACGGTTAGAATATAAAAATTTGAGTAAGAAGATCTGCAGTTCGAATCCTATGACCTACTGTACACTGATCACCATACTTATGATCTGCAAGTATGGAAATTATGTGAATAATTATGAAAAATTATTTATTGTTATATATATATATATATATATATATATATATATATATATATATATATATATATATATATATATATATATCATTAAATCATTTCTCTCCGATAGGCTTATAAGAGTAGTGGTAGATGGACAAAAATCGGAGGCCTGCAATATAAATGCTGGAGTCCCTCAGGGGTCAATCCTGGACCCAACTCTCTTCCTGATATACATCAATGACCTACCTAAACACATACTTAAATCATTCGTTGACATCTATGCTGATGACACAACCATCTACAGCAACACATCAAAGGCTGTAAATGACAAAGTTCTCTCTGATTCTCTCTCCTCTGATCTCGAGCGCGTGGTTCAGTGGGGGAAGATGTGGCTAGTTACCTTTAATGCATCCAAAACCAAACTCCTATCCTTACATCATCAACGCTCTGATCCCCATCTGGCATCAATTGTGATGGATGGCTCTCGTCTGGGTGAGGCTCCGTGTTTTGACAAGCTTCTGGGTTTGACCTTTACTCCTGATCTGAAATGGAACACGTACATCAAGTCTGTTGCCAAGGTCGCTGGAAAGATGGTGGGATCCTTCTACCGCTCCAGAAGATATCTCACTACTGATGCAATTCTCTATCTATATAAAAGCCAAGTACGTCCAAGGATGGAATACTGTTGCCATATCTGGGCAGGAGCTGCCAAAAACAGCCTATCATGCCTTGACAGAGTACAAAATAGACTTCGTGGCTTAGTGGGGGACGCCCTTTTCTCTACCCTGCAACCCCTCTCTCACAGAAGAGACGTTGCGAGCCTATCCTTGTTTTATCGTTATTTTCATGGCAGGTGCTCGTCTGAACTCCAATCTCTGGTCCCCCCTCGCCAATCTTTCACGAAAAACACCCGTCTAGCTGAATCCACTGTGAAAAATTTCCCCCACTCTATATCTGTGCCTAAATCAAAACGCGGATTCCATGAACAAAGCTTCTTTCTTAGAACTGCACGCCTGTGGAACTCTGTTCCGTCTGCCTAATAATTGAGAAGACATTTCCAGCTATAACATAGCTGGAGATCTTGTGAATTAAACCCTAGTGCAATACTTTATAAAAAGCCTTTGATATGTCAAGAGCAATTGCCCCGGAGAGGAAGCCTCCATCGAGAGTTTCGCATAATCGGATGCACCAATAGAAAACGCTTGAGAAAAAAATGTGGCCGAACAACAACTTTTGGACGCCATTCTATATATAATAGCCTGCCGAAAATAAAAAGACCGCTCCGCAAATCGAAAAGAAATCCAAAAAGATCGGGAAAAGGGAATAATTGTCGTCTTTAATCAGACGTGTCTAAATTATACCTTCCTGTCAAAATATACATATATATATATATATATATATATATATATATATATATATATATATATATATATGTGTGTGTGTGTGTGTGTATGTGTATATATGTTATGATTACATTCATGTATATTGATAACACGAACTAGAAAGTAATTTTAAATAGAATTATATAAAGGAGTCTTCGCGGACATATTAATGGTTCAATGTTTCCATATTTTTTGGGGGGGCGGGGGTCCTGATGACAACAGGGAAATGTTGAAATGTGGACCCATCCACGTTTATATTATCTCAATCCTCTCATTTTTCTTTCTATCTGTCTCTCTCACTCTCACCCTCCCTCTATCTCTCTCTTCCTCTCTCTCTCTCTCTCTCTCTCTCTCTCTCTCTCTCTCTCTTTCTATCTGTGTGTATAATTATTTGGTATTTTCTAAATCATAATTTCAAGCGGCTTACATAAAAACTGTTGTAACGACATAAAAACTAAAAACAACAACTGAAAAACATTCTTGAAGAATCATGTCATGTTTCCACTCTTCATGTTTTTTCATTGGAACAAAAAACAGAAAAAAAAAGTATTGTCTGCGAGAATAACAAAAAAAATAAATGAAAATAGTTTAAGAAGAGAAATACCGTTTAAAAAAATGTTTACAAAATATCGGCAAATTAATTCAAATTGAAAATGAAGTCGACTATGAAATCATGTGGTTTTAATGAAATGTATCGAATGGTTTTGGGTATTATTTCCTCATCTTTCTCTATTTATCGCTCTTCTTTTCGTCCTCTCCTTTTATCTCTCATTCCCTCTCACACGCTATCTCAATATCTCTGTATATCACTCTCTGTTTTCTCCTCTATACCTCTCTTTCCCTCTCTATGCCTATCTATCCTGTTTTTATCTTCCTTCCTTCTCTCTATCTCATTATATATATATATATATATATATATATATATATATATATATATATATATATATAATGAACTCCAATCTCTGGTCCCCCCCTCGCCAATCTTTCACTAAAAACACCCGTCTAGCTGTATCCACTGTGAAAAATTTCCCCCACTCTATATCTGTGCCTAAATCAAAACGCGGATTCCATGAACAAAGCTTCTTTCTTAGAACTGCACGCCTGTGGAACTCTGTTCCATCTGCCTGCTTCCCTCCGGACTACAACTTGGATGTCTTCAAGTCTTATGTTAACAAATTCCTAATGAACCGCCCCCTTAAGTAAACACTTCATCAAAGCTCCACACTAAGGTAATGTACTTGCAATAACTCTTATCCCTGAGTGGCTTCCGGGCCTTGATAAGTGGTGGTCAATGTGTAAAAAAATAAAAATAAAAAAAAATAAGCATTGCAATTAAATTTGCCAAAATAATCCAAGATGGTAAAACTAAAGTATATTATAAATATTAAAGAGTTAATATTTATAAAGTAACCTCAATCAGACGTAAAAGCTCGATAAAACCAAGTAGGAGATAGTACTTATAATAAGAGCAAATAGTTAATAAAACATGTTAAAAAATACTTTGAAAAAGAGTTTAACACATATTTAATCTGAAAAGGAAACAATAAGTGGATAGACCCTTATCCGCGGAGTTTGCGATGAAATACTTTCCTTCTCATCGGTGGGTAGGAGTTAGCAAAATGTGGGATCAGATTTTGCATAAAAAAGTATTTGATGAAACTGCAAGTAAGTCAAATATCTTACTTTATAAGAATGGATAGTCTGGTGAAAGGTAAAGTATCCAATGACGGTAAAATTGGATACGGCGAGATTCACGTTAGTTCAGAGTTGAGAATAAAATCAACTGAATATCGCCATTGTTTTTGTTTTTTGTTATTCAGCAGTTGAACCCTACAAGACATGCAGATATGTGGCCGTTTTTTTAACTAAGTAACTTTCGCTTTTATGACGATTCTCTCCACAATTAGTTGGGAAGTCAATTTCTTTAAGCCATTTAACACAGGCCAGCATACAAAACAGACTTTAAACCGATGATGACGACGTCATTTTTATGGAAATCGCTCCAGACAAACTATAAAGCCACTTGGTATTAGGAGCTAAGAAAAAAATAGTACTCCAAAGTCAAAAACCACCGAAAACCTGAAACCACAACAATTACAATTAGAGATGGTTTGTTGCCTAAAAGGGTGATATTTTAAGCTGTATTTTAGCTGATTTTTGCTGCGGAGTTTCTTGTTTTCTTCTCGATTTGAAGTTAATTCGTTAAATTGACGTGAACACTAGTATACTTCAATTAAAAGTTAAATATAAACACGTAAAATTACGGAGGAATAAAATGTGAATCAAATGAGGTATAGGTTGTTTAAACAGTTACATTCAATTTATCTTAAATCTACGGTTTTTTAAAAAATGACAAGTGCGGACTTTCTTTGTGGCTCCTCAAATCACAATACAAAGTGAGCAATTTATATTTTTGTATCATTCTTTATGTAAATACAGTCATATCTTGCTACGATGTGCAGACCGTTTCAATCATATTTGATTTCATCAGACAAGAAAAATTAAAATACAAAAATTAAAAGGTTCCAGACCTTTTCAAATTTTGGGGAGAGAAAATATGCTATGGCTAAAATTTATATGGGTTAAAGTAATTACAAAACTCCAATTTCCATTAAAGAAAGGGGCGTTAAAAGGATAGTTTTAGGGAAACGTTACAGAGAGTGATAAGAAGGGGAGGGGGTAATATATAGTCATAGAGGGGATATGAAAACACTAAGGGCAAGAAAAGGAAAAGGGTATTAAAACAGTTGGCATCGTGTCAGACGACGATATTAACAAGTCATTTAAAAGTGTTTTAACTATAGAAAGTTTAACTAAATTGGATCATCCTATCTATCAATAAAACACAGCGTCGTTCGTTTAATTATTTATTTTTTATATTTATTTTTTTTTTAATTATAGCTTCTGTTTTGAAATTAACGTTGACTTTTTCCCAGTTATATCGGACTGGATATTTAATTATTTTATCTTAATAAGTCAGAGTATTTAAGCTAATTAAAATAGTAATTATTTTAGCTTTTATTTTGTTTATTTATATACACACATAAATACATAGATACGCACACATATAGACACGTTTACAAATCCATATGTATACAGATATGCCTGCATAGACACACACACATAAGCATATGAAACATGTACAGATTGTGTTTTAATTTTTCATTAATTTACATAAGTATTAATGTATTTTTTATTGTAGTTCATAATTATTATTATATACTTATCTAATTTTTTATTAAAACTTATTAATTTTTTTATAAAGTCTTGGTATACAAATCTTTAATCTAAATTATTTTCGAAGAATTTTCCAAAGCATTTTCAAATTCACCTATAGTCACTTTTAAATTCTACTGTTTGGTATTCTTTTCAAGAATCAGAAAGTGCATTCTTTTAGGAACTTAATTTATCTTTATAAAAACGTCATTTCTTCTTAGTATTTTATGTATCTTAGAAAGTATGTAATTTAAATTATATAATTGGGACCCTTTAAGTTAGGGGATAGGCACAGTGAAACTATTTAAACGGATACACTTAGTACGAATTTAGTGCTGCAGAAAATATATTAGAAAAATATACTATCATATATCGGCGGAGGAGTTTTGTAGAGCCTGCAAAGGTAAACTCGTGTAACTTAGACCCCTTGACAGTCAAATCTCCGGCCGAAAACCGATTAAAAAGATATTCCCAAATCTTAATACCCCTTATGCCAAATCTCGAGTTTTAAACTGAATATTGACATAGTAGATGATAAAGAAATGTACACACACACAGACAATTTCACTTATATACATATATATATATATATATATATATATATATAAAGATATATATATATAGGTAGTTGCCTGTCTAGCCGCACTGATGAGCTGTGAAACAGCGAAACAGTACGGTATGTGGATGATTATATATATATATACATATATATATATACATATATATATATATATATATATATATATATGAGCAAACAGTTAATAAAGCATGTTAAAAACACTTTGAAATGAGTTAAAAACATATTTAATCTGAAAAAGAAACACTTGATAAATGGATAGTCCTTAATCCGCGGAGTTTCGAAGAAATACTTTCCTTTTAATCAGAGGGTAGGAATTAGCAAAATACGGGATCGGATATTGCATGTAATAGTATTTGATGAAACTACAAGTAAGTCAAAGATCTTACTTGAAAACAAAAAAAAAGTGGAGCAGAGGGAATATGGTGAAGAAAAAGGTGATTACACGTGAATGGATAGTCTGGTGAAAGGTAAAGTAATCAATGACGGTAAAATCCAAATGTAAAACTTCAAGAAAGTTAAAAGAATTTCCATTTGTACAAGTAAAATCCAAGGAAATCCCGTAATTGGAAGAAGATGGTCTATAATAATCCAAAGGCATATTATAAGCTATATTTCCTATTTGGTTTTATCGAGCTTTTACATCTGGCTGAGATAATTTTATAAATATTAATTATTTAATATTTATAATATACTTTAATTTTACCATCTTGGATCATTTTGGTAAATTCAATTGTAATTTTTATTTTATATATATATATATATATATATATATATATATATATATATATATATATATATATATATATATATACAACATTTTAGTCATTAAATTAATTTTAAAATTTATGACGTGAAATGGTTTAATTTCAAATCAAAAGATTTTTTATTATTCTATGTAAGACAAAGAATACATTTGAAATATTATAACTCTTTATCCTATAGGATTTCGATGTCTACCATCTCTTCAGAGGAGAAAATATTAGCAAATAATCATAATGGTTTACACCTTATTTGCTAAAGTCAGTTAGACATGGAAAATTACAATTAAAAGTTGTTTAAGTATTTGAATGTCATAGAGTAAGGGAAGTTAATGAAAATCACAGTTTTCCATACCAGTTAATTGTTAGATAATTTTATTCTAAATATATATATATGTGTGTGTGTGTGTGTGTGTGTGTGTGTGTGTGTGTGTATGTATGTGTGTGTGTGGTATTTTGTATTTATTAAAGTACTAGAAGCTGTAGCACAGTCATTCATCAACGAATACGACGACATAAGTTCATAAGTGACAGGTTCTCGTGTCCTGATGTTTAATGTATACAGTCACCAGTCTCTCTTAACTCTCTCCTAGTTAATCATGCTGATGAGCCGAAGTAACGGCGAAACACGTATCGGTGATAACGTTTTTATCTATGAAAATATATTAAATTCTTATTTATTTGTTTGAAGACTTTTATGTTTCATTGTTACTAACGTCTCTGGAATCGCCTCTTTTTTGAATAAAAGTGAGAGTAAAAAATATATGGAAAAATAAATTGAAATCGTGATAACTGCATCCGTTGAATTTACAAATCGGCAAAGCGTCATTGTGCATGAGAGTCAGGCAGGATAGGGAGGTCGGGGTGGGAGAAATTTTTGACAAGGGCTGATAAAAGAAAAAAATAAAACAGGTTTAACCTAATTGTATTTACATTCAAATTAAGAATAGATAACCTTATTATAATGAAGACTTCGTGTCTGTAACAAAAAGAGATTACAAATGAAGGCTTTTCGTGTAACTGCTGCAGTTGACTCTTATTGACGTACTAGCACGGCGCCCAGCGTTGCCCAGTCGTAAAATACAGTTACAGATGATATATTAATTAGTGCAGATTTCGTATTTATTATTATAGAGCCAATCCTTTATTGATTATCCTATTGTACCCAATATATAATAGTGATTTCAAACGTCTTTAAAAAGTATGACTTGAATGTCATCAGTTAGAAATAAAATCAAAACATTAAGCGTTCCAGTCTTATTGTTCAACCGTCTGAGCTAGATGAAGAAGAAATAGATTTTTAAAAAATATGGTTAAAAGTAAACCAACTTTTGAACGGTTTGCGCATGCGTATCAAAACATTTAAAGTTGAGTGATGCCTGTCGATTTTAATTACTTTTTTTTTCGATTTTGAACACTTAACAACAATTTGTACCGGATAAAAAACCACAAACATGAAAAATGGAATCATTTGACCCGCTTCGCGCTGCTCTGTCATCTTGCGTCTCAGGGTAAATGCATTTTGAAAAGCATGGAGACAGTTATGATGGGCCTTCAATAAGTTTTAATACTTTTTTGCATTTAAAATTGTCGTAGACTCTTGAAAATTCAGTATGTTATTGCTATACATCTTATGAGATGACTGACTAATTTTTATGATTTCATGTTCAAATGAACAGCTAGAGCAGGAATTGGAATACACCCTACTAAAGCCTGATTGTCACAAATTCCAAAATTCAATCTGGACGTAAGAACACTTTAAAAGAACGATGTGCAATGAAATTCTGTTTTAAACTTGGAAAAAATGCCACAGAAACATATGGAATGCTTTAGACTGCTTTTGGGCCATCTTGCATGAATTAAACGTCAGTTTTTGAGGGGCATAAGAGATTCTAAGAATACAAAGAGTATGTGAGAGATTATGAGGGGGGTGGAAAGAGTACGTAAGTCAGAACATCAGAGTTGATTGGCCAAATAAAGAATTACATGGATAAGAACCGTCGTGTTTGATGTCAGTGTGGAACTGTAACCAATTATTCCCGAGAAACTGAAGATGCAAAATATTTGCGCGAATGCACCGGCGATAACATCCTTTTGGCAGACTACATGGATACCAAGACAGTTCCTCACCCTCTCTATAGTCCAGAGTTTGCGCCCTGTGACTTTTGCTTATTCCCTTAGCTCAAGGAAAAATTTTAGAGGATGTCGTTTTGAAACAATTGAGATGAAAGAGGATGTGATGAAGGCTTTTGACACATTCACAAAAGAGGACTTCAATGGGGCCTTGCAAAAGTTGTTGGAACATAAGAAAAAATAGCTGTTATTTATTAATCTATAGTTATCAGCTATCTATCTTTGTATCTCTCGATATAGTTATCTATTTATTTCGATCTATCTATCTATCAAACTGGCCAAGTAACAAAGAGATGAGATGTAAAGCTGTTCTGATATATTATCGAAACATGTCAAAATACGTCAAACTCGGTGAGCGATCGAGTTTGCACCGGAAGAGACCTGACCAGCTCATCGGAAATACGTGTCTCTCTGTCACGTGTTCTGGTTAGCTGAGAAAATAGTTGAGTTGGATTGAGGACGTCAACAGAAGATCTAGAGTCACAAACGTTGGACATATACGAACTAACCACCCAAGCAAAGATCGTCGATCACTCTTCAGCTGGAGGTAATGCCTGGGAGTGAAATAAAATATCCATATAAAATCTATCATCGTCTTGGATCGTTTGAAACGTTTGTCCAACAGGTCCCAGCTCCATCCAAGAAGAGATGAAATTCTTAGGTAGGTCAAAAGACAAGCGGTCGACAGCAGAAAAACAGGTATGTCGTCAAATGTATGTTTATGTAAATGTCTGACACACACGCACACATATCAACATCTACACGAAATTATCATGGACCATGAAATAGACAGTTATGCATATATATATATATATATATGTATATATATATATATATAAGAACATCTGATTCAGATACTGAAGAACCACAATAGACGTCACACGCAATCACATCGACATTGATATGAACACCACCCCACTATGTAACATATGTTTGTTTAGTACTATATAGCATGCCTGTTGGTACCAATTATATAATATAATTATAATACTCGTGGGACCTGTGGAAATTCCACAGGGGACCGATTCATATGTAATATATTGGTGTTGGCATTCTGTAGATGTTCAGTGTAAATGGTGACGCTCAGATATTATTGTAGCTCTTTTGCTAAAACTGCAAAAGTATTTATCTAAACTAGCAGGGACGCCCCACATAGCCCGGTCGTAAAGTATGCTTAAATATGATATTTTAATTCTTGTAGATTTCGTATATATTATTATAGAGTTAATGTTCTATCGATTTTTATATATTATAAAGTTGCTATTTCAAAAATATATCGATATGACTTGGGTTCATCAGCTTGAATCGAAACCGAATTCCAAACTTCTGAATATATATATATATATATATATATATATATATATATATATATAGATAAATAGATAGATAGATAGATTCTCTATATGTCGAAAATCTTTTTGCAAAGGCATCAGTAAATGAAACAATTGACATTATCATATTGATGCCATATATAACAATCCAACCCTTTCTCCACTTGAAATGAGTTTAACAATCTTAAAGTAGCTATTAAGAATGTACACAACTAAGGTTCCATTTTATGATCATCTGGGAAATATACATACACGGGTGGATGGCGTAGCTATGGGTTCCGTATTGCGACCAACATGTAGTAACGTTTATATGGCTGACCTGGAAAACAAGGTATTTAATTTAATAGAGAAGCCTTCTATTTAAGTTATGTATGTGAACGATATATTGATTCTTGTCGATAGCATAGAGGAAATAGAACATTTAAAGGGTGCATTTCAGAGTAATTCCGCCAGAGAAGATGAAAAAAATGGGAAATTTGGAATTAGGTGAGCGTTGATAGATGGATTCATCGTTTGGCAGAGATTGATCAGCAAACAAAAGACATCAATCTCAAAGCCAAACTTCTCATGATTCTGCCGTCTCATAAACACAAGCTCTTGATTGCATTCCGATCAACAGTCAGTTTTTTTTTCATCTCCTCAGTTTTCGTTTTGTTTTAATACGTTTTTTCTGCACACCTTGCTTTCAATATATATTCTTATCTCTTCTTTGTCTTCTCCCCCTCCCCTTCGATCTCCCTCTCTTTCTCTTTCTCTTTCTCTCACCTCCCTCTCTCTTCATACGAACTAAGTTTTTAGACGTTCTCATTGATTTTAGTAGCGATGAATTTATCACCCTCGTTTTTTTTTTTTAAAAAAACCTACATCCGTTTATTCCTGCATTTAAAATTTTAAAAGTGAACGTGCATTCCGTTATAAAACCGCTGTAATAAAAATCTTATACATCGTGCGAAAGTGATTTCTTCCAACAAAAAAATATATTTTTTAACGAGTTAAAACATATAAAACAGGTTTTACTTAATTATCAATTCCCAAACTCACTTGTAGATAAACAAATAAAACTAGCTATCACCAACTTGAATCAAACTTATAATATCCAACAAGAAAATTCTCAACCGATTTATATATATATAACCGTAACCAGATATATAAGAAGTCCAAAACTGATGAAAGTATTCTAAAAAAATATAATCCGTCGATATGTAGTTCCCAATGATAACAAAAAGTAAAATTCATTATCTATTATAAAAAAAAATTGCAAACAACTAACCTCGTAATCAAAAACATTTCACAGAAAAATAACTTGTTAAAAAAACAATGTAGTTTACCAATTTTACTGCCCATTAGGAGAATAGATCTCTAATAATACTAACTACATAATGTATCTCTAATAATACTAACTACATAGGCTATACTCCAAACACGTTGTCGCGAAGATTAACTCTCCACCTCTCCGACTCTAGTCCAATATGCCAGCATTTCAGAAAACATGACTGCCATCATTCTGAATTCCGAAGAATCATTGTTGAGAATACTAAGGTCTTGCAAAGCGAAAATAGTATTAACAGATTTAAAATACTTGAAGCATTATATATTAAGACAAAAAACCCTCAGATAAATAGTATTAATTACGAGTACAGTTGAAATATTTAAAAAGGCCTAGGGAAGTACATTTTGAATATGTATATATGTATATTTAAAAAAAAAAGAATTGTCCGCCCACCTAACTTGTAATAAGCCACCATGTGACCGTGACAAAAATATGTATATATTATAAAAAAACATAACTTTTACAACACAATATGCCTGAGAATGATGAAAGTATTCCTATCGAAAGCGCTCGCTAAAGAAACTAATGGATCTAACCTAAACAATTTGGAGAAAAACGCAAAAAACATTATTCGGAAATTGGAGAAGATAAAAAGAAAATAGCGAAACAGAAAAATTCCCTGCTTTTTAATAACACTTGTCTCAATATATATACATATATATATATATATAAAAGTGAACGTGTCTGTCTGTGTGTCTGTGTGTCTGTCTGTCTGTGTACATTTCCCTACGCAATAACTCTGTCAATTTTTAGTCTATAGACTCGAAATTTGAAATACCGGGTACTGAGATTTGGGAAAATCGATGTGACGGGTGTCAGCCAGAAATTTGTCTGTTAAGGGGTCAAATTTCAACGATTTGACCTTTAAGAACTCTACCAAACTCCTCCGACAATTTTGGGTCTAGACACTTGAAATTTTAGATATAGGTTCCTTGAACATGGATCTAACTTAATAAAGTGATTTGAGCCCGAAACAATAAATTTTAAGGGGTCATAATAGGGGTCAAAGTTTTAAAAAATTAACCTTTTTTTTTTTTTTTTGCTTTTTTTGTACAGAATACACCTCCAAACACCCGAGCAACGCCGGGCACCCCTGCTAGTATATATATACAACTTTAGTTTCTTTCAGCTATAATCGAAATCAAAACTTATGAAAAATTCTTGGTAAAATTATTTATAAAAAGAATAGATTACTAAGGTGTTATCAGCTAAAATCGAAACCGAAGCCAAGACTTATAGTGAATTCTTGATGAAATCATTTGCTTTAAAAATAGATTATTGGAGTGCCATTAGCAATAATGGAAATGGAAACCAAGATTTATGTGGAATTCTTGATAAAATTATTTATTAAAAATAGATGACTTAAGTACCATCTATAATTTTTTTTTTACATAGGCGTCACCACTTATCAAGGCCGATAGGTCACTCAAGGATAAGGATTATAGAGTGTAGAGTAGTCAAAAGGACAATATAGTAACCGATAGTAATGGAAGTTCGGTAAATTTGTTAACTGAAGTTGAACGGCTCATCAGAAACTTGTTCACGTTGGACTTGAAGACAACCATATTATAGACAGCTGGAAAGCAGGAAAACGGAAGACAATTCCACAGGCTTTAAGAAAGAAACTTTGTACATGGAATCTATGTTTAGGTGTAGGCACAGATAAAGGGTGTGGAAAAGTATTGATAATGTTTTCAGCTAATCTATGATATAAATATCAACTGCCTGTTTAAATGTATGTATGAATGTATATATGTATGAATTTTTATATGTCAGCCTAAAATTTTCAACAGAGGCGACGGATTTTTTTTTTTTTTTTTTTGCGCTTGCAATTTTTCTTCTTTTTTTTTCCTTTCTTTTGTTGCTCAACCAACACCCTTATACACAGCTCCACTTTTTTTTCCACCTTCGTGTCACGTGTCCAAGCCTGCCTGCCTACTAGAACTTTTTTCTTGGCTCAGCACACACTTCCGAACATCGGGGCGATGCCGGGCACCCAGGCTAGTCTATAATATAAATCTCACCTGTATGTTTGTTTGTATGTATGTATGTATGTATGTATGTATGTATGTATGTATGTATGTATATCTGCCTAAAACTTTCGACAGCGGCGAAGGATTTTCAGAAGATTGGTATCGTTTTGAAGCCCGATATTTTGGACGACAAATATCGAAAAATTAGCCACAAACATTAATTCCTTCACCCTCAACTGAGCACTTTTCTGCAGGGAGGGGTCGTTTTTTTCGCTGATATTTCCGAAAGTCTTCCCCTCTTTCGGATTGACTAGCTTTAATTTAAACCTACGTCACTTTCGATTTGGCGATGGGCGCAACAGCAAAGACGGCATGTCCTTTATTCATGTTCTTTGCCTACTTTGCGATATGGGTTCGAGCCTGGCTTCCTTCTACATCTACATTTTTTTTCTCAACGCACACCTTCAAACACCCGGGCAATGCCAGCACTCATGCTAGTCAGCTATAATCAAAACCGAAACCAAAACTTATGAAGAATTCTTGGTAAAATTATTTATAAAAAATCAAATGACTTGAGTGTCATGAACTATGATCGAATCCGAAACCAAAACTTATGAAGAATTCTTGGTAAAAGTATTTATTTCAAGAAATTGAAATACATAACAATTAAACGACCCGGATGTAAGCGTGACATAGAAAATAATACACACGCTATCGTATTAATATAGAGATATGATATTAGGCTGGTGCAAAAATAATGTCGTTTTTGATATGAAGTTGAACGTAAAAAACGGCGTTATTTTTGTATCAACCTAATATGTTTGTTTGATACGATTATATAACATCTGTCGATTTAGTGGC
The DNA here is from genome assembly GCF_053919585.1 of Euprymna scolopes. Classification (NCBI taxonomy): domain Eukaryota; kingdom Metazoa; phylum Mollusca; class Cephalopoda; order Sepiida; family Sepiolidae; genus Euprymna; species Euprymna scolopes. Next base: position 17,135,213 of record NC_136509.1, on the reverse strand, counting down.
GATGTAACACATGTCTGTTAATGACAACGCAATATACGACGGTTTAGTACGATTACACGACATACGTTCGGTTTGGTATAGTCAACTATACAACAGTACAAGCGCATAGCAGATGGAGGAGATTACTATCAATAAAAGTGGCAATACAAAATTTTTTTGAAACTTATTGAAGGCATCACGTAGACAGATAGAAAGACATCGTGAGTTTTATAAATTACAGTTGATGTATTCGTAACATTATTACACCCAAAATCCTAACGAATAGTTGTGTTAGATTTGGTGTAAGTCTTTATAACTGTAAAATCAGACCCAGGAATAATGTTAGACAATATGTGAGTGTCCAGATATTAAAATAATGTTAGACAATATGTAAGTGTCCAGATATTAAAATAATGTTAGACAATATGTAATAGTCCAGATATTAAAATAATGTTAGACAATATGTAAGTGTCCAGATATTAAAATAATGTTAGACAATATGTAAGTGTCCAGATATTAAAATAATGTTAGACAATATGTAAGTGTCCAGATATTAAAATAATGTTAGACAATATGTAAGTGTCCAGATATTAAAATAATGTTAGACAATATGTAAGTGTCCAGATATTAAAATAATGTTAGACAATATGTAAGTGTCTAGATATTAAAATAATGTTAGACAATATGTAAGTGTCCAGATATTAAAATAATGTTAGACAATATGTAAGTGTCAAGATATTAAAATAATGTTAGACAATATGTAAGTGTCCAGATATTAAAATAATGTTAGACAATATGTAAGTGTCCAGATATTAAAATAATGTTAGACAATATGTAAGTGTCCAGATATTAAAATAATGTTAGACAATATGTAAGTGTCCAGATATTAAAATAATGTTAGACAATATGTAAGTGTCCAGATATTAAAATAATGTTAGACAATATGTAAGTGTCCAGATATTAAAATAATGTTAGACAATATGTAAGTGTCCAGGTATTAAAATAATGTTAGACAATATGTAAGTGTCCAGATATTAAAATAATGTTAGACAATATGTAAGTGTCCAGATATTAAAATAATGTTAGACAATATGTAAGTGTCCAGATATTAAAATAATGTTAGACAATATGTAAGTGTCCAGATATTAAAATAATGTTAGACAATATGTAAGTGTCCAGATATTAAAATAATGTTAGACAATATGTAAGTGTCTAGATATTAAAATAATGTTAGACAATATGTAAGTGTCCAGATATTAAAATAATGTTAGACAATATGTAAGTGTCCAGATATTAAAATAATGTTAGACAATATGTAAGTGTCCAGATATTAAAATAATGTTAGACAATATGTAAGTGTCCAGATATTAAAATAATGTTAGACAATATGTAAGTGTCCAGATATTAAAATAATGTTAGACAATATGTAAGTGTCCAGATATTAAAATAATGTTAGACAATATGTAAGTGTCCAGATATTAAAATAATGTTAGACAATATGTAAGTGTCTAGATATTAAAATAATGTTAGACAATATGTAAGTGTCCAGATATTAAAATAATGTTAGACAATATGTAAGTGTCCAGATATTAAAATAATGTTAGACAATATGTAAGTGTCCAGATATTAAAATAATGTTAGACAATATGTAAGTGTCCAGATATTAAAATAATGTTAGACAATATGTAAGTGTCCAGATATTAAAATAATGTTAGACATTATGTAAGTGTCCAGATATTAAAATAATGTTAGACAATATGTAAGTGTCCAGGTATTAAAATAATGTTAGACAATATGTAAGTGTCCAGATATTAAAATAATGTTAGACAATATGTAAGTGTCCAGATATTAAAATAATGTTAGACAATATGTAAGTGTCCAGATATTAAAATAATGTTAGACAATATGTAAGTGTCCAGATATTAAAATAATGTTAGACAATATGTAAGTGTCCAGATATTAAAATAATGTTAGACAATATGTAAGTGTCCAGGTATTAAAATAATGTTAGACAATATGTAAGTGTCCAGATATTAAAATAATGTTAGACAATATGTAAGTGTCCAGATATTAAAATAATGTTAGACAATATGTAAGTGTCCAGATATTAAAATAATGTTAGACAATATGTAAGTGTTCAGATATTAAAATAATGCTAGACAATATGTAAGTGTCCAGATATTAAAATAATGTTAGACAATATGTAAGTGTCCAGATATTAAAATAATGTTAGACAATATGTAAGTGTCCAGATATTAAAATAATGTTAGACAATATGTAAGTGTCCAGATATTAAAATAATGTTAGACAATATGTAAGTGTCCAGATATTGAAATAATGTTAGACAATATGTAAGTGTCCAGATATTAAAATAATGTTAGACAATATGTAAGTGTCCAGATATTAAAATAATGTTAGACAATATGTAAGTGTCCAGATATTAAAATAATGTTAGACAATATGTAAGTGTCCAGATATTAAAATAATGCTAGACAATATGTAAGTGTCCAGAAATTAAAATAATGTTAGACAATATGTAAGTGTCCAGATATTAAAATAATGTTAGACAATATGTAAGTGTCCAGATATTAAAATAATGTTAGACAATATGTAAGTGTCCAGATATTAAAATAATGTTAGACAATATGTAAGTGTCCAGATATTAAAATAATGTTAGACAATATGTAAGTGTCCAGATATTAAAATAATGTTAGACAATATGTAAGTGTCCAGATATTAAAATAATGTTAGACAATATGTAAGTGTCCAGATATTAAAATAATGTTAGACAATATGTAAGTGTCCAGATATTAAAATAATGTTAGACAATATGTAAGTGTCCAGATATTAAAATAATGTTAGACAATATGTAAGTGTCCAGATATTAAAATAATGTTAGACAATATGTAAGTGTCCAGATATTAAAATAATGTTAGACAATATGTAAGTGTCCAGATATTAAAATAATGTTAGACAATATGTAAGTGTCCAGATATTAAAATAATGTTAGACAATATGTAAGTGTCCAGATATTAAAATAATGTTAGACAATATGTAAGTGTCCAGATATTGAAATAATGTTAGACAATATGTAAGTGTCCAGATATTAAAATAATGTTAGACAATATGTAAGTGTCCAGATATTAAAATAATGTTAGACAATATGTAAGTGTCCAGATATTAAAATAATGTTAGACAATATGTAAGTGTCCAGATATTAAAATAATGCTAAACAATATGTAAGTGTCCAGAAATTAAAATAATGTTAGACAATATGTAAGTGTCCAGATATTAAAATAATGTTAGACAATATGTAAGTGTCCAGATATTAAAATAATGTTAGACAATATGTAAGTGTCCAGATATTAAAATAATGTTAGACAATATGTAAGTGTCCAGATATTAAAATAATGTTAGACAATATGTAAGTGTCCAGATATTAAAATAATGTTAGACAATATGTAAGTGTCCAGATATTAAAATAATGTTAGACAATATGTAAGTGTCCAGATATTAAAATAATGTTAGACAATATGTAAGTGTCCAGATATTAAAATAATGTTAGACAATATGTAAGTGTCCAGATATTAAAATAATGTTAGACAATATGTAAGTGTCCAGATATTAAAATAATGTTAGACAATATGTAAGTGTCCAGATATTAAAATAATGTTAGAGCTGTATATTGTGAAAATAAATTTCGCATGACTATATCTCCATTTTTCTCCATGGATATTACACATAAATAGACATTTGATGAGGTTGTTTGCGAGCACCAATTCCATGGGCCAGTGAGTAGAACTGACTAGCAAGTAGATGGTTGTAGTTTGGATCTCTAACTGACATGCGGCACATTCACGTCGACAGACCGGTTCTCTCCAGATCACCGAAGTTAAGCAGCGTTGAGCCTGGGCAGTACCAGATGGGTGAACAATTGGGAAGGCGAGGCGCTGTTCGTACTGAGAGGTAAAATACCAGGTTGAGAAATTTCCGCGGTCTATCCTTCTCTCGATGGTAGATGGGCCTATCTTAAGCCGTGGTAGGCAACCCAACTAGTGATGGTGTCACGATAAAAAAATACTCTTGATAGCCCTAGCGAAGCATCAAGTATTCAGCTATGGACAAGATTTTAATTACACTACAAATTCGTATAGTGAGTTTATCTCGGCTGTGGCTGCATGTTCCGTTACAAACTCGGGATGAGTACTTGTAGCCGCTTTGTGGTGACAATACAATAGGCTAGAGGTTAGAGCTTTCGACTACGATTGTAGGTTTAATCTCTGACTCGGAATGGGTGCTAGTCTAACCGCACTTAAGAGCTGTGATACAGCGGAACAGTATGTTTATGGATGACTACTACATTAAATCGCCCCCTTTTATAGTCGTGCAGTGTTGTAAATGGTTTCACCTGCTATTTAGCGTAATGCAAAGCTCTTTGTAAATAAACAAACAAACCAAGTACTTTAAATGTAGAGGTTAATTTTTTTTCTATAAATAGACATTTACTGGGACCGATTGTATAAACCAGTGGGGAGAGCTGTCGGTTATCAACTATATCATTTTTAGGTTCAATCCCTTGCTCGGCAGGAGTGCTAATGTCGTCGCAGTGAATAGCTGTGATACAGCGAAACATTTTGTCTGTAGATGACGAAAAAAAAATTTGGAAGTTAAAAAATGTTTTTTTCAAATTTTCAAAAAATCTTTTAAACCTGTAAGGAAGGTATAAAAACTTTTAAACCTGTAAGGAAGGTATACAAAATTTTAATTATTCGATAAGGGGTACAAATAAAGCAAGAAAAACTTTATTCCATGGAGTTTCGAAGAATGCACTTCTCATCAGAGGGAATAGGTTCGCAAAATATACGATACATTATTCAGGTTAATGCATTCGAAGAAATAAATAATATGAAGTTTATAATATTTGCATAAAAAATCATTTAACAGTTTATAAGGATTCAATTTGAATCGTCCAGCAAGAAACAGGAAAAGGGGGAAAAAGGGTTATGGTAAAAACCCAATTTGAAATATGGTAAATTCCAGAACAGGAAACATCCGGGGTGCATCTGTTGCAAATGTATCGGCAATCCATGAGAAAACAGAAATATGAATATAGATTTAAATGCCAGGGTAAAATTTGGTTGGTTGGTTGGTTGGTCGGTTGGTTTTTGTTTTACGGCATATCAACCCTTTTCGGGTTATTTAATGCCGAATCCAAAGATTTTGAAGAAAATTGTTTTTAATAGAATGTATTTGTTGTTTTCACGTCGGTTTCTATTTAACCCATAGTTGGGACCCTAACAGGTACTACAACTCCGGGTCAGAGTGGACCTGGGAGCAATGGTAATTAAAGGGTGGCTCCACACTCCCCAAAGCCCACAAGCTGGGGCCTCACCACTGGATATAGTTTAAGGTCATATCCCGGACCCCCATTGAGGGACTTTTACCCTCTGCAGGGGGGGGGCAGTCGGCATATTCTAATGTTCCACCGACAGGGCCGGTAAAATTTGGAGCTTCCAGAAAAGTCGGTGAGTAAATAAATATATGAGCCGTTTTCTTTTTTTTTACGGATCAAGGAAAAGGATGGTATTAAAATATAAATAGTAAGTATGATTAGGAAGATGGGTGGTGGGAGAAATGAAAAAGAAAAAAGAGTAAAAGAGAGGAAGAAGGAATATTAAAAGAAGAGAGAAGAGGGGAGACAAAGATAGACGTAG
>NC_136509.1:17114520-17127020 GCF_053919585.1 Euprymna scolopes | reverse complement strand
TTTGACATCGTTCTATTTCTTTTTTTCTTTTTCTTTTTTTCTTTCTCTTCATTCCGTCCCTATCCTTCCTTCATGTCTCTTCATAGTTACCTTAACTTTATATCATGTATATCTTATTTCACATTCTATAACACCTATGACTAATCATTGGTTTATTTTCCAATGATCACGTGTGTTTGTCCCCTTTTGTTCTTTTCCCCACTTAATACAGAATATCTGACAAAGCAGTCTAGACAATTTTGTCTTTGCTTAAAAAATTATAATGTTCTCTATACACTAAAAAAGTAAAAACTATATGCGTGTGTATAAGCAAATATTGTTAAGCAGAACAGAATTTTCTTGCCTCATTTTTATTGTTTCTAGTAATCGTGTATTGTGTGAAAATAAAAAATAATGAATGTTACAAATATATCACATTCGATTCTTCGTCGAATCTTATTTAGGTGAGAAAAACCAATGAACTAAAAGCAGGAAAAAAGAAGAAAATCTCAGTAAATACGAATTTGAAGTAGGTTAGACATTCTGTGTATTCTAAGACCAATATCTGAAATTAACACACACAATAAATTAAATATGAAAAAACGAAATATAATTTCTGTTGGACTAACTGACGAAAGGGTCTTACCTTCCCTACCTCCTCAACGAAGCCATTAAATATCCAATTCTTTAAAAAAGCCGATAGTTACCAGTTTTGTCCACATGCCTTGCTTGATAGAAGTGCTATTCACCAATCTGGGATGAAGAATATCGCCAAATTTGTTTCTTACGTTCAGAATTCGTTACTTATTATTTTAAGTGTCAATCAATCTGCTATGTTTTGCTCGTTATTATGGATATGTGCTTAGTCGAAAAGAATTGTGATTTTGACCCAAGACGTCTGCTTATATCTGTTTTATATGATAGTAATTATTTTCAATCTTTATAATCCTTAAATCTTACGTTAATTTCCTCTCATCATCTTAGGATATATTAGCGGAAGAAAGCGGCTTTGCTCTGGCCTAAAATACGCTTAAATATGATATTTTAATTTGTCCAGATTTTGTATATATTATTACAGAGTCGTGATTTTAAAAGTAAAAAAAAGTACTTAGGTGGGATAAGCTAGAATCGAAACTGTAACCATTCAAATCTGGTAACGTTACCACTGTACCAAAGTGACACGCTTATGGACTGATTTAAAAATTAAAAATAAAATAAAATAAATGTACAAAATGTATAAAAACTGTTCAATTTTGACCCATTTTTTGACCTCTTAAAAACTATTTAATCTGGTTAAAGACTCATAAACGAACTCTCTGGCAGTTGACTGTTTATGTCCACTTATTTAATAATAATAATAATAATAATAATAATAATAATAATAATAATAATAATAATAATAACATTAATAATAATAATAATAATAATAATAATAATAATAACAATAATAATAATAATAATAGTAGCTACTTATCTTTTACCAGCAACAATGATAATAAGAGTTTTATAATTTACTAAAATATAATAGCTATTTATTTGTTTTAGTTTTTATATTTTTATATTATATATATGTATATATATGTATATATATGTATATATATATATATATACTAGCAAAAGTATCCGTCGTTGACTGGGTTCAAAAACGGCATACAGAAAATGGACTCTGATTTATGAAAGTATGATAGGTTATGAAAAGGCAGAGTTGTAAAGAGATAGCTTCGAATTTAGGGGTATCAAAACCAAAGCAAAATATGATGAAAGTAAAAATAAAATAGATAAACCCCATAATTTATTATACCATACCTGTTCATACTGAAACACTTATCACAATATTCTGTGGATCTATATTAAAAAACCTTGTTAAACTTTGTGACATATTTCCATTCTATGGAGGTCAGGCGCGAACGAACACCCCGTAATTTTATTGTATCATATTTCTTCAAACTGAAACATAATTATCAAAGTATACTAACGCAGATAGATATAAAAAAGTCTTTATTGAAGTATGTGCCTATTTCCATTCTATGGAGGCGATGCGCGAACGCAGACCCCACAATTTTATTATACCATCCCTATTTAAGTTAAAACATACTTATCAAAGTATTATTATGTACATCTATTTCAAAAACTTTTTTTTTTAATTTTTAATTTTTTATTTCCATACTTTGTGGACCAGGCGCGAACGCAACCCCCACAATTTTAATGAGTCACCGTTCTGCCAGATCAAACATGCCCATTCCTGTGTCTCGATAATCTTCTATCATTATATGTAATTAGTTTTTTTTTTAAATAGTCAACCATATAGGAGCCTATTCGTGACCATACACACACATATGCACACACACATTCAGCTTTATATATATATATATAAATATATATTAGTAAAAGTACACGTCCCTTTGTTAGAAACATAGTTCACAAAATATGAAGCATCAAGTATATATGTGAGAGTTACGTGGCTGCCATTAGCAAACCCAAGTTTCATTAAACAAGACACACAATCGAATGTGCATTTCCAAATAAACAGGATAGACCAATAAAATACCATTTAAAATTTTAGCACGAGAGACTAATGAAAAATTTCAACTTTATTTACGACAGACTGAAAGACAGAGCTGATTTTTTTCATCAATATGTCAAACCGCATATAAAAATTGAAAATAAGTCTTTTACTTAAAGGTTGACAGAAAGAAAAAAAATTCGTTTTTTTTCCAATTCTTACACTTGAGAAATATTTCAACTCGTGCCAATATTTGAAATGCTGTGGAATGTGAGGCTGAAGGCCATTTTCAAAGTGAAGAATCGAGTTGAAGCATTTTCCGATTGAAGAGTGGCGTTTCAAATGTTGATTCGGAAGGTCAGATTGTTGCCAGACTTCAGAAATGTCCTCTTTGTCTCAGACGACGAATGGCGATGCGTGGCAAATGCCAGATGCATGAAAATAAGGTTAAGAGTGTTTTCGTGAGAAGATTGTCAGTGTCAAGCAAAGGTTAGTGACAACGATGGAAATGGCAAAGACCGACAACAACTACAAGGACAAAACAACAACAACAACAATAAGCAAAGAAATAAAAAAAAAACACGTGATCAAAATTTATATAAAAAAAGGTTCAATTTATTTATTACAGTTCTCCTTTGCATTTTTTAAAATTCAATTTTCACCCCAAACAAGGCACAGTGCCAGTTTGAAGTAAGGGGCTACAATCGGGGGCTTCTTCGGTAGTTATGGTTTGAATTAAAATTAAAAATGTAAAGGTTAATCATCATGATTCCATTGTTGCCTTAAGATAAACATTCATTTTCAACACGCCTCTGTCATATCAAAGAGCATACTGTTTTTTTTTATTTGGGGGGGGGGGGGTCACACCAAACAAGGCATATCGCTATTTGAATGTAAGGGATTACTTTTTGGCACCTAAAAAACATTAACAAGATGTTGGTTTACGTTACATTTAAACTTCTGCATATCAGTACAGCCAGGGAAGCAGGTAGCAGGAAGGAAATTCCAAAGTCTAGCTGTCGAGGTAAGACACTACTAGAGTAGAAATCTTTAGGGACCTCAACAGTTAAGGGGTATGATTTTGTTGCTAAATGGGAAACTTACATCGAAGAGACACAACTGCTACGACTTCATCAGAGCACACTCTGTGAAAATACTTGTAAAACAGGCATTCGGGTGTAACATTATGTCGAAGAGACGAGTGGGTGCTTAGTTGAATTTATATGTCGGACTTTTCCATTTGTGCGGCAATAAAACTTCTCAAATGCACTATCCGGCGCTAACTTTAGTCAAAATCTCATGTTCCTTGCTTCATCGAATCATATGTGTGTGTGTTTGTGTGTGTGTGTGTGTGTTTGTGTGCGTGTGTGTGTTGAAATATGATTTTTTTCCATTCAATTTCATCTTTCATTTATACTAATCTTTAATTTATGAAGATCAATGTTATTGCAGATTATATAACAAACAAATGACAAAAGTCTATATTCTGAATTCATAAGTTATCTCTTTAATCACATTATCATTCAAAATTCTTGACAGCAACTGTTTCGTAGCGCAAAAGCATTCACTTGATTATTATAGCAATAAATTAATCTATTCTGCTTCAGAAAAAATAGCAACTATCAATCCATTAAATGAAAATAAAATGTTTTTGGGGATGATTAAAATATCCGAAAATTGATAGAGAAGTCGCAATTACCTTTTATTTAATTTTTATTACGCCATTTGTGCTATGAAACAGTTGTTATCAAGAATTGTGAATGCCTATCTGTCTGTCTGTCTCTCTCTCTTTCTTTATGTCAACGTAATTAAAGGAACAAATTATAAGATTTTCAACATCGTTAAATTTGGAATGTAGAGTTTTGTCATTTGTTATATATATATATATATATATATATATATATATGTGTGTGTGTGTGTGTGTGTATATATATATATATATATATATATATATATATATATAACTACCGAGGTCAACTCATAAAATACGCTTAAATATGGTATTTTAATTTGTCCAGATATCGTATCTATTATTATGTAGTCGTGATTTAAAAAGTAATTTTTAAAAAAATATTTGGGTGCCATCAGCTTGAATTGAAAACGGCAGCAAAACTGTAGCATTCGAAGCTGGTGACGTTACCACCGTACCAACGTGTCAAACTGAGTAAAAATTTTATATTAAAATAAACTAAAATTAATGTACAAAATATACAACGGTTGTTCAATTCTGACCCATTTTTGGCACCTTACAAACTATTTTCACCGGCTAAAGACCCATTAAAGATCGGTCCGTAAAAATCCAACCATTTGCAGTCCTTAACGATGCTCTGCGACTTTTAGTTTCGGTGGAGGCACCGTTTGAAAATATGAAGATCGACAGACAGACAGACAGACATAAACCTTTTATATATTAGATTTTTGCAAAATCAAGACAACAAAATATAAAATGAAAACATCATATGATGTCTTTGTTAATGCGTTACAATTGTTTCAAAACTATTTGGACAAATTTAAATATATCATTTAAAATATTCGAAAAAATAGCTACTCTTCAGACAGCAAAATACATTTGTTATACATATATGAATAAAATCATCCCTATTTTAAGGGATCAAGCTGTTAGACTCCCCTCTATACCGTTATTGTATTTTATTTTTTTTTATTCTTTCAATTGGCTTCGAATAGATAATCATCCCAGTTTCGTATTTCTACTTTTTACATTATACTTCACCAATTCCTTATTTTTATATTCATTTAATCTTTTAACGTTTTTTTTTTTAATTTATTAACATAGATACCCCCACAAAAATTTCAAAAATAAAAGAACGGATAAAAACATGTAAATGTAATCGCCTCTAAAAAGAAATATCTGATACCCTCTCAGCCAGATATTTCAGCAGAAGGGATCACTATCCTAACAAAACTCACGATTTTGTGAACCTAAAAAAATAAGGTTTATAAACATGATTGCGCAAATTTATTTTTATTTTGGTAAATGTGTAGTTTAGCGGCGTAAATTATTTGCCAGACAAAAAGAAAAATATGTAAACTATTTATTTTTATATAAAACACATTGTTAGACCCAAAGGCTGAAATAAAACCAGAAAAAAATTTCATTTTTATTATTTTTTTTTATCATTTATATTCATTATTCGAGGCCGCTATATTGCTTTTAAAATTTGGCCCTTCTAAGGTTTGGCAGATTGCCCTTTTTAAGCTCTTTCATGCATTATGTTTTTGGCCGCTATACTTTTTTTTTGTAATGAAAGAGCGTAAAAGGGCCAAATTTGGCCTTAAAAAAACAGTCTGCCAAACCTAAAAAAAGGCCAAATTTTAACCGTGTAAGGCGTGTACATTTAGTCTAATAAAAATGATAAAAAAAATCATAAAAATAATTTTTTGTTGTTTTCTTTCAGCCTTTGGGTCTAATAATGTTTTATATAAAAATAAATAGATTTTTTTATAATGTTTTCTCTGTCAAATAATTTACGCCGCTAAACTACACATTTACCTTTATTTTTTGTAAGGGCACTTTTTTCTTTTTTTTTACTTTTATACTGGCTTTTTTTGTTTTTTGGGTTTCGTTTTCTTTATTAAATTGTTAGGTGCAAGTGGAGAATGGTCTCATAAAAATAATTAAATTTATCTTTATTTTATGTTTCCAATGTAACCCTCCCCCAGTTTTTCCCTCCGCCTCAATCGCCAAACGTTTTTAAAAAATGCTAGAGGAGACATGTCTCGTTGAACGCTTGGTGTCCAAAAAGTGGGTTCCCATTTTACGTTAAATTTATATAGAAAAGTGACCCCCCCACTCATGCTATTTTTTTTTTCAAAATGTTTTTCTCATATTTATAAAGGCTGTTTTAATGTATTAGGCTGAAAAAAAGTAGATCTCCATTTTTTTAGGGGTTAAACGCCGCTGGGTCACATCGTATAAAGTTACCTTTCTAATTAGAAAATTTAGTTTTTAATCGATGAAATTAACGCGAAAAAAGAAAAAAGTGTAAATTGTGGAATTTAGAGGGGAGGGGCAGTAGATCTTCATTTATTTAGGTATTAAACCACGCTGAATTACATGGTAAAAATTTACCGATTTCTGTATTGCTGTAAGGAATAAAATAAAACAAACAAATGAAATCTTTTTATTTTTTTCTTAAGTGTGTGTGTGTGTTTTTTATATTTAAAAAAACAATAAAAGCTAAATATTTTTCTATCTACACTGAATTATTTTTCCAGCAAGAAACTGATGAAATTACCAAATGATATTTGGTAAAGGTTTCTTTATTTTTATGGATAGCATCTTGGGGCAAATAATTCTAAAAAAGGTTTTAAAGAAAAGGTCGCTGTTCGAAATATGAATTCCAAAACAAATTAAATTAAATATATTATCAATATAATTGTTGTTTAAAATTTATTAAATAACAATTTTAAATAGAACACTTAAAATAATTCTATCACTAAAAACATTAACTAAGATACCGCTATCTAGTAAAATCATTTTTTCTTAATGTCATATGTAAATAAAGTGATCTCTTAATTGTATATTTTTCCAAGTATCATACTATATATAGAAATAAATGAAAGATTAAAGTAAGACACGTTTTGTATATATTAATCAAATTGTGAAAAAACAAAACAGACAGTAATACGAATCTATATATATATATATATATATATATATATATATAAGTGGCATTATCTGTGTATGTGCGAAAAGTTACTATGAAACTATAATATAATGACCAATATAGAATTTTCTCTATAATAGTACATATGAATATGCATAAATCAAAATATTACATTTAAGCGTAGTTTACGATTTAGCAACGCGAAGCGGTAGTCTTGTTTCGCTGTATCACAGCTCATCAGTGCGGCTAGACAGGCAACTACCTCAAGCCAGGATCGAAACCCGACCGCCAGTCAAGGCTTCGAACCATTACACTAAACGACAGATTATATATATATATATATATATATATATATATATATATATATATATATATATATATACGTGTGTGTGTAAATTATAACTTTTAATGCAATTCTTTTATATTTCCGACAGCCTTCTTTGTTAATACATGAATACAAAACTTTTATGAATAGCTGAGGACAAAATACATTTTAGAGTCTTTTACGTCTTCCTTATTTCGTCTGTGGATCACAACATATATTTGTGTGCGTACGTATGGGGAGAGGTGTACAACGAATTAATGTTCATGACGAAGTGTCCTCATAACATTAATGCTGTAAGCCAAACATTAGCTCTTTGAATTCCACCAGTCTTTTTTGAATAAAACTGTGGTGATATTTTTTCGTCCGTAAAAAGGCTTATTCACAAAACACCTAGTTTCGATATAGAATGATATTTATCAATATTCCACTAAGCAAAAGCGTGCATTGATTTTCCTCGCTGGTAGCCAATATATTTGATCTTGCTGCTTAAAATGGGAATCAAAATGACCCTTCCTATGATGTCTGGAAAATAAACTTAACGAATACGTCTCGGTTCACAAGATCATCGCTTTTTTTTTTTTTTTTTGCCCGCAGCAAATCCAGATGGGACATAATTGGTCATCAAAAAAATATTCATCTCAGTAAGAAAATATATTAAATAAAACCATCACCAAAGTAAGGTCATTTAAAATCTGCACTATATATTGCCAGAGGCCAGTTTATTGGTATTAATTTTAAAAGAAAGTTCTTTAAACAACAACATCAGCAACAACATCAACTCTAATAATAATAGCAATAATAATAATAATAATAATAATAATAATAATAGCAATTTTAATAATAATATTAATAATAATAATAATAATAATAATAATAAAAATAATAAAATAATAGAAATAATAATAATAATAGCAATAATAATAATAATCTCATTTTTTTGTTTACTTGCTAGCAAAGACGGGCAGAAATGCTGTATATATATATATATATATATATATATATATATATATATATATATGTATGTATACATGCATGTATGTTTGTACTAGCAAAGGGCTGTGACTTTCATCCCTATCACTACACTCTAACTGACCGACGACTAGACATTAACTTTAACACGAATCCTAATAGAGATGATTTAACACATGTGAGGCACCGAAACTCTCTAAAAGAATGGAACGAAAACTGAGTTTGTCTTTTTTTTTTTAAAAACAAAAAGTTAATTATTACTTCGAATTTATTTCAGGAAGCAGTCTCTATTGCGATATAAATGTATAATCCGTCGGTCCATTTAAATTTCACAAATCCAAAGGCTCCAACATGAATGCGAAAAGTGGACAGACGGGCGACTGACGAATAACTTAGCTGAACGTTGCTCCAAACTTTTAACTCGAAGCAGTGCTTTTCGCGATATCAACTTGGAAAGTGCCCCGACTTAGAACGATGGTATTAAATACTACCAGAGCATCAGGGGAAATAGCCTTCCTCGTCTTCTTCCCATCCAACATTTCTAGCGACCAACCAGTATGGTGTAAGATAGACCTATCATCAAACGCCTTCTTTCAGAGCATTACTACCGACTTTAGTTAAATTTTTTATTTAGCTTTATATATATATATATATATATATATATATATATATAATTTTTTTAAGGAAAACCAATCTGTTTATTTATTTTTTTTATTTCTTTATTTCAGTTTTTTATTTGTTTTGTTTTTTCTTTTTATCTTCTGTTTATGCCTTGCATGTATGTGTGATAGTGCACAATACTTCATGTATACATGGGAGCCAAACACTATACCTGCGTCAGAACCACAGGTAAAACAATTCTGGGCTCGGTGTTGCCACAAACACCAAAATATGAAAAATATCAAGTACAAATAATTCAAACCATGGGACCCAGAAGAAAGATATGGGTGTCATGATCGGCAGGTGCTCCTTCGGTAGCCAGCATGGGGGACCCGGTCGTCATCCTGCGAATGTTGGCCAACTTCTTAATTTCAGAAACTCAAATAACATGGACGCTGAACAGGTAAGCATAACCTCTAATTTCAGGGAACAAAATGATACCGAACAAACACAGCACAGCAGTGATAATCATCAAAATGGAAAAAAAACGAAGAAAAAAATGGACGACAAAAGAGAATAGACTCGTAATGGAAGGTTATTATAGAAGTATCCTGAATATAGATATGGAGGTTATTGGAAACGAATGAAAGAAATATGGGACCTTTGCAGTGACTAACAAGTGACAGAACAAAGAATTGTGGACCAAGCAAGCCTGATACTAAAGAAAGGCTGGCTCTCTAAACAAGAACTAGCAGAAATCCAGCGAAAAATAAATGAGGAAACTGAACAAGAAACAAATGGAACCAGTTGAAACTTCACAAGTAAAAACACCAAAGGCCCAGGACCTACGAAGACCAACGACTAAAAAAGTTGAAACGGAGAACAATGAAACAGAACTAACAGAGAATGAAGCAACTGAAATAAATAAAATAACACACTTTATGAACGAGGAAAAAACAAAACTCCCATCGTTAAAGAACCAAGAGCAGAAGAAATAAAAACAGAAACTGAGAAGGTTAACAAGCTCCTCTCACACATCCCAACAAACAAAATCACAGACTTAATCAACCTGATTTACGCAGGCGCCAAAATGGTAAGTATGAATCTCAAATCAGAAAAACAACCGGGAACAAGCGGACTGACAAAACCTGGATGGGAAATAAGACTAGAAACCCAAATACAGAAACATAAAAAAGAAACCAAAATAATCAACGGGAAGAAAGCAATGTGGAAAAAAAGTATATTTGAAATGTAACTGGCAGGGAGAGTCTAAACAAGAAACATGAAGAACTGGACCAAAAAATAAAAGCAAAAGAAGCGAGATTGAGACGATATAGATATAAAGCTGAACAATGCAAACAAAACAGAACATTTTAAACCAACGAACGCCAATTCTACCAAAATGTGAACGGAGGAAAAACAAAAACAGAACAACCAAATCCGACAGAAACAAAACTCTACTGGAGTAACATATGGGAAGAGCTACAAGAACACAATAGAAATGCCGAATGGCTGAAAGACATGAAAGAAGGGTTATAACAAATAGAAGAATAAACAGTGAATGAAATCAACAAGGAAACCCTAAAGAAAACCATAGGAAAAATGGCAAACTGGAGACCACCAGGGCACGACGGTATACATGCATCCTGGTTCAAAATCTTCACAACCTTACACGAAATGCTAGCCCAAAACTTGAGAAGATGTATATATGAAGCAAACGTGCCAGACTGGATGACAAAAGGTAGAACCACACTGCTTACAAAATGACACGGAGAAAGGAACCGTCCCCAGCAATTATAGGCCAATCACGTGCCTACCCACTATGTGGAAGATACTGACAGCACAACTGAGGAAACAAATCTACCACTCACTGAATAACCGTGGACTCATCCCCGAGGAACAGAAAGGATGCCAAAAAGGAAAAAGAGGAACACATAATCTGCTATATGATGATCAAAAGATCCTAAAGGAAGTAAAAAGGAAGAGGAAAAATTTAGCAATGGCATGGATCGACTTCAAAAAAGCGTACGACAGGATCCCCCAAGCATGGATAATAGAATGCCTAAAAGTGTATAAAATAGCAAGCGGGATCACCAATGTAATAGAAAATGCAATGAAAACATGGAGACTGGAACTGACAGCAGATGGACAACAGAAATTAAAAGACAAAGAAGCATCTTCCAAGGAGACTCATTATCACCATTACTGTTCATCATAGTCATGATGTCCTTGAATAGTATTCTGATAAAGTGCCAAGCCGGATACAAGTTCCCCAATACAGAGGAAAGACTGAACCACCTGATGTACACGGACGATCTGAAACTTTTTGCAAGGACCGAAAATGAGCTAGAGACACTAATTAACACTACCAGGATCTTCAGCCAAGATATCCAAATGGAATTTGGAATGGAAAAGTGCGCACTACTAGTTATAAAAAGGGAAAACTGGAAACGACAGAAGGCATGGAACTACCCAACCAAACAGAAATGAGGGCACTAGGGGAATAAGACGACTATAAATACTTGGGAATTCTGGAAGCGGACACCATCAGAGCAACAGAAATGAAAGAGAAAATTGGAAAGGAATACCTCAGGAGAACAAGAAAACTCCTGGAAACTAAATTATATTGCAGAAACCTAATAAAAGGTATAAATACATGGGCAGTATCATTAGTGAGATACTCTGGACCGTTTATAGGATGGACAAAAGAAGAATTGAGACAGCTCGACCAGAAAACCAAGAAACTCATGACCATGGATAATGCACTACACCCAAAGGACGATATTGACGGACTCTACGTGAAAAGGAAAGACGGCATGGGAGAACTGATCTCTGTAGAAGATTGTGTGAAGGACACAAAAAAATAACTAGAAAAATACATAATGCAAAACACTGAAAGGATAATTATGGCAGCGAGAGCTCCGGAGAAACCCAACAAAACAGAAAACAGAGACAAATGATAAAACGAGAAAAGAGAAGTGGGAAGAGAAACAACTCAACCGAAGATTCATAAGAATGACAAAAGATGAGAATAAGGAAAACACCTGGACATGGATGCGAAAAGGACATATAAACCGAGAAACTGAATCCCTAATAACTGCAGCACAAGATAACTCGATAAGAACCAACCATATCAAAGTAAAGATCGATAAAACACAAGAAAACAGCAAATAAAGACTCTGTGGACAAAGAGACGAAACGATAAACCATATAGTAAGTGAATGCAGCAAACTGGCCCAAAAGGAATACAAAAATCGACATGACCAAGTGGGGAAGGCGGTGCACTGGGAATTGTGCAAACGGCTGCATTTTGAACATACACATATATGGTACAAGTATAAACCTGCAACAACACTCGAAAACGAGAACCACAAAATCCTATGGGACATAGACATACAGACGAACAACCCCATCTAAGCAAGAAGATCAGATGTCGTGATAATTAACAAGTAAGAGAAATCCTGTCAAATGGTAGACTTTGCTGTCCCAACTGACC
>NC_136509.1:17074520-17109520 GCF_053919585.1 Euprymna scolopes | reverse complement strand
TCTCGGACCCCACTACGCCCGGCAATGTCTAAAAGGAACAAACGAAAAATAAATAAATTCGACTAAGCTTTCCTTTCATTTTTAACTCAAGTCATTTATTACCGTTTCATTTCTCCCCGTCTCGACACCAGCTTAAGAGTCTCTAATTGCGGGGCCACACGTCAATCTTCATTAGTTAGTGTTTTTCTTTCTGCTCAACTAAACGCTGGCTATAGACAGCCATTTCCCGTCTTACATTTTACACGTCCCTTTTTTTCAACCGCACTTTTTCTTCTTTCGACCACGTGGTGTCTTTTTTTTCTTTTTCTTCGTGTGCAATCTCGCGCATACTTCCTAAATTTTCATTTGCGCATTTTTTTCGACTTCTGCAATTAATATGCTCGCAAGCCAGCTATCTTACAGCTCCTTCCAATATTTTCTCAAGCGCTCATACGCGCTCTATTACATGTAAACCACGTGTAACGAGCATGCTTTAGCATCTATAAAAGACTGCGAGAAGATATTTAACATTCAAAGAATTAAGATCATTGACGAATTGATAGGTTAAAAGCAGTATTGAAAACTACCATGTTGGAGAAAAGTATACCACGTAGTAACATTCAAGTGGAAAGCATATTGTTCCCAATATCAATATTGAAAGTGTTATTATATTACATAGTAGGGACTCTACATTAGTAGCGATAAAATTAGTTATCGTGAATTTTTACAAGAGTCACATTAGTAAATGTCAACATGAATCTATTCTGTAAACAGAACTATCCTCCAAGACGGTTGACGTGAGGATAAGGCAGGGACAACAGAGATCAAAACGCGGTAGATGAAATGCAATCGAACTATGATGAACGACAAATAACGTTACGTTTTTCAAGCGAGAGAAAACTACGGGTTTCAGATTGGAAGTCATGCGAACGAGATAAGCCAATGCTGTAGAAAACTGATAATCTTAGCATATGTTATCAATGTCGCTATTCATCAGTCCCACTTATTTCTTTAGTTAGAAAGAATAAATAAAGAAGGGAATCTTCTGAAGTATTTACTCTCTCTCTCTCTCTCTCTCTCTCTCTCTCTCTCTCTCTTTCTCTCTCCACAAGTAAATTCTCAACATATAAAACTTTAAAGAAAACTTACGTAACGTCTTCCTTTATGTCTTTTATGCATAAAATGCTTTATTCGCCTACGTTAAATAGACGAGGCGATCGACAACGACCTCTCGTGAAATAAAGACGAGAATAAGTGACTATAAAAAAGAGAGACTCATCAAATGGTGGCGATGAAAACTACAACTACAACCAGAAAAACATAGCACGTATAAACAGTTGCGCACGTATGTATAAAGACGTTTATTTGGTTTATTGAATATCGTATAATGAAAACATTACAGTACGTGATAAAGATAAGGACGAGAAAAATGAGAACACGTCTAGTGAAACGTTATAATTTGAAATCTGTTATTATTTGTTGTACTTTTCAAGACGTTTTTTTCCTCTTCTTTACAGAACATACATTAAATAAAAATTTGTTCATTCGGGTAAGAAAAGCAGAAAATCGACATTGGATTTACTTTCAGCAACTTCGTAACACTCGCTTCACTTATTTTATCCTTTAGTCCTCATATGCCATGAGCAATATTTCTGAAAAAGGAAGAAGGATTGCTGTTTTATAGGTCAGAATCTATTCCATCCAACACGTAACTCCTTACATCAATTAGCTTCATGCCTTGTCTGATAGAGTTTCCATTTAAAAAGTTATTCCATGGTGTAAATAGCAGAATTTGCAACAAAACTCAATAATATACCTACGTTACTCACCCTGTTGCCTTGAATATATATTCCAAAAATCATGATACTAACATGGTCCACGGTAATAAGTTCAATAGTTCCGCATTTTACCAAGCACATAACTATTATTAGAGTTCATGCACAAATACATCAATACGCTTTAAATGTACTACGTAATATAATTTAAAAATTTACTGAAAAATATTATTTTCTCTTTTAATATAACAAAACAAATAAAAATTGTGTAAATGATTAATAAATAGGTAAACTCGTATAAAAGAAAATGAGAATAAAAAACTATTAGTTGAGAAGAAAGTTCTTGCAGAATTTTATATTTTGATTTCAAGTGATGCATTTTCAAATAAGTTTCCGGGTTTTTTTTTCTCTATCTAATTGGTTAAAATACAATTGTTTTAAAACAATTATTATTCTTTTCAGAACGCTGAATACAAGATGAGAAAACGCAAATTCGTACAATTGTCTTATTTTAATTCAACTAGGCCTAAAATCTACTGAAATAGTTCGTGATATCAACTAAGCTTTTTGTCCGGGAACCAATATTGAACACACAGCACAATGGTGGTTTAAGATATTTCCTGGCGGCGACGAGAGTCTTGAAGATAATGAGTGTAGTGGTCGTTAATCGAATGCCGATAACGACCAATTGAGCCTAAATGGAAGCCAATCCACGCACAGCTGTTCGAGAAATTGCTTCCAAATTAGACTAACGTATACGACGATTTCCAACCACTTGGGACAGGTTGGAAAGACAAAAATACTTGATAAATGGATGCTTTACAAATTGAACGACAACGAAAAGAAACGCGGTTATTAAGTGTCATCTTCCCTTCTTTCTTGGCCGGGTTATGACCTGCGATGAAAAGTGGGTTCTTTACGACAACCGGCGACGCCCAGTTTAGTGTTTAGATGCCGATGAAGTTTCACAACACTTCCCGAAGCCAGAGTTGCACTAAAAGCAAGTCATGCTGACTGTTTGGTGGTTTGCGAATAGTCTCATCTATTACAAATTTCTAATTCATGGGAAAACATTATGGCGGTAAACTCCTGCCAACATTATGGGGGTAAACTCCTGTCAACAAATGAATGAAATGCAGCAAAAACTTCGACAACATCCAGCATTAGGCAACAGAAAAGGCCCAATTCTCCTCTACGATAATACTCGACCACCCGTTGCTAAACCGACACTCTGCATCATCCGCCATACTCTCCGGACCTCTCACCTGCCGACTACCACTTTTTCAAGCATCTCAACTTTTTGCATGAGAAATGCTTCAAAAAAAAAAGCGATATCAAAAACGCCTTCAGCGATTTCGTAGCCACTACAACGCAAATTTTTTACGTTACTGGCATAAATACACTTGTTTTGTGTCGGCCAATGTGTGTTGATTCTGATGGTGCTAATTTCGATCAATAAATTTTTGCGTTAGCTGAGATATGTTCATCCGAATTTAAAAGTTAAAAATCGCAAGAACTTTCTTGTCAACCTTACCGATTGGTCACTTCCAGCACAAATAAAAGAAACCCCATCCCCGCCAAAACCAAACAAAGAAAGAAGTGAATTCGAGGTGAAGTGTACCTGTCTGATAAACGCGCGCCAATTGGCTACGATAAGTGAGCGTGTGAATATCAAAGAACCTAACTGGCTTTATAATAAATCCAGTACTACGGGAATATATAAAAACACGAAGTAACATTAACTCCATCGAATAGCACAATGAATCCTCACGCGAATAGAAACGTGGGAAATTCTGTGTAGTTTAATTGACATTCACACTTTTAAAACTTACTATATATATATATATATATATATATATATATATATATATATATATATATAACTTGGATAAATAGAAGAATAGAGTAAATTCAATTCTATAAGAGGAGACTTATCGGAATAATATGAAGTTCAACAAATTTCAACGGAGCTTATATATATATATATATATATATATATATATATATATATATATATATATATATATATATATATATATATATATATATATATGAGGCAGTACGGATGGAAAATGAAGTCACAAAAACTATATATTGGTAAATATAGAATGATTCATTTATTTAATAAGGGTATTCATGCATTTAGTTAGGGAATGCAGGGGATTCTAAATCATTCTGTATTTACCAATATATAGATTTTGTGACTTAATTTGCCACTCGTATTGTCTCCTATATATATATATATATATATATGCATATATATATATATATATATATATATATATTATATATATATTATATATATATATATATATATATATATATATATATATTATTTTTATATACTATTTTAAACAGTAATCTACGTACACGCCCCTTTCGGGATATACCCCTCTTCAGCGAAACACGCGTGTACGTAGATTACTGTTTTTAAAAATAATACATAAATAAATAAAAAATACGTCAATATAAAAAATGGGCGACTTTCTAAGAAAACACCGGATCTCCAAGGTGGAGACGTTAACCTTAATATCGTTTAAAAAATCCAAAAACAAAAACTGCGTATATATATATATATATATATATATATATATATATATATATATATATATATATATATATATATATATATATAATTCAAACATTATCGTGTTTGAATATATGGTAACGTGTTAGTTTTACTCATTTAGAACTGCTTTAAAGCTTTACCGCTCACTCATTTTTGCGACCAAATTCCAAGAATTTTTACAATTCATAGTTTACCTTCTCAGTTATATTTTGAAATAAAAAATGTTCAATTTTCGTTCATTAAAATAAAAGTTATAATAAAATTACTGGTCCTCAAAAGTTTTCAGAATAAGTAAAAAACGTGAGAGACGGTTTCTTTTGGTTGGTTGTTGTTTACGATAGCAACTTTTTCATCGTCGACACCTACACAAATCATCGCAGGAATGTCGTTGGCATGCCGTCTTATTATATCCAGAGAGTTAAGAAAAGTGATGCCCTTGCCATGCTAGGGCTGATAATCTTTCGCTTACGACGTCGCCCTTGGTTTCGTTTCTCCCTTTTAGCTGTGCTAGGGCTAATAATCTTCCGTTTACGACGTCGCCCGTTAATTCTGTTTCTCTCTTTTTTTGTCCCTTCTTTCTGTTTATTTACTTAATTACGTCTTTTATTTGACTTTTTTTATTTAGTCAATTAAAGAAGTTGGTAATAATTTTTATGGATTGTTGGCAATACATATGATGTTGAACACAAAAATGAAAATATTATTTAAAAGCAAAGCCTAGAAAAAACATGGATTACTTAGAAAAATGCGAGCATTTATTTATTAAATATGGTTAAGATTAAACTTAGAAAAGTAAAAGGACTAGTTGTAAAAAATGGAACAGAAAAGATACCAGATATTCTAGTAAATTATAATAAATCTATAACTTAAAATATTGCCGCATTAAGAATTTTTTTAATTCAATTTAACATTATATAGAAATTCTTAATACTGCAATATTTTAAGTTATAAATTTATTATATTTTTAACTATAATATCGTGTCTTGTTCTTTTCCATTTTCAAAAATTAGTCCTTTTATTTTTCTAAGTTTAATCTTAACTATATTATTTTTCATGCTATGTAATATATATATATATATATATATATATATATATATAGTCATCCACATACAGTAGTGTTTCGCTGTTTCACAGCTCATCAGTGCGGCTTAGCAGGCAACTACTTCAAGCCAGGATTGAAACCCGACCACCTGTACAACAGTAAAGGCTCCTTATCATTACGCTAATCGGCGGCTGCTGTGCGAGTCGTGAATTAACGATGTTTTGACATCGTCCGAAATATCTAAGCTTGATTTGTTTACTCAAAGAGCATCGCTATATATATATATATATATATATATATATATATATATATATATATATATATATATATATATATATGGGGGGTTGTGTGTGAAAACTAGTGTTTCTTATTTTAGATGAAAATACGGGACAAAACATAGAAAATTATCAAATTTTACGACCGTTTTTGACCTTCGTCAATAATGAAAATTGATTTTGAGAGATTTCCATTTGGAGATTATTATATGGTTTTTGCCTTTTCGTTGGAAATGAATTTTACATGCTAATAAACAAAGTGATGAATCCGAAATAGACTTGAAATAGAAATAAACACTAAGAGTCTAACAGACACCGCCACGCATACCAAGAATCTGCACAAACATTTCACAAATATTTCAGTAATTAAGACCGTCTATCTCGATACTAGCATTCTTCTAAAATTTCCAACACTTTTTTTTTTAAATCTAATTTTAAACTAAATAATACATTTCCAAAACATCTTTCTTGAACGTTTGCGTTTTTCCATTTATTTCATGAATTTTTTATTAATTCATTTTCGCGGGGAAATGTAAGCATACACACATGATTTCCTAAAAAGATATGCGCTGATGAAGCACGGACCAAGGAGCTGGAATTCGCTATTTTTATACAGCAGCAGTGGGGTGAACAGTGGGTGTAGAAGAGCAAAGGGATAATTATATGATCGGTAATATTTTTTAGGATTTATATCTAAAATTGATATTTCAATGCTTTGCTTGTGTGTCTGTTTTCCCCCTATAGTGCAGAATCTAGTTTAATTTGGGTTGTACGGATTCTGTGTATTTTGGAGAAGCGCGTTAATGTTACAATTTTAAAATTGATTTAATTCTACGATGTGCGTGGGATGAAAGAAATGGTAAGAGCTAAAATCTCCGATAATTTAATTTAAGCTAACGGTATAGCCATTTAATTCCTAGAGCTATTTTCTCTAGTTTTCTCTGCGTGACTCTGTGACGCATGACGTAATATCAGATGTATGGGAAGGGGAAAAAATGAAAAGTACTTTTCCAAAGCAACGCCGCACAGTCTATTAGTATATATAGATATATATTACATATATGCTATGACGTCATTATGAACAAAGAAACGAAAAAATGTGGATTTATTATAATTGATATATATATGTATATATATATATATATATATATATATATATATATATATATATATATAGTCTGGTCTGATGGTTATCTAACTCTGACAACTAAAATTTCAGTATATCAAGCATGTGTAGTACCATCCCTACACTACGCATCTGAAACTTGGACCTTGTACCGGTCACATATAGAATTGCTCGAGAGGTTCCATCAGCACTGCCTTAAACACCTTCTTGGTTTAAAGTGGTATAGCTTTGTCCCTGATACATATCTTTAAAAAGGCCAAAACAACCAATATTGCTACCATTGTTATTAAGAACCAGTTGCGTTGGGCGGGTCATCTCATCCGGTTTGAAGACTATCGACTCCCAAAACAATTGTTCTATGGTAGGCTCTTTCTTGGAAAAAGACCCCAGCACAAGCCCAAAAAACGTTTTCGTGATAGCATCAAGGAGAGTCTGGTGAGCTTTCATATTCCTGTTGACAGTTGGGAGTCCCTAGCGTATGATCGCAAGCAGTGGATGACACTGATATACAGAGATGCAGAACACATTGAAGTAGCCAAAATAGACCGAGTGAAGTTAAGAGAGCATGTAGGAAATGCCAAACCTTGCCGCCCAACCATGGAGATCTCTGGATCTGTAAGGTGTGTGATCGGGCTCTGTTGTCTAAGGCAGGTTTTGTTAATCACATGAAAGCCCACGATAATACAGGTTCCGCTGCTGTTATATTCATACAAATCAGTGAACGTTTTCAGTGTCATGTCTGCTTGAGGGTGTGCAAGTCACTGGCAGGGCTAAAAAGTCATATTCGGGCACATGGATTTTAGTGACTGAGGGAGTGGCTCTCGTTTGACAAGACGTTGCAATCATCATATATATGTGCGATATTCATTTGCGAGTCCTGAAGAAGATATGAAAATGTCGAAACATTTCGACATTTCCATGTCTTCTTCAGAACTCGCAAATGAATATCGCAGTCAGAAAATGGTTTAAGAACAAAGTATCATGGCAGAAACATTGGAGGAAGACCTGAAATCTGTAGTGGAATGGGGACAAAAATGGAGGGTCACATTCAATGCTGCAAAGATTAAGCTTGTGTCCTTCAATAACTACAAGACACCTTCTCTACCAACAATAGAAATGGCCAAGAACGCATACTTCTTTTAAACTCCACGGCATAACGTTAACAGGGAACATGAGCTGGAACAGACAGAGAACATTGCCAAGACTGCTGCGAAGAATGTGGGCTCACTCTACCGTGCTAGAAAACTACTTACGCCTGAAAGTAACCTGTACCCCTATGAAGCCACCATTCGCCCACGTATGGAGTACTGTTGTCACATTTGCGCTGCTGCATCTGCTATTTGTTTCTTACTCCTGGACAAGGTTTAAAAGAGAGTGGCCAACCTAATAGGCCCTGAACTGTCATCTAAGCTTCAACCTCTGCTCCATCGATGAGATGTTGCATCTCTCTGCCTATTATACAAGTATTTTAATAGTAAATGGTCTAACGACCTACAAGCACTTGTACCCCGTCGACGTAAATACTCTCGACAAACCCGACGACCAGCTAAATCCACCCCTACACAGTAGAGATCCCTAGGTGTAAGAAAGCCTTCTATTCTAATAGTTTCTTCCCCAGAACTGCTACACTTTGGAACTCCCTTCCGGGTTCCTGCTTTTCCAGCTGTACTGACATACAGAAGTTCAAGTGTCATGTGGACAGGCATTTGTTGCCCACCTCCCTTCATAATATCCCTGCAACTTATGTCCTCGATAGTAGCTTCCCTACTTCAAAGTGGCACTGTTTGAGGTGAAAATTGAATTTTTTTAAAAAATACAGTCAAAATGGAAAAGGACAAAAGGGAAGCCCGATTTTTTATAGCTACTCTCCCACCTACATCCAATTGCTGGACACATGAATACTTAATAATTACTTACTCCTTGTCGCACATTCCCACTCACACACATAGCCAAAATATCGGACACCAATTACCGGCCATGAATAAATCCGACATACTCTATTTAAGCAGACAATAAGCAATTTAGGTACACGCAGATATGTAACCGTTATACTTTTTAACGGTGTCGTTACATTTTAACACTTGGGCCCCACACGTTGTGTCTGAGACAGTCGCAAAGGAAAACGAAAAGGCCACAAAATTCCACTCAGCTTTTTACAGTTTGAATGAAATTCATTTTATTCACGGTCCTTCCAAAGTAACACATTACGTCTTGCTTTTAAAATAACTTAGTTTATATCTGCCACGTTCATCATCTCCGCACGGCAATTTCTTTTTCGTCCCCGTCACGTGGTGTATTTTTTCTCTCTTTTTTTCTTTTTTCTTCTCTTCCTCCGCTGTAACGTCACTTCGCGCACTGTGTCGGTCATTTGCATATGCTTCATGCGGTTACTGCTGCTGCTACCAGCGCTAGCTGCTCTGTTACAACAACCCGTTATATACATTCACGCACAATAGATGTATGTATGCGTTTTGGGTTTTACATTTGCAGTAGGTTATTAAGTATTAAGAGTAAATACTAAATACTAGCCGGGGGTGCTCGGCTTTGCCCGGTCGTAAAATACGCTTGTATATGATATTTAAAATTTTCCAGATTTCGTTTATATTATTGTAGCGTCGTGATTTCAAAAGTAAAAAAAAAGAAAAGTATTTGGGTGCCATCAGCTAGAATCGAACCGAAAGCAAAAACTGTAGCATTCAAAGATGGTGTGGTTTCCACTGCCCCCACGAGACACTCATACAAGCTTATTA
Source organism: Euprymna scolopes (assembly GCF_053919585.1). NCBI lineage: Eukaryota > Metazoa > Mollusca > Cephalopoda > Sepiida > Sepiolidae > Euprymna > Euprymna scolopes. The sequence continues at coordinate 17,100,004 of NC_136509.1, read as the reverse complement.
AAAATTAAAAATTACAAATAACCCAAGATGAATGTATAAAATGCATAACGATTTTGTAAATTCTGACTCCTTTTGATCACCATAAAACTAGTTCCACTGGCTAAAGACACAGAAAAGATCGATCCATAAAAACTCCAATCATTTGATGACTCTAGCGCCGCTCCGCGATTTTTTGTTTCGGAATAAATAGAGTTTAAAAATATGGAAACAGACAGATATACACACATGTAGCCTTTAATATATTAGACTAGCGGGGGTGGGGCCTTTGCCCGGTCGTAAAGCACGCTAAAATATTATATTTTTATTGGTCCAGATTTTGTATATATTATTATAAAGTCGTTATTTCAAAAGTAAAAAAATAAATTATTTGGGTGCAATCAGTGAGAATCGAAACCGAAAGCAAAACTAGTATACAAAGTTGGTGACGTTACCATTGTATCAACGTGGCACACATATTAACTCACTAAAATTTAAAAATTAAAAATAAATTAAGATGAATGTACAAAATCTATAACTGTTTTGTCAATTTTGACCCCATTTTTCAATCTCTTAAAAACTATTTTAACCGACATACGAGGGGCGTGCAATAAGTAATGTCCCTGACCTACTTCCCATAGCAGTATAGCCACGAAACCTGGCACAGTTATTAGTCTTTCTCTACATAGAAACCACCTAGAGTTATGCATTTTTCTCATCGTTTGATGCAGCTCTGGAGACCGTTTTTGTAGAACACCTCAGGTTGGTCCTTCAACCACGGCGTAACTTCAAAAATCAATGCTACATCATCTGGAAAACGCTTTTCTTTCAAAAACAACTTCATGGCTGGGAAAAGGTGAAAGTCAGAAGGTGTAAGTTCAGGAAAGTAGGGAGGATGAGGGAGGCTTTCATAAGCACATGCCCGTGAGTCTGATCTGACGACATGCGAGTTGTGGACAGGAGCGTTGTCCCGAAGGAGGAGGGTATCTTTGCTGATCTTGCCCCGCCTCTTGATTTTGATAGCTTCCCTCAATTTCCTCAAAAGTGAAGCATAATAGGCTCCTGTAATTGTAGTACCCTTTGCCAGGAAATCTGCCATCACTACTCCGTTCTTGTACCAGAAGACTGTGAGCATGACCTTGCCAGCGGAGGGCTGCACCCTTGCCTTCTTTGGAGGTGGTGAGTCCAAGTTCTTTCACTGCATTGACTGGGCTTCGGACTTTGGATCATAGTGATGGACCCAGGTTTCATCCTGTGTAATCAGTCTTTTGAAACACTTTGACTCATGTTCTTGGCACATCTCCAAATTCATCCTCGAGCACTTGACGCGTTCTCGCTTCTGGAATGTTGTGAGCAACCTGGGAATCCATCTGGCAGAAACCTTATCCATATGCAAATGGTCATGAGTGATAGTTTCCACAGACCCTGTACTAATCTTGACATCTTGGACTATTTGGCGAATAGTAATGCGCCGACCTTTCAAAATGGCAGCCTCAACTTGACGGACAGATACCTCATCAATGGCAGAAGGGGGGCGACCAGGTCTGGGGGCTATTGCCACAGACTTCCGGCCAGGTTTGAATTCACGATGCCAGCGTTTTACAAGGTCATATGATGGGGCATTATCACCATAAGTTTTTTTCATTTCATCAAAAGTCTCCTGTGGTGTGCGTCCTTTCAAATACAAAAACCGAATCACTGCTCGACATTCAACAGGCTCCATTTCACACCTGACTCAGTTCAAAGACCTGTAAAGCAGAAACCACAATTAGTTCAGAGCTTTAATTTGCCACATAGCGCGTAGAGATATAAATCATTGTACATGAAAAATTTCAGCTAGATCAGTCACTGTAAGTGGGTCAGGGGCATTACTAATTGCACGCCCCTCGTAAGTAACTGTCTATAAAATATCAATCATTTGAGGCCCCTAGCGCTGCTCTGCGACTTTTAGTTTCGGAGGAGATAGAGTTTGAAAATATGAAATCAGACAGGCAGACATATAGCCTTTTATCTAAATAAGATTTCTGTGATGCAAGATCTTGTCATAATTTAACCGTTAGAAAGAGGTTAACAATTCACGCGGATTTTTGTGTTGCTTATGTAATGGCGTCGTTTATTCGTGACTCTTCTATAATTTTGATTGCAAAAAAAACGCATTTAAGGTGTGATAACCAAAAATTATCTTTTCCTTCTAAACAATCAATTTTGCTCCAACATTTCATATTTGTTTATCTTTCCGAGAATATCGGAAATGGCGGCGATGGAAAATAATTTTCGAGTTGAGAATGTATTGATGTTGTTTATCGCTCCGAAAACCTAAGTTTTCATATTTAATTGGAGCGGAAAAATATCTTGCTTTGAATATCAAATCAAACGCTATAAAAGACATTTTAATTGACAGGAAATGTTGTGAGAAATTAAATCTTCTATACTCCCGTAATTTGTTTTGTGTGCATTGATATTCATATCAAACCCCTTTTTTTTCTATTTATTTAAAATACAACTTTGTTATATATGGGTCCATCTGCAAAAGATCTAGCTTATTTGAATATTCTTTTAAACATACATTTTAATTAATTTCCTACTGTTTTTTTTTTTTTTTGTCTTTTCTTATTTCGTTTTTCTTGTGGGATGATCGTCTTTAGTTACCTATTATCTGTAATTATATTCATGCAGATATTCTATATGATTTATACTTGCGTAATATTTGCGTAAAAAGGTTATAGTAAACACAAACCCCTTTCTATGTATATTTATGTATGCGTATATATACTTGTTTAAAATATTTTGCCTAGCAAACTCCTCCGTCAGTCTTTTTTCTACAGACATGAAATTTAATATATACGGTATTCGAACCTGTATGAAACTTTATAGTAGAGTTTCTGCAGGGGGAAATCAGTGCAAAAGTGTGGAAATTTTTAAAAAAATGCAGTTTACCAGGTGAAGGTCAAACGACGGCATTACGAATACTCACGCGTGGCGTAATAGTTATTGGTTCATTTTAGCTTTGCAGTAAACATGTCTTCATTGGTCATTAACGTCAAAGTAAAAAGTAAATCGTAAGCTAAACGTTTTGATTTCGATTCTCGGTGATGGCGCAATAGTCATATCTTTTTCAAACTTTTTGAATCATTGCTGTATATTGGTCCAACCTAATATAATAATAAATACGAAATATGCATTAATCAAAATATCAGATTTAAGTGTATTTTACAACTGGGCAATGCCGGGCGGCCTGTTAGTGTTGACATAATTTTTTTTTTAATTGGAACTATCTGTGAGAAACAGGAACATTTTGTACATACGACAATTCAAGTTATTACAAATTTATATGTAACAGACTAAAGAAATTGTTATTAAATATTGATGCTTGATAGACAAATAAAATGCTACAAAGGACGTTCCAAAAGTAATGCGTCCTATTTTTTTTATTACGCACGAATGGAACAGGGGGGATGACTGAACTTATGACCTGAAAGTTTCATCTGCCTTTTATGAATATTGACGGTGTAAGACACTAAGAAATCAGCACCTGTAAGAAGTAGCGATGCGTAATTGAATTCCTGGCCAAAGTCCATTGGTAATGATGGTGGTTATACAGAAAAATGAATACGGGAACACAAAAAGTCGCTCGTTTCCATGGTGTTATACCCGTTTTCTTAAAGCTTCAACTATTTTACTAAATAAATAGGGGATTTTACTTTTGGAGCGTTCTCCTGTATATAAAGTGACAGACAAAAGAAAATTCTATTAAAAATTGAAGTAATGTCACTAAATAGGGTTTAAATAAGAAAAGAAAAATAAGGCATTCAAAATGGTTCTTATCTTGAACTTTATAACATGAGGAGTCATTTAGAGTAAATTTTTTTATTTATTTTACCTATCTAAGCCAGATAAATACACATTTAAAATGTGTAAACACTTTAATCGTGTAAAAATCCAAGATGGTTGCCTCGACAAAGCCGTAAGCACGAAGCAGCTTTGACCGTGCGATCAAAAACCAAAACATAGTGTAGCGGAACGAAACCAGTTGGAATATGACAAGCTACACAACTTTTATTTATGAAAAAATAATTTTAGTAACATTTATTTTTTATATGAAACGGAAAACGAAACGATTGGAAAGTTTCCAGTCTTAGAAACTGTATATCACAGGATTTTTTTTCCATTCATTTAAAATAATAATTAATTTAAACAATATTTAACAACTACTCGGCGTTGCCTCTATTCTCCCCCCCCCCAATGTTGTTTAAATGTTTTTGTGATTCTAAAGTCTATTAAAAAATAAATTAAAGTTGTTTTAAATTATTTAAATCATTTGTTATAAAAATTAAATTAAGAAAATAAATAAAAAGTGTTTAAAAGATGGTTAAATTATTTGTCGTGGTAAATTATATCAAAAAATTCAATTAAAAATGCTTAAAAGTAGTCTAAATTATTTGTCATTCTAAATTAAATCAAAAAAAAGTTTTTAAAAGTTGACTAATATATTTGTCATTTTAAATTATATCAAAAAATTAAACAAAAAACGTTTAAAAGTAGTCTAAAATATTTGTTATTCTAAATTATATGGGAAAAATTTAATAACAATTGTTCAAAAGATGTTTAATTTTTTTGGCATTTTAATTTATACAAAAAAATTATTAAATTGTTTAAAAATTCTTTAATTTATTTGTACTTAAAAGTGATATTAAAAAAATAAAAATTGTTTAAAAGTTGTTTTAATTATTTGTCATTTTAAATTATATCAGAAAATGAAATAAAAATTGTTTAAAATATTTTATTAATTATATGTCATTTTAAATTATATCAAAAAATGAAATAAAAATTGTTTAATATATTTTTTTTAATTATTTGTCATTTTAAATTATATCAGAGAATGAAATAAAAATTGTTTAAAATATTTTTAATTGTTTGTTATTTTAAATTATATCAGAGAATGAAATAAAATTGTTTAAAATATTTTTCAATTATTTGTCATTTTAAATTATATCAAAAAATGAAATAAAAATTGTTTAAAATATTTTTGTCTCATTTCGTCTTATTACACTCTATGTTGTTGCTTTTTTGTTGTTTTTTGTTGTTTTTTATTTTGTTTTTTTTTTTTGTTTGTTTTTTTTTTGTTTGTTTTTTTGTTTTTTGCTTACGGCCTTGCCAAGATTAAACGTATTAGGTTCTTACCCGATTAAAGTGTTTACACATTTTAAAATGAATTTATATGGGTAAAATATTACAAATTTTACTCAAAATGACTTCTCATGTAATAAAGTTAAAGATAAGAAACATTTTGAATGCCTTTTTTATACGCAAAATGTATTTAGCGACATTAGCGACATTGATATTTGATAGAGCCGCAGAAAATGCTAAATATATAAAGCTAGTATTTAAGCCCGGCGTTGCCCGAGTGTTTGGATGGGTATGCTGAGTAAAAAAAAAGCTGTCTATTTTTTATATTTGACCCCTATTATGACCCCTTAACATTTATTACTTTGGGCTCTTTTTTTTTTTTTTTTACACAGTGATCACCACTTATCAAGACCCGGAAGCCACTCAGGGATAAGGGTTATTGTAAGTACATCACGTTAGTGAGGAGATTTTATGAAGTGTTTAATTAGGGGGGGGCGGTTCATTAGGAATTTGTTAACATTAGACTTGAAGACATCCAAGTTGTAGTCCGGAGGGAAGCAGGCAGACGGAACAGAGTTCCACAGGCGTGCAGTTCTAAGAAAGAAGCTTTGCTCATGAAATCCGCGTTTTGATTTAGGCACAGATATAGAGTGGGGGAAATTTTTCACAGTGGATTCAGCTAGACGGGTGTTTTTCGTGAAAGATTGGCGAGAGGGGACCAGGGATTGGACTTCAGACGAGCACCTGCCATGAAAATAACGATAAAACAAGGATAGGCTCGCAACGTCTCTTCTGTGGGAGAGGGGTTGCAGGGTAGAGAAAAGGGCATCCCCCACTAAACCACGAAGTCTATTTTGTACTCTGTCAAGGCATGATAGGCTTATTTTGGCAGCTCCTGCCCAGATATGGCAACAGTATTCCATCCTTGGCCGTACTTTGCTTTTATATAGATAGAGAATTGCATCAGTAGTGAGATATCTTCTGGAGCGGTAGAAGGATCCCACCATCTCTCCTGCGACCTTGGCAACAGACTTGATGTACGTGTTCCATTTCAGATCAGGAGTAAAGGTCAAACCCAGAAGCTTGTCAAAACACGGGGCCTCACCCAGACGAGAGCCATCCATCACAATTGATGCCAGCTGGGGATCAGAGCGTTGATGATGTAAGGATAGGAGTTTGGTTTTCGATGCATTAAAGGTAACTAGCCACATCTTCCCCCACTGAACCACGCGCTCGAGATCAGAGGAGAGAGAATCAGAGAGAACTTCGTCATTTACAGCCTTTGATGTGTTGCCGTAGATGGTCGTGTCATCAGCATAGATGTCAACGAATGATTTAAGTATGTGTTTAGGGAGGTCATTGATGTAGATCAGGAAGAGAGTTGGGCCCAGGATTGACCCCTGAGGGACTCCAGCATTTATATTGCAGGCCTCCGATTTTTGTCCATCTACCACTACTCTTATGAGCCTATCAGAGAGAAATGATTTAATGATTGAGAAAACATTTCCAGTTATACCGTAGCTGGTAATCTTGTGAAGTAGACCCTTATGCCATACTTTGTCAAAGGCCTTTGATATGTCGAGAGCAATTGCCCTAGAAAGGAAGCCTTTGTCAAGAGATTCACTAATCCTGTGGGATATAACCGTCAGCACATCTGCGGTAGATCTTGCAGAGCGGAAACCATATTGTGTGTCACTAAGAAGGTTATTCCTGCTGAGGTGGTTTACTATTTCTCTATTTAATATTGATTCCAGTAACTTACTCATAACACAGAGAAGACTTATTGGTCTGTATTGAGAGGGAGATGACTTATCACCTGAATTCTTAAATACAGGGCAAACTGAGGAGGTTTTCCAGGGGGTCGGAAAGCACTTCTCCTTAAGGCAGCGCTTAAATAGTTTCGTAAGTATGGGAGCAAGTTCTGGTTGAAGCTTTTTTAACACTATAATTGGGATGCCATCAGGGCCAGTTGCTTTACTGGAATCTAGGTTTTTTATTAGCTTGGCGACCTCATGCACGGATATTTGTATGTTACCTAGCTTGTTCTGTGTTATAGGAGGAAATATGGGGAGTTGATGGCCTTCGTCGCATAGGGTAGAATTAGCTGCAAAGTTCTTTGCAAATAGTTTGGCCTTGTCTGATGCTGACGAGATAACCTCTGGTCCATTGATAATGGTTGGGATAGAACGCACACTTCTGTTCAAGATCCTATTTGTTATTTGCCAAAACTGGTGGGAACCAAGCCGCTGATCAGCTACCTTGGATTTAACAGACTGGGCATATAGCTCTCTTGCATTTTTTATTACTCTTTTACAGTGGTTGCTGGCAGTCCTGAAAGCAGCTTTAGTCTCAGTGCATCTATTACGTTGGTAGTTATGGAAAAAGTGGTTTCTGTGCGCGATAGCATTTCTGTGGGCTCAAATCAAGTTATTATGTTAGATCCATGACTAAGGAACCTCTATCTAAAATTTCAAGTTTTTAGACAGTAAATTGGCGGATGCGTTTGGTAGAGTTCTTAAAGGTCAAATCGTTGAACTTTGACCCCTTAACAGCCAAATTTCTGTCCGAAAACGGATTACAAAAATGTTCTCAAATCTCAGTACCCTGTATATCAAATACCGAGTCTGTAGATTTAAAATTGACAGAGTTATTGCGTAGGAAAATGTACACACACACACACAAACAAACACACACACAGACACGTTCACTTTTATATATATAATAGAATAGATGTGTGTATTATAGAACAAGGAAAAAACTATTATATATTATTTATGACAAACAAAACAAAATCCTATATAAAATGTTTGTGTTACAAAGCAGAGAAAAGGCTATTAAATTTTCATGTGTGACAAACTAAATAAAATGCTATATGCAATGTATGTGTTACAGAGCTAAGAAAAATTTATTAAATATTGATATGTGACAGACCAAATGAATGTCTTTGCTACAAAGCGAACAAAAAGCTATTAAATATTGATGTGTGGCAAACCAAATAAAATGCTATATAGAATGAAAGTGTAACAGGCGGTTGCAGACTAAGAAATGGTGTGGCCCCAAGCTCCACTATCAGGAGGAGGACAACGTGGCATCTGATCGTAATCAGCCTCTACAACGCATGCATAGTTTAAACGGACATATTATTGGTGGGGGGCAACCTCGTTGATATAACATTGCATAGATTGGAATTAAAATAAATGTCTACCATAAAAACTAAAATATTGTTTCAATTGACTTACACAACAAAATGAAAGTAGTAGTTATTAACTAAAGAGGATCTATCGTCCAATTCTCCGACAGCGTGCAGGGTCTTTGTTATGTAACACAAAGACTTTTCTCCTAAATAAGATTTTTTTTTTGGGGGGGGGGTATGAACATCTCACGCCGACACAGCCTTTTATCCTTACACACAACTATCTACTAGAGTGTACTGGATTCATTGTTTTTATTTTTAACTTTTGTTTGTGTGCCAATACGTGATGCCGTTTTGTTAAATATTTAGTATTATATGGCGAAGGGTCAAGGCTAAGTGAAGTAAGTTTGGGAAAGGGGTAGCGCCCTTTCCTTACATTTTAGTGGAGTAATTAATGAAAATAGAGCTTTAGAGTCACCCTTAACTAAGGTCGATCACTGTACTTATATGATCCAATGATCGTCTTTATGCTACAATAACACAACGCAAATCAGTTTAGCTGTCGATGAGTGAGTGTGATATTGTCGGATTTTGTAGGAAGTTGAACCCTAAACGTTGTCCGTGGCTAGCTGTCTGATCATATCACTCCCCATCAGTTTTTCTCGGCCGAATCTAATCTCGCCCGCCTTTGATTCTAATCTATCTTATCTCTCGAGCCGCCAAACTGGACATCTCCTGAACTCAAAAGTGTCCATAAACTGTCTCTAACTGTCCCTAACTGTCGTAAACTGTCGCAAAATTAAATTAAAACTGTTCATAAATTAAATCTAAACGTATCAACCCTCTATTGTTCTGCCATTTTTGTCCCAAATCCCCGTAACATCTTGATTAACAATTCTATTTCAGCGTTCTTTTGTGTGCCATGGTGAAAAACATTTTAAGTCTTTGTTCTGCTAATAAACTTATTTTCTCTTTTTTGTTATATATACATTTTTTAATTCATAACATTTGGGAGAGGGGAAACGTTGCTAGTATCATACTTACTTTTATATTATTGCCTTGCAAATAATATGACATAATAATAACAAATTTGGTCTGATTTTGAAAATCCGACAACATAATTTTATATGTTTGATAGTTTTACATTTCTGTATCCCTGAGTCGCTTGTAATGTTGATGTCTCTCTTAATGTTTTATCCGCAATAAAATTAACAAAGATGAAAAATCTTCGAAAAGATTTTAATCCCCATCTTTGTCAGATAAATATTTGACTGATTTTTTGAAAAATGGCGTCAAAATTTCGATAGTTTGTCATTATCTTTGTCTTCTTCATTTTCGTTTTTATAAAACGTGGTTGATTACATTGTTGCAAAAGGAGAATTAGCGGCCATTTTGTTTTTTTTTTTACTCCTTGAATGACACTGCAGGTGATTATTGATTTAATTTCGTTTGACAAATGCCATAAAATTTGCAAAAATAAAAACTCTCTGAGCGGTGTTTACTTATCTGCAAGCTTGTATCAATATTGCGGATGTTTGTTGATCTCCAGGTTAAAAAAAATCATGAACAGCAATCGAAAGAAGAGACAATCTGGAATCAAATAGAGAAAAAGAAGATTAAAAATTTCAAAAAATACGCAAAAATAAACGACAAAAAAACAAATGAAAAATAAAATAATTGTTTTTTTGTTTCTTAGTTTTGTCCCTGAAGGAAAATAAAATATTTTAATCAAATTTCTTTTTATTTTATAAATATTTATAATACAAAAATTGAAAAAAAGCATTTGCTTATCAATGGTTTTATTCCAGTTTTGTGAAAGGAACAAAGTTCCTGCGCATAGTATGTACAGAACGTGTAATTTTCCAAAGGATATCGTTTTAGTAATTGCAGAGTTGGTTTGAAACGCAGGAAATTGAGCACACTTTACCACCACCACCGCCACCATCATTTCCATCAAGCAATTATCTTACTTTTTTATTTCATAAAACCGTTTTCATCAATCAAAATTATCATTAAAGAAATCCCAACGTGGTTTTAACAAAAAAAATATCTCTGAATATATACGCTTTGAGAGAGTAAATATAAAATAAAAGTTTTAAACAAAATGAAAATTTAGTTTGTCGAATGATAACTCTTACTCACCCTCCCTGTAGTATTATATTAGCATGCCGGTGCAACGCTGAAAGTGTGCTAGTCGAGGATCATTATGATGATTCAAGCCAAATTCAAGCCTAACGTTCACGGGAAACATGAGTTGGAACAATTACATTGAGAGCATTGCCAGGACCGCTGCGAAAAAGCTAGGTTCTCTCTATCGTGCTAGAAAGTTACTAACGCCCGAAAGTATCCTGTACCTCTATAAGGCCACCATTCGCCCATGTATGGAGTATTGCTGTCATATTTGGACCGGTGCATCTGCTACTAGTCTCTCACTCCTAGACAAGGTTCAAAAGAGAGTCGCCAACCTAATAGCTCCTGAACTGTCATCCAAGCTTCAGCCTCTGTTCCATCGACGAAATGTAGCATCTCTCTGCTTGTTCTACAAGTACTTTAACGGTGAATGCTCCGACGAACTGCAAGTACTTGTACCCCCTCTACTTAAATACCCTTGACAAGCCCGACACACAGCTAAATCCCACTCCTTCACAGTAGATATCCCTAGATATAAGAGAGCCTTCTACTCCAGTAGTTTCTTCCCAAGAACCGCTAGACTTTGGAATTCTCTTCCAAGTTCAAGTGTAACGTGAACCGGCATCTTGCTGCCCAACTTCCTACCTAGTACCCCTGTAACCTGTGTCCCTAATAGTAGCTCCCTACATCAAAGTGGCAATGTGCCTTGTTTGGGGTGAAAATATAAAAAAGAAATATATAGAATAAATATTTACATTAATTTAGGAATGTAAGTTTAAAATGTTATAACAGTTTTGTTGACAACTTTAAATAATGGCATGCGAAAACGTCAGGTGATTATCTTATTAACGTATACTAATGACGTCATTTAGAAGGGGAGATAGTCTCTTTGAGGTACGTAAAAATGAGTTGAGTATATCGGAATCGAGAGCAGGACAGAGATGATCTTCAGATCGTGATAAAGGGGGTCAGAAATGGTGATAGTCAGAATCAGCGTTGCAACTTTCCAAAATGGAAAAACACTACAGAATAAAAAGTTTCGGAAAATAAAAGACGAGGCTGTGTCATTTCTTGGGAAGAATTTCCATTGCACCTTTTCGTCAAATAAAGAACAAAGATCGACCAGATATGTTCCCGATTGGCCGGATGTTGAAACTCCAAATAAGTGTTATTTGTCCTTTGTGTTTTAAAGATATGTATATGTATTATTGCTCCGTAAAGAACTGCATTTAAATGTACATACACCCAACGAACTCTACATAGACGATCACAATGCTGGGCGGTCGTAGACGGACATAAACCTATGCACACGCCATATAGATTATTATGACACGTATATATAAACATATATACACTCACGGTCCTGGATATGACCTAAAACTATATCAGATGGTGAGGCCCCACCTTGCGGGTCTTGGGGAGTGTGGAGCCACCCATTAATTGGCATTACTCCCAGCTCCACTCTGACCCGGAGTGGTAGTACATGTTAGGGTCCCAACTATGGGTTAAATAGAATCCGACTTAATAAAAAAAAAAAATATATACTCCATTAAAAATCGTTCCTCAAAATAACTACATTCGGCATTAAATAATCTGAAAAAGGTTGATATGCCGTAAAACAAAAACAACCAACCAGTATATACACTCAGACAATCTAGCCATTAGAAGACACAAATACATATATACACCCCTCCATGTGATACAGAACCTCACACTACGACAGCTCTATCCTACCGCTTTTAACCTAACGTGTTTTCTTTCAAGCTTCACTGTATAAAATGTCGAGTTCTGTTTAATGAAGCTCATTTCAACAAATGAATATCTTTGTAGAAGAAGTAATGATATATTAATAGCTTTTTTATACAAGCATGTTGCCTTTTTTATCCACTATTCCATAAACATATTTTCCCATAGATATCTTGTAACTGAAATTTCTTTATGTTTGAACTAGCAGGACTACCTGACGTTGTCCGAGAGAGAATAAATGTTTGAAGACATGAAATCCAAAAATCTAAAACTATTAGATTTGTCTGCGTAGCACAATTCTAACATAATACAGATTTTAAAATTTGAAATAAGATGAATGTTCTTTATTTATTTAAAAAGTCACCTACGTGGACACAGTCGTACAGCACTTCACTGAAAGGATGGCAAACATTTGTCAAGAAGTAGCAATTATATATATATATATATATATATATATATATATATATATATATATATATATATATATATACTAGCAGAGGTACCCGTCGTTGACTGGGTTCAAAAGCAACCTACAGAAAATGGACTGTGATTGATGAAAGTATGATAGATTATGAAAAGAAGGGGATTGTAAAGCGATAGGTTTTGATACTCAAGAATTTTACCTTAAGCAAAATATGATGAAAGTAACGATAATTTTCGCGAAAATATATTTTTTATATCAACTTTGTTTCCATTCGTAGCCAAGAGTGACCAACAAAATGATGTTTCCTTACAAAATGAAAATATTATATATAAAAATATAAAGTTACAACAAATAAATGTTACCATAATCAATAAAAGTTACTTTTATGGTAGAAAAGTTCATTGGTTTGTATTTTTAAGTAGTTTGTAAGAAAAATTTTTTTTAAATTCAAGAACCAGTTTTAAAAAAATCAAAATGGCAGCGACTTTGAAATGGAGAGCCCCGTTTTCAATTTGAAGGAGGAGCTCCTCAGCATTCTGTGTTAACAATTTAAGAGAGTTCTGTCAACGAAAGGAATATTTATAAACATATTTTAATGTTTTCTGTTATTTTGTGCTTGAGTAATATTCGATTATGGCATGTGTAGTTTATATAAAAATTCATTTAAGTAGTTATCGCCTCAAGTTTCGTTTTAATTTCGGTTCGCTGAAATTATTTCAAGTAAAGAGCATTAAAAACTATTTCAAAACAAAAGAAAAACACGAACTGAACTTTTATTGACGATGGTAAAATTTATTTCTTGCATATTTATTTTTTCGGGTAGTCGTTTGTTAGCTTTTCTGCTAAGCACTCTTACTAAATAATATCGACGAAATATCGAAAAAAAAAGAAACAAAAACAGTTTTGAAAAATAATGAAGCTTTACTTACTTTAGTAAAATAATCCGAAACAGCAAAATTAGATATTAAAAAAGTAAACGAGTAATTGCTTTAGTTTTTTAAAGCAAAGAATCGATATAAATATGAATAAGGCGGCCTTTTCAAGCAGAACAGATTCGTTTCAGTTTTACAGTATTAAACAGTGTAGTATTGCGCCGTCGGATTCAGGGTTGTACTATTGTAATGTAAAGAACACGCAGAAAGGGTTGTAATCAACTGAATTCCTTCTAGTACACAGACAAAACAAAGCTTAAACAGATATATGAATAAAAATAAAAAGGTTATGTAAATGTTTTTAAAAAGACACGTAATCACGTGAGCAGGATTTTTTCCTTCTTTTGATACGATAACTTCTTTTGGCACGATAACAAGTAACGTTCTTTTTTATTATTATTTATCTATTTATCTATTTTCAAAAGAGTGCCACGTGCAAGTGGAGAAGGAAAAAAACAGAGCTATGCAAAATTTGTGTCGAGAATTGTCTAAAGTTCCGATTTTTTTTTGGGGGGGGGAGCTTTCACTTTGAAAGTGAATTTATGGAACTTTAATAAGAACGTGAATTTATGAGGTGAATTTATTCGACACAATATGATTCAACTAAATAAAAAATAAAAGCTAACGTGAATTAAGATTAAAGTTAATGTGTTGTTGTGGACACTCACCCCTTTTAAAAAACCTTGTTAAACTTTGTGACATATTTACATTCTATGGAGGTCAGGCGCAAACGAACACCCAATAATTGCCAAGTTTCAGATTTGCATTGAATTTGATCCATAGTGATGAGGCAAGAATTAAGCAAGAGTCTCTGAAATTCAATTTAAGACATTTATAATAACTTTCTTTTTCCCCTATCTTTCAGCATATCTTTCCCTCTCTCTCTCTCTCTCTCTCTCTCTCTCTCTCTCTCTCTCTCTCTCTGTTTCATCCACTCTTTCTCTATTTCTCTCTCGGTGTATTTAATTCAATCTTCCAGTCTCTTTTTCAAAACTATTACTTAATCCCACTCTTAATTTAAATGTCCCCTTCCCCTCTCTCTCTTCCACACATGTTTTGTAGTCTCTCTCTCTCTCTCTCTCTCTCTCTCTCTCTCTTTATCTATCTATCTCTTTCTCTCATTGTATATAATTCAATCTTCCAGTCTCTTTTTCTAAACTATTCAGTAGAACCCCGGGATACGGTGACCCTATGAGACGTTTTTTTTTTTCAGAGTGCGATGTGGAATACGATGTTTTGCGGACCCTAATCATGGTATTTGCCCCGCCTTACGATGTTATTAATAATGTTATCTGATTATATACATGTGTATTATATCTTGCAGTGTATTTTGTTACTAATTTTTAATGCCGTATCCCGGAGTTCTACAGTACTTAACCTTACTCTTAATTTAATGCCCCCCTCTCCCTTCTCTCTCCCATACACATTTTGTATTTTCTTCCCCCTCTCTCCCCCCCCCCTCTCTCTCTCTCTCTCTCTCTACCTCGGCTTTTAAAAAATATTTTTTTAATTTCTTCTTCAAATCGTTCCCTTACTTTCAATCTTCATTTAAATCTAATCCTCCTGCCTTTTCTCTCTCCCTCCCCTCTTCCTTTTCTCTTCACTTCCGGTTTGATGCCTTTTATTTTGCTGTCTTTAAATAAACTTCTTTTTTTTCATTCCGCTTTTTGTAACGTTGATTTGAAAGAAAGACACTTTTCATTAATGAATTACTTTCTCGATATTTTTTGACATTTTTGTTTGCCGATAACTTCGATCGATCTGTCGCTGTCCGTTTGATTTCTCTTCTTCTCGTCATCAACCTGATTTCTGCCACTTTTAATCCCCGCCAATTTGCAATACACATCACTTGCATTTCGCAACGTGTCATTCACAGAACAAGAAAACAAGTTTTCCCCTTCGGGAGTCAGGGTTAAGGTTAGGGTTTTTGTTTGTTTGTTTTATACACGAAAGTCACCACATATCAAGGCCGGAAGGCCACTCGAGTATAAGGGTTAATGAGTCTACGGTAGTTACCAGGACAGCAGCGTAGTGATCGTTGGTGTTGGAAATTGGGGAGAACTTTATCATTTAAGGAGACTGTTCAACAACAACCTGTTTACATTGGACTTAAAGACGGCCATGTTATAGTCAGGCGGAAAGCAGGCCAGCGGAACTGAATTCCACATGCGGGCAGTTCTAAAAAAATCTTTATGGGATTTTTATTTGGATTTAGACACAAATAAAGAATGGGATGGGGAATTTATGTGTGGAAAGATGAACCTTCTATTTAAATAAACGAATTAAAAAGCCAGACTCATTTCTCGCATTTACAATCTATTAAAATAAAATCGAGTTCATCTCCGTTTATTTGTTCACAATTTGGTTAATCTATACAAAAAGTACAATATTTCACAAACAGATTTCAATATTGTCTTAAATACATTTAGTCCTAGCAGGCCGCCCGGTATTGCACGGTTGTAAAATACGCTTAAATATATTTTAAGTAATGCAGACATCGTATTTATTATTATACTAGCAGTTCAGCCCGACTTTGCTCGGGCCCTATGCACTGTTCATAACTTTATGTGCATATGTATATATATATTAAAAAGTTTGACTCATGTCCAGGTAACCTACATCTAAAATTTCAAGTTCATTTCACCCAAAAGTAGAAAAGTAGTTTATTAGAGTCTGCAAAGGCTAAATCTTTTAACTTTGACCTCTTGACAGCCAAACTTTTACCCAAAAGTTGATTAAAACGCCTACTGCATGTTTGAATACCTTTTAGATAAAATTTCAAATGTTTAGACCCAAAATTTGCCGAATAGTTTGCTAGAGATGGCCATGGTCAAATCTTTTGAACTTTGACTCCTTGGCAGCTAAATTTTCGACAAAAACTGATTAAAAAACTATCCTTATGTCTAAATACAATTTCTGTAACATTTCAAATGTTTAGACCAAAAATTGGCTGAGTAATTTGGTAGAGATGGCACGGGTCATTTTTTTTAAACTTTGATCCCAATTATGACCCTTAACATTTAGTGATTTGGGCTTAAATCAAATTAAAAAGTTTGATCCATGTCCAAGTAATCTACATCTAAAATTTCAAGTATTTAGACCCAAAATCATCGGAGGAGTTTTGTATAGCTTTCAATGATCAAATTGTTGAATTATGACCCTTTGAAAACCAAATTTCTGGCCGAAAACCAATTTAAAAGATTTTCCCAAATCTCAATACCTCTTATGTCAAATCTCGAGTCTGTAGACTAAAAATTGACAGAGTACGACGTTTAGTTGCCAATCAAACTGAGGAATGATGGTCATCAACGAACGAGTATAGAACGGATCTGCCATTTCAATTTAAGATGCACTTTCCCAGTTCGATTGGCGTTTTCAATCATCATCAATAAAGCTCATGTTTACATTAGCTTGACTTACATCTACACACTGATTGCTTCTCACATAGACAATTATATGTTGCGTGATTTATATTAGACAAACCAAACAATCTCTAAATCTGCACATAAAAGGAAAGACCCAAAAGTATTGTGTCCACAAGTATTGAGAAATTAAGCATATAAAAAACGTGCATTTTTCTTGTTTTTCTCCAAGATCGAAACCCGACCGCCCAAATATATATATATTTGGGCGGTGGAGGAGCATATATATATATATATATATATATATATATATATATATATATAGAGAGAGAGAGAGAGAGAGAGAGAGAAAGAAAGATTAAGAGTGTTTAGAAAAAAGAACTCGGACATTCGCATTTGAAACCAGTTGAGCCTAGTGGTCTGATGATACTGGATTTCGAAAGAACTGAAACATGTATGCACATGTGTAACTAATAATGTTTGTATAAATAAAGAAAATTATACCATACACTAGCGTTTCATCCTTTAGACAATCATCAGTGCAGAGATTCACGTTTACCGCCATTGGGAAAATTCGAACTCACCCACGAAGCAATCTGTGATTCCATTAAAAATGAAATCAACGCTCGATCAACGTAAACTGCGTGAAGAAATATAGTTAAGATTAACATTTACATAAACCGTAAATGTCATATGAGAATATATATTATTCAAATACAGTAGTGTTTAAATATGTGGTTAAGTGGCAGTTTTAGTCATTTAGAACTGCTTTAAAGTTTCACCGCTCACTCATTTTTCGACCAAATTTCAAACAATTATTAAATTTTATAGATAACTTTCTCAGCTATATTGTGAAAAAAAAACTTTCAATTTTCGTTCAGTAAAATAATTTATGATGAATTTACTGGTGTTCAAAATCGTAAAAAACGTAAGGAGGTGAGCGACGTTTTTTATGACTGGTTTTCATATCAACTATGTCGCTTCCGCGACTACTATTGCTACTAATTCACTGATGTCGAAGTAACAAGTGTAACAGACAGAATGAAAGAAGGAAAGGGAGATAATTGGAGAGATTTTATTGAAAGCAAACGAGTGCCGTACATTGTGATTATTACATATGTGTATGCTATTTATGGGGCAACAGATAAGACTTAAATTAAACAAAGAACAAGGGGATTTATTGGAAGCATGGAAAAAGCATGGTTTACGATAGAAAAATGCGAGCATGAAAAGTAATATGAAAAGTAAAGAACTAGTTGTTAAAACTGGAAAAGAAAAGGACAAGATATTCTAGTAAAAAATATAATAAATTTTTGATTTTAAATATTTCAGCATACATTTATTTAAATTCAATTTAGCATTATATAATCAATTCTTAATGTTGCAATATTTTAAGTTATACATTTATTATATTTTTTTACTTGTCCTTTTCTTTTCCAGTCTAACAAGTAGTTCTTTACTTTTCCATGTTTAAGCTTAACCATATTACTTTACATGCTCGCATTTTTGTATTGTAATATATATATAGTGGATATATATATATATATATATATATATATATATATATATATATATTTGTAGTCATCGACATACAGTCCTATTTCGTTGTATCACAACTCATCAGTGCCGCTAGATTAGCATCTCTCCCAAGCCAAGGATTGAACCTAGAACCGTCGTGTTGACAGTCGGCAGTTCTCCCACTCGACCATGGAATCGACGCCCGTAAATAACTCGTTTGAATGTCTATTTAAATAGACACCCGCTACCACTTTTATAGAGCTCAAATCGCCTGTTCGTAAACAAACAAACAACGAGCTTCACATTTTCAGCCAATTAAGTAGCGGGTGAGATTATTTACGACAGTGCTCTACCCAAAGGGGGGGGGCTTAAAATATATTTGTAGTCATATATATATATATATGTATATATATATATATAGGTTATATATATATATATATATATATATATCCACTCCACCTATTATTCTCTCTCATTCTCTATCTCTCTCTTTCTTTTTCTCTTTTTCGTAATCAAATCCACTCATCGGTCACTCACTTTTTCTCAATTTCTAAAGTCGCCCTCTCCTTATTGGTCTTTCTCTCTTTTTCCTGAACCAACTTCATTTATCGATTTATCTTTTTCTCTCTCTTTCTAAAGCCACTCCACTTATCGGTTCTCCTCCCTGTCCCCCCCTCTCTCTCTCTCAAGATCCATCACTTATCTGTCTCTCTTTTTCTCTATCTTTCTAAACCTACTTATCTCATCGGCCTCTCTTTATCTATCTTTTTATATCCACTCTTCTTATCGGTCTATCTTTTCTCTCCCTGTCCTTTTCTCTCTCTCTCTTTTTCCAAAACTTTTCCTCGTCCTCTCTCTCCCTCTTTCTCTCTCTCTCTCTCTCTCTCTATCTCTCTCTCTCTACCTATCTCTCTCTATCTATCTCTCTCTTTCTGTTTTCAAATCTACCCCACGTCTCGATCTCTCTTTTTCCTGCTTGTAAATCCACTCAACTCATCGACCTCTCTCTTTCTCTCTCTCTCTCTCTCTTTGTCTTTCTCTCTTTGTCTCTCAGTCTCTTTGCCTCTCTTTCTAAATCCACCCATTAACCGTAATTTCTATCCCTCTTTCTCTTTTATCTCTCTCTCTCTCTCTCTCTCTCTATTTCTAAATCTGCTCCACTTATCGGTCTCATTCACTTTCTTTTTATTCTCTCTCTCTCTCTCTCTCTCTATTTTTAAATCTGCTCCACTTATCGGTCTCATTCACTTCCTTTTTATTCTCTCTCTCTCACTCTCTCTCTCTCTCTCTCTCTCTCTGTCTCTCTCTTTCTAAATCTACTTCACTTATCGGTCTCAGTCACTTTCTTTTCCTTTCTCTCTCTCTCTCTTTCTCCCTCTCTCTCTATTTCTAAATCTACTTCACTTATCGGTCTCAGTCACTTTCTTTTCCTTCTCTCTCTCTCTCTCTCTCTCTCTCTCTCTCTCTCTTAATCCACTCCACCTATCGGCTTATATTATTTTGATGATCCCATGTGCACATGGTATTGTGCTTTCTTTTCCTTCACGTTTAAATATTCCATTATTCCTTCTGGTTGAATGTCATAAGTGACTCTCCAGTTTCTCGGATATTTCCACTTCAATTGCCAGGAATTCAATAGCCAATACGATGAGATGAATGTAATTGCTTCCAAACTTGATTCACACCATTTGCTCTCTACGCTTCGAATCTGCAACCAACAAAAGGGAAACCGTTATGAAATCTGACATTTAATGCAGTCACTTTAGTACACATTTAAATAACAATAAACATTACGTTTGTTACAAAAGCAGTCATAAATCACTGATTATCGCCCCTTTTTTATCCTTTAGTGTAGTAAATTAAGGGAGATAACTCGTCACAACTTATGTTGTTTATGTAGCATTTTAACGTTAAACAAAGCATCGCACCTGGTAGTTTATTTTTCTTGATAGCCACTACTTATTAAGGTGCAAAGGCCACTCGAGGATAAAGGTTAATGAATATAATGCGGTAGTGTAGTTATTTTTAATGGTGTAAATTGGGTAAAATTTGATTGTTTATGGGAACGGCTCAACAAGAACTTGTTTACATTGGATTTGAAGGCCACCATGTTGTATTCAATTCGGAAGCAGGCCAGCAGAACAGTACTCCACAAGCGGACAGTTCTGGGAAAGAAGCTTTGGACATGGAATCTGCGTTTAGATTTAGGCACAGATAGAGAGTGGGGGAAATTGTTGATAATGGTTCTAGATAGTCGAGTGTTTTTGTGAAATTTTTGTAAGAATGAACTATAAATTGGAGCTCAGACGAGCACTTGCCATGAAAATAACGATACAGCAGAGACAGGCTTGCAAAGTCTCTTCTGTGGAGAAGAGGTTTCAGGGAAGAAAAAAAGGCATCAAATACTAGGTTTCGAAGCTATCAAGTCGAGATAGGGGCGCTGAGTAGCTCCTTCCCAGATGTGGCAACAGTGCTCCATTTTAGTGTGAACCTAGCTCTTATACCGATAGAGAATTGCACAGGTAGTGCGATATCTACTGGAGCGTTATAGTGATCCGACATTTACATTGCTTTTTCGTCAAGTGCGTATGTGTGTTCTCACTGGTGAGCGAACAAGAAAGTAAATCAACAAAACAAACGTCTTTCTCTACATACGTTGCGTAGAGCGTTCATACACGCTTGTATTTATTTGCTGTTTGCTTCTTAATGTTCATGACTTGCTCGTGATTGTTGACGGCCACATCTAATTAGCTAGACGGATAACTCTATTCGCGCATGAAAACATCATAGAAACTTGCTGCGTTTTCAAAGTTTTATTTAGAGAGAAATAGTTTGCTCATTTGCGTAGAGACCATGTAACAAGTTACTTATTTATTTTTTAAAACTTAGTCATAATAACAGACGATGCACTGACAGAGTTTCAAGGCAACATTCACTTAGACTATCTAAATTATTTTCGCGACACGTACATTTGATTTCAAACGAGAGACTGACCAAAAGAACTATCTGTTCTCTCCTCCGACAACTGGTATCAGTTTACGTGATGTCCTTTAACCCTGCGTTTCACGCGTGTTTTTGGCTATGGAGATAACCTTTGACTCCCGTTTCGATCACGTCACCTGCAGCTGGGTCTGTTTCTGTTTGACGCCAGGTTATACTGGCATGTGACTGTTATTAGCGGAAATCAAGAGAAATAACTGTAAAAGAATAAAAGTTGTCTCCCCTGACAAACAAATACAAAAAGTTGCAAGATGACGAACTGACATTAAACAGAATATCGTTTTTGTAAAGTTATTATTGTTTTCTATCGTTAAAAATAGTTTTAAACTCATACGAAGTGCTCTTACTAATTAAAAAAAAAAAAACGACAATACGCGACAAGATGAAAAAATTAATGATTTAAAAAACATTTTCGTGAACCACATGGTGACTTTTAAAAATAAAGGAAAAAGTTGAACGGATATTTTTTTTTCTATTTCCTTAGAGTATTTTTTTTTTTTTTTTTTTTTAGTTTGCACAAACGAATATGCAACGGAATTACTTTCATCATGGACATTAAATTTGCGGGATAAAATCCTGAGAAGTCAACATGAGCAATTCCTACAAGGACAAAACAAATTAATTGAGACATTCAAACTCAGCTTTCGGCGACATCAACCGTAAGTTTGAATTTTTTTGATAGTATAACAAATGCTATAACTAAATTCCAGTTTAATTCTGATTTCAAACAAATATTCACTGCCGGGTTCAACCAATGGAAGGATACATTTCAATATAGATTCGGAGAGAGAAATTACGTTTATTACTTTGAAAACACTAATGCTATGCAAATTGTATTTTACTAAAAAAATCAAGATTTCACATTTAACGGAACTGTGTCGCACTTGACAGACATTGTTGGTGAGTTGTCATAATTATTTAACATTCACTATAATTGTTTGAAATTAAGGAAAAGTGGAAACGATGATTTTTTTTAAATTATCCTGGGATTATAAGTGGGAAAATTTTCGTGTTGCGAGCGTATCTTTACGGTATCGTTTCTTTCATGACAGGTGCTCGACTGAGCTCCTTCATTCTATGGTTACTCACATTCAGGCCAAACACTCACCTATCTACAACAACTATTAGAAACTTCCCTTACTCTCTATCTGTGCCTAAAATAAAATGAAAATTCCATGAACATATCTTTTTCCCCAAAACTGCTCGTGGAGCATAATACTACAGAGCTGCTTCCCAGCTGGCTATAACATGTTCATTTTCCAGTTCAACGTAATCAGGTTCTTGATAAGCTGTCCTCTAAAATAAATTAATTCATCCAATTTCCACTATAACGGTATTTATTAACCCTTATCCTTGAATGGGCTCCTGGCCTTGATAACGGTGACTATATAGTAAAAAATAAATTAATCAATTAAACGAAATAAATTTGGTGTGTTTGTAAGAAAAATCTTTGTTAAAATAAAGGAATTGTTTTCTATTGCCACTGTTTGCTGAAAGCATTGAGCCTGCTATTAGCTGTCAAACCATTAAGACATCCGATAAAACTTCCTGATCTTTGCATGTTGGTTTTTAAAAAAATACAATTTTATTAAGCCTCGTATGGTATTGTTTATTGAGTAACCGTTTTAAATCAGGAAGTCGTTTGTCTGGATAAATATGCGCCTTTACTGGAATTTGCTTTGAAACGTAAAATCTAATCTTTTATAATTTTTTTTTTTTTTTTTTGTATATTGATCTTCATATTAAAACCCCTTTTTTTCTATTTATTAAAGAAAAATACAACTTTGTTATATATGGGTCATTAATCTGCAAAAGACCTAGCTAATTTGTATATTCTTTTAAACATTCATTTAAATTCCCTATTATTTTTTATTTTATTTATTTATTTATTTTTTGTTTTTTTTGTTTTCTTGTGGGATGATCATCTTTAGTTAACTATTAAGTGTAGATATTCTACGTGATTTATACAAAGGTTATAGTAAACACAAACCTCTTCCCATATATATTTATGCATGCGTATATATATTTGTTTAAAAAATTTTGCCTATGAAACTCCTCTCAGATTTTGGTCTACAGACATGAAACGTAATATATAGGGTATTCAAATATGCGAAACTTTCTATTTGTGTTTTAGCTGGGGAAAATCGGTATAAAAGTGTAAAAAAATGAAATTTGCCAGGTGATGGTCCAACGACGGCATTACGAATATGCATGCGTAACATGATAGGTATTGGTTCATGTTTTAATTTTTAGCTTTGTAGCATACATGTCTTTTATAGCTCGGGCATTAACGTCAAATGAAAAAAGTAAATCGGTTTTAGTTTCGATTCTCGGAAGTGGCGCACGATATTTTTTTTTTTACTTTTTTAATTATTACTATATAATGAGTCCAATATAATATAATAAATACGAACTCTGCACTGCGTAATATTTGCGTAAAAAGCTTATAGTAAACAAAAAACTCTTTCTATATATATTTATGTATGCGTATATGTATTTGTTTAGAAAACTTTGTCTACCAAACTCCTCCGTCAGTTTTTGGTCTGCAGACATGAAACTTCATATATAGGGTATTAGAAATTATGCGAAACTTAATGTTTTGAGTTTAACTGGGAGAAATTAGTGCAAAAGTGTGAAAATTTTAAAAAAAATTAACTTTGCCAGGTGACGGTCGTATTTTACGACCGGGAAATGCCGGGCGGTCTGCTAGCTTTAAAATATTTTGAAAAAAAAAGCTATTTTATCAGTTAATGGTAATATAACACTTTCACATCTTGAATGCTGTCTACACTTCTACAACTGATTTAAGGTATGTTTGCCTGTTTAATTACGAATCTCCATCCGGTCAGGTGCTAAGTTTATTTAAAAAAAAAAAAAAAGGTCTTATGACAAAATCGATTTCATTTTTGTGGCATTTCCAATAAATATCATCCTAATATGTTTCTAAGAGAAAAATGCTTTACCAACAACATATATTGATTACCTGATAGAAACATCGATTACTGTAAACTGAATGTTTGATATTAATAAGTACACGAATATTGCATGTTGCATCACTATCGTTCAAACTTGACGGATTGAACTGCTGTTTCTTCGAACTCCTGAGACGCCCAGTGACAGGGAGATTTCTCTTCATCATAACTGAGTCCCAGCGACCCTGATAGCTAGTCTCCCTTTCAGATCCTGATGGAATGTTCCCCCTTGCTCCTCACTTATTGAGCACAGGTTTCCAGGAGACCGATTCAGTGAAAATACATAATGCTTCTTTCAACCTACGTTTCTGAAAGCCGTTAGCACGTTGTGGACAAGTTCTGTGTAGCTTCTGGCCTTATTGTTGTTAAGAAACGTCTTCATTACCAGAACAAATGCCTTCCATGCTTTCAATTTCACTACGTTCATTGAGTTTTCGAACTTTGGATATCTGATGAGCTGCGTGATCTGAGGATCATCAAAGATTCCAGCTTTCAACTTCTCTATGGTCAATCATGGAAAAGCCTGGCACAATTAAGTGAAACAGTCATCATCCTTGTCCATAGTCATAGTGAAGTGCTGGATTAAGCTGAGCTTGATGTGCAGCGGTTGGAGGAGCATTCTGTACCCGTCCACCAGAGAGTCGTCGATACCATTCCTTTCTTTGCAAAGCACCAATTCTTTCCGCAAGAGTCAGTCCTTCTTCGAACTAATTATTGGAAAATTCCAATGTTTTATGACTTGAAACTCATCTTTTATTCGACATAATCACCCAGATATATCTGACCCGAATATATCTTGTTATTAAAAATCATAATTTCCAATCAAAACAAATAATCAACATGACATTTTACTCTCACCAATTTTTAAAATGCTCCATACATGCGTACTTGTGAAGAAAAACCGTTAAAAAAGACATGTGGCCATTTAGCAAATCAGATCTTTTTAAATCATGAAGAAACGCAGACAGCCAATTTTTTGCTGGTTAATTTAATAAATAAATATTCATTGTAACATTAGGCGTGATGTTAACAGGATCAAGCGTGGAGGTTTACCAAATTACAGTTGATCCGAAAGTAATATCAAATTTCAAAGACAAATTCAGATTACAATTTCTCGCTTTTTATAGTCTTACTAACATACTGCTCGTCATTGCCCGGTCGTAA
>NC_136509.1:17054520-17072020 GCF_053919585.1 Euprymna scolopes | reverse complement strand
ATTTTTTAGTGACCCAGAGATTAACACTTAGCAAATAGAGTCAGAGGAGTCTTCGTGGCTAGGTTCGAATCTCTTAACCTGCTACACTGATTATTGCGTAAGCATGATACTCTAGTGTTTGTAAATGTAAAAGAATAATTAGTATTTAATTATGATTAAAATTCTTTGTATGGCTATTGTTTCCGTACACTTGGAATTCCCTAGTGTGCAAATCGAAAGAAATCCAATAAAAAGGTTTACATTCGTTTTTCTATGTTAGAGAATACAGCTTTAATCTTAATGACTACATCAGGTACCATTGTGAATTGACTCGGTTTTACGAGCGCCTCTCCGTCGCCACTATTCGTCGAAACACGTCGAGACTGTGTTTAGCCTGCGATGCCAGCGAGGCAGCTGAGGAAAATCGCTAATATTTGCATATTTCTATTGAAAACAGACATTTTTATTAACTATCATTTGTTTCTAGCGTTTAATAGATGCTTATTTCTCCCTCCACTCCCCTCCTTCTCCAACTATCTATAAATCTATATTTACATCTATATCTACATCTATATATATATATATAACTACTTAGTTTACTCACATAAAATTAATATACGAAAGTATAGATTTATGCGTAAACTTTAAGTATTTACTTCAAAAGTGCTCAATACGTAGGTAGAGTTAGTAATTTATAAAATATATATGGCGATTAAGCTACACTGAGTATTCCGCGTTTCATCCACTTTAGGAGACTCTTCAGGCTTATTCGCATAAGCCTGAAGAGTCCTAGAGTGGATAGGAACGCGGAATATTCAGTGTAGCTTAATCGCCATATATATATATATATATATATATATATATATATATATATATATATATATATATAACTTTGTATTCCTGTCTGTTTTTGTATATTTGTTTGTATGTTTGTTCACAATTTGATTAATATTTACAAAAGGTTCATTACATTCCTAATTAATTTTCATACTGAAAACTTATTTGCATAAAGTTTATTTCATTTATTTCTATATATGGTATGATTATTGCAAAATATATGCTCAAGAGGTAGCCTCATTTGCATATTAAGGAAAATCGATTTTACTAAATAGCTTTATGTTAGCTAGCATTTATAGCAAGAAAATTGTTTCAAGAGTTCTATTTAAGATTGTTATTTAAAGTTGATTTATATTGATAATATATTTAATTTAATTTAATTTGTATTGTTATAACCAACATCGATATTTTTTAGTAACCAGTTTCGAGTTATTTCCCCTGGGCGCCACCTGTTGGATCAAATATAATAGTTCCCTTGGAAAACTCTTTAAACTGCGGCAAATTACGTTTAATACATATTAGAAAGTGTCTTTACATAGAAAAGACATTACATTTTACGAAAAAAAGAATCAGTGAAAAAAGTGCCTTTACAAAATAAAAAACAACCCAGTGAAATGGATTTCCATTTTTTCTTAAACTGCTCACTAAATCATACCTCTGCTTAAAAATACTTTTTCTTCAGCCTTCGAAAACTCTTTTAACTGCGGTAAATTACGTTTTATACATATTAGAAAGCCTATAAAATGCCTTTACGAAAAAAAAAAAAAAGCTAGTGACAATGAAAAGGAATTGTATTTTTTTCCTTACACACTGCTCACCAAATCATACCTCTGCTTAAAAATACTTTTTCTCCAACTATGATGAACCAGAAAAGTCGTCACCTGTTGTGTCAAATACAATAGTTCCCTTCGAAAACTCTTTAAACTGCTGCGAATTACGTTTCATACATATTAGGAAGTGCCTTTACGAAAAAAATCCAGTGAAAAGTAAAAGTGCCTTTACAAAAAAAAAAAAAAAAAGAGTTTGAAAGGAATTCCATTTTTTTCTTACACTTTTGGTAAGTCCCGCACTAGTTTAAATAGCTTATTTTGCAAGGTTATGACGTCATAAGCACTTGTAGCCGTATGAAAGAAATAGTGTGTCCGTACGTTTTTGGCATTTCCCCTCTTCCCTGCTATTTTGATTGAAAGAAAAGTTGTTTTGATTCATTTTTGTTTATTTATTTAGGTGGGGGGGTCCAGTGTACGGTCAACAAAAAGTGCTCAATCTCTAGAGAATAGCTTCTTCTCTTTGCCGAAATATCTGGTGGACAGTGTGTCACATACTTCTGGATTTTTTTTTTGGGGGGGGGGCAACAAAAGTTCGCTTGTTTTTATGATACTACCTGCGTCTTCGTAACTTTTCAACTTTTTGAGTTAAAAGAACAGAAGGCTAATAATAATGATAATGTCGTCCATTAAACTCAGTCTGTTTGATTATAATATCATGTCAGCTGATATTTGGGCTTGACGGTCTTAAAAATAGTCTATCTTCTCTTATAGAACAAAAACAGAATTTTTACATAGAAATAGTTTACGTTACACCAGCCAAGGTTACATCGGTGTAGCGTAATATATTCCCCTGTAAAATTTAATTTTATCTATGAGGGGGAAAAAAGACGATTTTTTTTAAGATCGGGTTTTATCGATTTGCGATAGATATCGGATGAACTTCTGCATAAAATATATTTAAGAGCACTGCCAGAAATATAAATTTTCTTTGTGTGAAATTTGCAAAAGATATGCTCAGCCGTTTCGGAATATATGAGGATGGAACTTTCTCTTTCTCTCTCTCTCTCTCTCTCTCTCTCACACACACACACACACACACACAAACAAAGTGACTTATATATATATATATATATGTGTGTGTGTGTGTGTGTGTGTGTGTGTGTGTGTGTCAAAATAAAATAAAAATATAAACGACCGTTGACGTTATCTTATTTCAGAAGGAAAACCAAGAATTAATAAAATAGTAATCAACGTTTCGTCCCTATTTCAGGGGCCATCATCAGAATCTCGTAGGAAAAATGTAGAAGAATAGCGATTACAGACCACATGCGATTGAAAAAGGTAAAAATCCTAAAGTCCTTCCAATTCTGGGTAGAATCTATAAATGTTCGCATGTGATCTGGAATCGTTTTCTTTTACATTTTCTTACGAAATCCTGATGATGTCCTCTGAAATAGGGGCGAAACGTTGGTCACTATTTTATTAATTCTCGGCTTTCCTTCTCAAATAACACACACACACACACACACATATATATATATATATATATATATATATATATATATATATAGAACTTTGTATGTGTGACTGCGTTCTCTACGAACTCCTAAACGACATATACTATTTTCATGAAATTTTACACAAATGTACTTTATGTACCTGACATTGTTTTTACATTTGTATTGTATCATATTCGATAAGTATCGATAATCGATAATCGAAAAAATCCGATAAAAGAAGGAACAGACAATTTTAAGTTAACGCCTTTTACAGCCTTAAATCACAGGTTCATTTGAGAAATTTTATTACTGCGCAAGCGGAAAGGTCCGGCATATAAAATCAACAAGAGGTTCTTTGATATGACAGAGGTGCGTTGGAAATGAATGTCTCTGTTTACAGCACAATTGAACGATGATATCGACTTTCGCAATTTCAACTTTAATTCAAGCTATTATCACAGCATAAGTAGAAAGGTCCGGCATATTAAATCAAAAGCAGGTTTTTTGATAAGATAAAGTCGCGTTCTTAATGAATGTTTCTGTCCGAGGCACAATTGAACCATGATACTTGACTTTTGAATCTTAATGTTTCTGAATTTTTTAGATGAGAATTGATTATTCGTATTATTTGGATTCTTCAGACTACTGTTCGTATCTTGAGTTTTATTTTAACAACGTTTCGGTCGATGTAACATCCGATCTTCATCAGGTTTATCTTGTAAAAATTCAGTATCTTTCTGTCGCACGCGGTAGTCTATACGGAATTTCGAACGGAACCCTTTATTTATTCAACGGGAATAGCATTCTATTGTTCCGTCGGCCGTGGCTGGGCAGATGTCCTTAATAATTTACAATTGCATTTTAAGTGTTGCCCACAATGAGGATTGAACCTTCAACCTTTAAAAGAGTGTAACTTACGACTGAATTTTACCAAGTATTTTATCGACTACACCGCCATTCATTGCAGAAAGCTCCCCACGTTCTACAAGATACACCTGAAGAAAGCCGAGAATTACATCTACCAAAACCTTGTGGAAATAACGGGAAAGATGAGAACACTAGTTCGAAGATTCCAAATAATACGAAAATTTCATAAATTACAATATTTATTAATCCGCCAAAAATTCAAACAATAATAATTTAAATTAAAACAAGGAAAAAGCCTTTTAAAATGAATAAGTATTTGGTATTTAAACCTGACTACCAGCATGACAAACATCTCAACTTTGAAAATATATGAACACTAGCAAGGAAATCCGACGTTACCCGGGAGTGAATGAGAATCAACGAATATTTCACACTTCACATACTTTTATTGTCATCGAAATCAGTGAAATTTTTCATTTTTCAATCAAATCAATTGATTGTCTGCTCTAGTCGGGAACCCACTGCGGTGCACCGCGAAGAAGCTCCACGTACTTCCCCGCAGTGACTTAGTTCATAATACATTGTAGTGTACATTGCACTGTGGAGAACCTACTGTTTAATTTATAAACTTATTTTTATATATAGATGGCGTTTAAACTGCAAAAGTCAATTGTGCTATCAAAGGCCACATTCATTTCGAATGCGTCCCTATCATATCAAAGAACCTACTGTTGATCTTATATGTAGAGCCTTTCTGCTTGTGTGCTGATAAAATCCTCTCAAATGCACTTGTGATGTTAGGCTGTATAAGGTGTGAACTGAGATCAAAATCTGACTGGTCCTTTTTTAATCGGATTTTTCTGATTATTGATTCTCGATACATATCGGATGTATTCAGATACAAATCCTATCTAAGAACACTCTTGGACACATACAGTACATTTTTGTGAAATTTCAAATCAATAAACCTAGCCGTTTCGGTGTCCATAGGGATTTCTCTCTCTCTCTCTCTCTCTCTCTCTCTCTCTCACACACACACACACACACCGACACATATAAAAATTGTTTTTTATATATAAATAGAGATATAGAGGTAGAGATAAATCGATTATACTTCGTTGGACATCCTGTATTTTTAATCAAATTTATTTAAACTTTTAATATCTCGTTTTACTCTGGATGCATTTAAGTGGTAAAAACGTACAAGAAGGACTCCTGAGTACTGTTCAAATCATCGCATTCTGACGTAGCACTGAAATTGTTTATCTGCCTCCCTCGGTGAATGATGTGACACAAGAGTCGGAAAGTGGAATTTGAAAAGCTAGGCCTCTCAAATAAGAGAACTCCGACCTGCAAAAATTAAAGACCAGTCCTATTGATATTTCCCCGGTAGAAGTGCCTCAGGGAATTAATAATAATCTAACACCTTTCTGAAAAGGATTAAGTAAATCCTGGGAGGGTGAACCTCCTAGAACTGTACAGAACTAGAGGCATACCTGAGTCAACAGGGAATAACCTGTCTCAACAATGGCTTTCGTACCGAGGGGCCAACGTCCGCCTGATAGCATGCACACTCCCGTCAAACCGTAGATAACAGCATCTCTAATGAAATTAATTCTAAATTCCCACTGGAGCTGGAACAATATATCATTTGAAAAACGACTAAACATAAGCTACATTTCTTTTTGTTGCTTCTCCTCCCTCGCTCGGCTGATTGAATATTTCCTTGCTAAACGTTTTGACATCGGGTCACGATTTCTGATGACGTCAGGGCATCTCATTCATGTTTCTAAATGGCATCCACTGGGACTGAGCACAATTGGTTTAGAGTAGATTCAAGAGGGATCAATTTCGAATATACACCTCTCTTGGGAAACGCTTCGTAAATACGAAACGTAAATGTGTATTCTAAGGACTTTTATCAATGCCCATTAGTAGAATTCATTTTCCGTTTCTTTGTATTGTTGTTGTTGTTGTTGTTATTGTGGTGGTGGTGGTGAGTGTTATTAAATGACAGAGGCTGATTGATCTGTGGATTAACCGTGTAAGTTGAAATCGGGCTACTGGCTTTTTTGCTCTTTAAAACCGAAAAATAGACCATCTTGGGGGGAGAGCTTTTATCATTTTATGGGCTAAGTATATATATATATATATATATATATATATATATATATATATATATATATATATAGTAGAAATGGTGATTAATAAAAGCCTGAAGAAAGTGCTCAATACTGTTGTAGAGCAAATATGCGTTTTATTTTGTATTACCGTATCTTTCTGTTAAGTTACATTATTGTTTCGGCTACACGACCGTTTTTTTTTTTGCCGTCCTGTAGCTTCCTCAGACTTTTACAGAAATGTTCGTTTATGGTGGAATGAAAAGGTGAATGGTATAGGGGAGGGGTGCGAGAGAAAAGCGGGAAAAGAGGAAGGGAAGAAGGGGAGAGGTGGGAGGGGGTTCTTGGTATGTCGGTAATGTTTTAGTTTTGGAGTTTAAGGACATTAGGTGGTTGTGAAGGGTCTGGGAAGTTCATCTCTGGTGTGGCTGAGGGCATAGGGATTCATGGAGGAGGGAAGGAGATATGTGGGGGCAGGAGGAGGGGGTTACTTTAAATTTCGAGTCCTAAGGTTTAGGTTGTTGGCGCCTCGTTGATAAGATGATTTCTTGATAGGTATGTCTTGACCTGTTTGGTGTTGGG
The DNA here is from genome assembly GCF_053919585.1 of Euprymna scolopes. NCBI lineage: Eukaryota > Metazoa > Mollusca > Cephalopoda > Sepiida > Sepiolidae > Euprymna > Euprymna scolopes. The sequence goes on along the minus strand of NC_136509.1, from coordinate 17,065,366 downwards.
AGGCGGGGGGTATGATTCGGCTTATCTATTTGATTTTTATTTGTTGTTAAGTGCTTGGAGAGGGTTAGCTTGCGGCCGTACGCGCGAGCACACACATGCGTATATACACCACCTCTCCCCCTTGTTCCCTTCATTCTTTTTCCGCTTTTCTCTTGCGCCCCTCCCCTGACACCATTCACCCTTTAATTCCACCATAAACGAACATTTCTGTAAAAGTCTGAGGAAGCTACAGGACGGCCAAAAAAAAAACGGTCGTGTAACCGAAACTAAAATGTAACTTAGCAGAAAAATACGGTAATAAAAAATAAAACGAATATATATATATATATATATATATATATATATTATATATATATTATATACTAGCAAAAGTACCCGTCGTTGACTAGGTTCAAAAACAGCCTACAGAAAATGGACTCTGATTTAGGAAAGTATGATAGGTTATGAAAAGGAAGGGTTGTAAAGAGATAGCTTCGAATTTGGGGGTATCAAAACCAAAGCAAAATATGATGAAAGTAAAAATAAAATAGATAAACCCCATAATTTATTATACCATACCTGTTCACACTGAAACACTTATCACAATATTCTGTTGATCTATATTAAAAAAACCTTGTTAAACTTTGTGACATATTTCCATTCTATGGAGGTCAGGTGCGAACGAACACCCCATAATTTCATTATACCATATTTCTTCAAACTGAAACATAATTATCAAAGTATACTTACGCAGATAGATATGAAAAGTCTTTATTAAAGTTTGTGCCTATTTCCATTCTATAGAGACCAGGCGAGAACGCAGACCCCACAATTTTATTATACCATCCCTATTTAAGTTAAAACATACTTATCAAAGTATTCTTATGTAGATCTATATCAAAAACACTTGTAAACGTTTTTTTTTTAATTTTTAAATTTTTTATTTCCATACTTTGTGAACCAGGTGCGAACACAGACCCCACAATTTTAATGAATCACCGTTCTGTCAAATCAAACATACCCATTCCTGTGTCTCGATACATCTTCTATCATTATATGTAATCAGTTTTTTTTTAAATAGTCAACCATATAGGAGCCTATTCGTGACCAGACACACACACACACACACACACACACACACACACACACACACACACACACATACACAGCTTTATATTATATATATACATATATATATATATATATATATATTATTATTATTATTATTATTATTATTATTATTATTCACTATTTTGTTTATTTTCCCATTATATTATAGTATTACCAAGATTGGCAGCGGTTGAGAACAAAAGTTTAACCGTGTTCTTAATTATATATATATACTAGCATTTCAGCCCGGCGTGGCCCGGGTGTTTGGAGGTGTGTGTTGAGCAAAACAAAAAAGTGGTAGTAGGAAGGCAGGTTCGAACGGGAAAAAACGTGACGTCTTTGCTGTTACGACCACCGCCAAACCGGAAATAACGTAAACTAAAATTAAGGCTAGATAATCGAAAGGAGAGGTTGACTTTCGAAAATATCGGCGAAAAAAGCGACCTCCCCCTGTGGAAAAGTGCCCAATTGAAGGTGAAGATATTAATGTTTTTAGTCAATTCTTCGATATTTGTCGTCTGAAGAGTCGAGCTTCAAAACAGTGCTGATCTTGTGAAAATCTGCCGCATCTGTCGAAAGCTTTAGGCAGACATGCAAACATACAAATATGCATAGATTTATATATTGGTAACTAAAAAGTTTCGACCCAAACCGATTAAAAAGCTTGTTTGCCCTATCTTTGAATACCGTTTATGTAAAATTTCAAATGTTTAGATCAGAAATTGTCTGAGTAATTTGGTAGAAACCGCATATATGAATATATATATATATATATATATATATATATATGTATATGCTCATATATATATATACTCATGTATATATATATATATATATATATATATATATACAGATATATATATATATATATATATAGAGAGAGAGAGAGAGAGAGAGATAGAGAGAGAGGGGGAGAGGGAGCGAAAGAGGAGGAAATTTTTAAAATAAATATAGCAATTAAGCTTCAGTTTTTCATCCTTATAAGGGTTCGTTGGCCTTTTGCCTCACCAGGATGAAATGCGAAAATTCTATGTAGTTGAATTTCATATATATTTTCAAAATTTACTACCTCGCTCTACTGCGTATTGAGCACTGTTGAAGTTAATAAAGAACATAAATATATGAAATTCTATATAGACGCATGAAATAATATATATATATATATATATATGTGTGTGTGTGTGTGTGTGTGTGTGTGTATAGGGTAGATCACAAAAAACGGGCCCACACTGTAATTAGGCCCTGTTTCTTAGGGTTTTGTCCGAATGAAATTAAACTTTGGTCATAACTAGTTTATTATATTCAAAACATCACATCAAAATACTAGTGTCTTTGGCCTTATTTTCTACGTTGACTGTAAAATTCTCAGAAAAACTATTGAATGTCTTCTGTTTTTGGGGGGTCACCCTGTATATATATATATATATATATATATATATATATATATATATATATATATATATATATATATATATTTCTGTAGAAATATGTTTCTTCAATTATATTTCAACTTCTATTTATACCAATTCTCTCATTTATGAAGTTCAATGTAATTGCAAAGCATATGACAAATAAATGACAAAAGTTTATATTCCAAGTTACATATGATGTTGACCATCTTACAATTTATTCCTTTAACTATGTAAACATTCACAATTCTTGACAGCACCTGTTTCGTAGCACAAAATCATTAATATAATCATTATATATATCAATGAATCTATTTTGCCCTTAACTCTTCAGAAGAAATATCACTTTTCAAGCCTTCAAAAGCAAATAAAATACATATGGGCATGACTACAAAATCCGAAAATTGCATTTTATTTTGATGGGTTGATAGGTGCTATTTCCTCTGAAGAGTTCAGGGCAAAATAGATTCAGTGATTGATATAATGATTAAAGGAAGATGACAACAATCATGTAACTTGGAATATAGACTTCTGTCATCTATTATATATATATATATATATATATATATATATATATACATTATACATTATACATATATATATATATGTACACACACACATACACACGGACAAAGTTTTCTTTATATAATAGCATATATATATATAATAGCATATAATATAATAGTAGATTGAAATTTTAAATTCGACCGTTTTGGATTTTACCATTTTTGGATTTTTACCCTTCACCGGACTATCCATTCATGTGAAATCTTTTTATTATTTTTCTTTTGCCTCCTGTTCCCCTTACCTCACCCTTTTTTTAAACCAAGTAAGATCTTTAACTTACTTGTAGTTTCATTTAATACTTTTATATGCAAAATCCGATCCTGAATTTTGCTAATTCCTGCCCTCTGATGAGAAGGAGTCTATTTCTTCGAAACTCCGCGGATTAAGGACTATCCACTTATCTTGTGGTTCCTTTTTTAAAATTAAATATGTCTTTAACTCTTTTTCAAGATGTCTTTTAACATATTTTATTAATCATTTGTTTATAATAGCATATATATATATATTTATATATATATATATATAAATATATATATATATATTTATACGAGCAAGCAGTTAATAAAACATGTTAAAAACACTTTGAAATGAGTTAAGAACATATTTAATCTGAAAAGGAAACACTAGATAAGTGGATAGTCCTTAATCCGCGGAGTTTCGAAGAAACACTTTCCTTCTCATCAAAGGGTAGGAATTAGTAAAATGCGGGATCGGATTTTTCATGCAAAAGTATTTGATTAAACAACAAGTAAGTCAAAGATCTTACTTGATAAAAATTATTTATTTTATTTTATTTTATTTATTTTATATATATATATATATATATATATATATATATATATATACATATTCCCTATCGACCAGAAAACTGGGTCGATTTTTATGAAATTTTACAAGAAAGTATTTTATTTGCCTGGCAGTCTTAATAGATAGGTTTCGAAACAATCCGACGAAAGAAAGGACAGGCAATTTTGATGAAACTTAACACTTTATACAGCCTAACATTACGAGTGTATTTTAGAAGTTTTACCACAAAAGCCGAAAGGCTCGACATATAGAATCAACAGTAGGTTATTTGATATGACAGTGGCGCGTTTGAAATGAATGTTTCTGTTTAGAGCGCAATTACACTATCATACTTGACATTCACATTTAAAACCTCAATTCAAGCCATTATATAGAAAAATCATATCTATATAAAGTAGTAGCGCGCGAGGGCGCGGGCGTGTGTGTGCGTGTGTGTGTGTGTGTGTGTGTGTGTGTGTGTATACATCTCCTACAGAGCACATCACTGACCAAACTTCGCATGATAATGGTCCCCCCACCTGGGAATAGTGCACACAATTTTCCAAGGACAAGATCAAAGGTCAAGTCATAACATCTATGTATATGCTCTCCTACAGCCCACCCTATTGGACCAATCATCATCACACGTGGTATGATGACGGTCCCCCTACCCAGGGATGGTGCACAACATTTTTTAAGGTAAATAGAAAAAAATCAAGATCATAGGCTATGCATATATACTCTCCTACAACCAAAACCAAACCTGATATGATAATTATTCAATACCGCGTAACGTTGGGTCACTCTGGAAATATATATATATATATATATATATATATATATATATATATATATATATATATATATATATATTGGATATATATATATATATATATATACATATTGGATATATATATATACATATATATATATATTGGATATATATATGTATATATATACATATATATATATTGGATATATATATATATTGGATATATATATATATATATATATATATATATATTGGATATATATATATATATTGGATATATGTATATATATTGGATATATGTATATATATATATATATATATATATATATTGGATATATATATATATATATATATATATATATATATATTGGATATATATATACATTGGATGTATATATATATATATATATATATATATATATTGGATATATATATATATATATATATATATATATTGGATATATATATATATATATATATATATATATATATATATTGGATATATATATATATATATATTGGATATATATATATATAATTGGATATATATATAGATATTGGATATATATATATATATATATATATGTATATATGAAAGGGTTTTTCCGTGATAAAAGTGTTGTTTAAAATCAAATTGAAATACTACGTTTAATAAGCTAATACAACATAGATTTTTGTCTGAATAAATTAACAAACAAGCGAGATACATTTCATTTCACTATAATTCGGTTGTCACATTTAAAAGCAATAGACGTTCAATTATTTTTACATGTTTTTTCTTTTGTGTAAGTTTTTTTCCAAATTGTCCGATGCTCTTATTGCATTGATAGTTATATTTCAGAGAATGGAATTGAGCGGCCAAATTTATAAAATATTTATTTTCACAACATATAAAATACATAATGAACAAAAAAGTCAAAAGGCCATTCAAAGGTGTGGGTATAATAAGCGTCGTCGTACAGATTATCTACCCACCGAACACGCTTTTTTCATCTCCAGGACTAATACAGATTAGCTAACCGTCAGAAACTCTTCTGAAATTAAACATTGCTTTCAATTAAAAACATCCGAGAAAAAAAATGCAAGAATTTTGTATGTTTGTGTGTGTTGAAGAGAGTTGATAAATTCATTTCCAGATTAATCTATCTATGTCCTTTCTTTCAAATACATTTTTATCAAATCTTTTTATATTTCCTTTGGCCTTTTCTTGTTAGCTTGACCTGCTCGGCCAGTTTTTCTTCATCTACTAACCTGAGAACTCTTACTAATTTTTTCGGCGTGGTCATACCATCGAAGTCTCCTCTTCTGCACACATTTCCTTATATTGCTTCGTTTTAAACTCCCTGTCACTTACGTGGGTAATAATTAAGTCGTTCAGCGAATATATTTGTTTAGTAAACTCCAAGTTGATTCCTTATGTAGACAAACAAAGGTTAAATTTATCTGTGTTCATTATTACTAAAAATTAACTTTTATACAAATACTCACCAAACAGTGATTCAAGCAAACTATATCAATTTCTTATACGGAAAGCTACTGAAAATTATTGCGGGCATTACTTTATACATAAGATATAAAATTCAAACGTGGATGGCAGATAGAATATGTTTGTCTGAGATTTGGTCTTACTATAATTTGCAATTGTGATTAGCCCAAAGGAAATCCGGTTGACTTAAAGAGTAGCGATATAAATTGCTAACGATGACAAGATCTACACACGATAAATATCATATTTAATAAGATGTGGACGTGAAAATAGACTACAAATGGGATATTAGGACCTGTGGGGATGCAATGTGTTCTGGAATGTCCAATATTCTCAGCGTTAAAAGCGTCTAATTAATGAAGAAAGTCAAGTCAGAGGAGGGGGTTAGAAGGGGTGAGGGCGGTAAATCGACTGACCAACTGAAATATATTGTACGGGGTGGATAGTTGTGTGTGGTGGGGTGAACAATGTTTATTGTCTCCTGGAAACGGCTTGCCATGTGTAAATATGGATATGTAAATTGCACTTCTCTCTGAAAGTATTACACCTATAAGCTTGTTCTTGTTTTGTCTAGAGTGCAGAGAAATTAATTGGAAAATAGTTTTATCTTCGGAAAACAGAGGAATTTTTGCGGCCAATTTATAGTTTGATAATGAGGAAAGTAAATAAAGCAACTTGTTTTTCCTTTTTTATTATTTTATTATTTTATTTTCTGTGCACTGTGTGGACACTTTGTCATAGCCGTTTGCATTAGAGGTATTTTTTATCATTTATAAATACTAGCTAAAAATATGCGACCAGAGGACGCATAGGTTTTAGCTAGTGTATCATTATCCACTCGCTAAGAGAAACTAATCCCTGATGATAGTATCATGACTACAGAACAGATACTACACTCTCTTTTTTTTTACACAGTGGTCACCACTTATCAAGGCCCGGAAGCCACTGATGGATAAGGGTTATTGCAAGTACATTACGTTAGTGTGGAGATTTGATGAAGTATTTACTTAAGGGGGCGGTTCATTAAGAATTTGTTAACGTTGGACTTGAACACATCCAAGTTGTAGTCCGGTGGTAAGCAGGCAGACGGAACAGAGTTCCACAGGCGTGCAGTTCTAAGAAAGAAGCTTTGTTCATGGAATCCACGTTTTGATTTGGGCACAGATACAGAGTGGGGGAAATTTTTCACAGTGGATTCAGCTAGACGGGTGTTTTTCGTGAAAGATTGGCGAGGGGGACCAGAGATTGGAGTTCAGACGAGCACTTGCCATGGAAAGAGCGATAAAACAAGGATAGGCTCGCAACGTCTCTTCTGTGTGAGAGTGGTTGCAGGTTAGAGAAAAGCGACTCCCCCACTAAGCCATGAAGTCTATTTTGTACTCTGTCAAGGCAGGATAGGCTGCTTTTAGCAGCTCCTGCCCAGGTATGGCAACAGTATTCCATCCTTGGACGTACTTGGCTTTTATATAGATAGAGAATTGCATCAGTAGTGAGATATCTTCTGGAGCGGTAGAAGGATCCCACCATCTTTCCAGCGACCTTGGCAACAGACTTGATGTACGTGTTCCATTTCAGATCAGGAGTAAAGGTCAAACCCAGAAGCTTGTCAAAACACGGGGCCTCACCCAAACGAGAGCCATCTATCACAATTGATGCCAGATGGGGATCAGAGCGTTGATGATGCAAAAACCTTCTAAAAGGAGATCTTGGAAAATTACATAACGACGAACAAAAGTTATGTAACAGTATACCCTCTCTCAGAAACAGGGTGAGGCAATACCTGGAATGGTATATGAACAGATACTACACTGCCCCCTGCAACGGAGGAGTACTCATGAGAACCGAACAGATTATTGACGGTATTTATTTGCTTCCCCACTGAGCAAATTAGGAACAAGGCTGTTTTTTTTAATGTGGAGAGGAGAGGGAAGTGGAAGGAGGGCCAGCTGCCCCGAGAGGAAGGGAGAGGGAGCTACATCTGGGCTTGTGCATCTCTAGTTTCCTCCTCTTGGATAAGGTCCAAAGAAGAATCGCCAATCTAATAGGTCCCGCACTGTCAATAAAACTACAAACCCTTTCCCATCACCGCAATGTTGCTTCACTGTGTTTGTCTTACAGATTACTGACATAAAGGTCAGCAACTAGTCCAATACAGTGTGTTCAATAAGTCACTGAAGGGGTTTGAACTTATATAGATTCTTTACTTTTAATGATACATTTCTGTAATTACAACACAATCTAGGATTTTTTTTTAAAACAATCTAGGATTTTTTTTTTTTAAATGCAAAATTCAACCCATCTTTATTTATGAAAAATAATGTCTTTTAAATGTTGCCCATTTTCAGTTTCGCATATTTGTGCTCTTTCCGAAACATTATTCATGGCAGATTCTAGAATCTAGGGATTGCGATTTAACTCCCTTATTTTGTTCCTGATGTTTTCCTTCAATTCTTGCAGGTTTTAGGGTGTCCAAAAAGTTACAATAAATAAGGATTGTTCGAATTTTGCAATTTTTAAAGTTCTGAATGTCTTAATCCGATTGTGTTAAAATTACAGAATGATGTCATAAAAAATAAAGAATCTATATAAGCTCAAAACTCTTCGGTCACTTTTTGGACAGCTTGTTGGACATTTTCTGTACAAGTATTACACATTTTCTTATGGAAATCGCAGCAAGCAAGGTATGAAGCCACTTGCTGTAAGGAACTAATAAGAGCGAAAGATGATTATTTCCAAGACATGAAACGCCTATTGACTTTAGTCTGGAAAAACTAAGGCTTTAGTTAGAAGGAAAACAGTAAGCAGGAAGAGAATTCCACAAGATTGCAGTTCTTGAAAAGAAGCTACTGGAATAGGAAGCTCTATTACAATAAAGTATAAAAACAGCGAATTGATTCAGATCACTAGATCAATAGAACCGGTCGGGCTGGAACAAAAGAAGCAGGAAATATATCAGACAATTCTGAAGAACATATGGTATAGTATTATTTATAGAAAAGACTGAGACTAACAAAATTACGTCTGTAAGAGACTTGAAGATAAAAACAGCAGGAGGTCGGCGAATATTCAGCGGATTGTAGCGATTAGTCTAGCTTTGTTGTGTGAGGTCAGGTTGGTGATGTTCACAACGTATGCCCAAACAAAGTAACCCAGCGGGTTCAAGTCGGGGGAAAAGGGGAGTCAGTGAGAGAAGAGTACAAAGTCGTAGCACTCCTTCTGAAGTAAATCCTAGGTCTCTTTCGACTTGTGGACCGGCGCCGAGTCTTGCTGCTACACTCAGGATCCGCCAACTTCTACCTAATTACACTAGGGGATCACTTCACTCTTCAGCACATCCAGGTATACTTTGGTGATGACTTTCAGGCCGGCCTCAAAGATGCGGGGTAGCATGATGTGGCCCTCACTTAAAAACACCAAAGACCATAACCGTGGGCGAAAACTTTGTTGAGTTTTGCCCTCAAGCGTTGAACCATCTGGATTTGCATTTTGAGGGTGCTGTTGTCATAACTTGGATCGGTAGAGAGAATGAGTTGTACAATAGCGCATATCCGATCCTGCTCGTTGAATGTTGTGTCACTTTAAGACATGATAAAAGGCTCCTGTCACTACTGAGATTTGTACACAACAGACCAACTAGTAGATGGTCTACAATAAAAAAAGAAAACCGGTTTTTATCAAATGGAAATGGAATCATCTCGTCTTTTCTAGGGCGCGAATTTTATCGTTCCACCCTGTAGATAGAGAGTATTTATTCTACCTATTTTTATTAATAGTGACTTTTTTTGTTGCGAAACGTATGATTTGACAGCTAATAAGGATGGGAAACAATCTTTGTCTTCTATTGTATATGTATTGAATTTTGTTTTCGGACTCTGTCAGACTCAGAAAGGGTACGTTGGGCAGAATCACTGCTACCCACATGTGACAGTAGTACTCCAGAGTCAAGTAATTCCTGAAGCTGTGATACTAAAGACGCGCTCACACTAGGTGTTGAGCAATAAGAGAAAAGGGGAAAATATATATAACAGAAGAAACAGCGAATATGTTTTATTATTAGAAAATAGATAGAAATTTCTTCCCTAATGCAGATAAAAGAATCGAGGTTTAAATTAGGGTGGGCCGAACGACGATAACAAAAAGAATAGAACAATCGATATAGATATATTTAGAGATATATTTAGATTTGGCTTGTGAATACCTTAGCAGTATCAAGGAGTTTTATGACCTTGTCGAGTGACTATGAGGTACGATTGTTAATAAGATTTTGTTGCGTTTAACGACGATTGAAACGATTTACGGAAGAAAAGTCCAGTTTACGATAGTGAGAATCGAGTTAAACCCTTAGCGACAGTTGGACATAACAAGAGTTGAAGTTAGGATGTAGTTGAAGAATCTCGTTGCTTGGGTTAGGTCAGAAGCGATTTAGGAGACCGAGATGAACTGACGGCAACTGACTGACACAGCCTCAACAGAACGTATATGTGGACTAGCATGTAGATGATAAATGATGTCATATGCACGGAAAGTCCATCCGATATATATTTGAAGTGCCAACATTTGTATTTTCTTTGTTTTGTTCATGTTATTTTTATGCTTTTGAACCCGTGTGCTCCTCTCGACAGACGCCAATGTGTAAAAGACGACGACACGGACATAAGAAAATAAGAAGATGAACGAAAAATCCTCAGCACACAATGTTAGAATCGGCGAAATATCGGTAGGACCACGTGGTTTCAC